>NC_136500.1:99650773-99899893 GCF_053919585.1 Euprymna scolopes | reverse complement strand
CACACCCTTATCCACATATTTTGCTATACATATTTTTATCCACATATTTTATATATACTCTTTTATACACATATTTTATATACACACTTTTAATACACATATTTTGAGATACATATTTTTATCCACATATTTTATATACACACCCTTGTCCACATATTTTTGTATACACACGCTGATCCACATATATTTATATACACACCCTTATCCACATATTTTATATACACACCCTTATAAACATATTTTATATACACACCCTTATTCAAATATTTTTATATACACACCCTTATTCACATATTTTATATACACACCCCTTTTCAAATATTTATATACACACCCTTATCCACATATTATTCTATACACACCCTTTATTCACATATTTTATATACACACCCTTATCCACATATTTTTATATACACACCCTTATTCACATATTTTGTATACACATCCTTAGCCACATATTTTATATATACACACCTTATCCACATATTTTTATATACACACCCTTATTCACATAGTTTCTATACACACCCTTATTCACATATTTTATATACACACCTTGTCCACATATTTTAATATACACCCCCTATCCACATATTTTTCTATACACACCCTTATTCACATATTTTTATTGTACACACCCTTATCCACATATTTTTATATACACACCATTATCCACATATTTTTATATACACACCCTGATTCACATATTTTTATACACACCACACTTATTCCCATAATTTTCTATACCTCCCTTATTCACATATTTTATATACACACCCTTATTCACATATTTTATATCCACATCCTTATCCACATATTTTTCTATACACACTCTTATTTCACTTATTTTTATATACACACCCATATTCACATATTTATATACACACCGTTTTCAACAAATTTTCTATACACACCCTTATTCACATATTTTATATACACACCCTCAGTCACATATTTTATGTACACACCTTTATTCACAAATTTTCTTTACACACCCTTATTCACATATTTTATATAAACACCCTTATCCACATATTTTATATGCACACACTTATCCACATATTTAATATACACACCTCTATCCACATATTTTTATATACACACCCTTATCCACATATTTTTAGTTACACCCCTTTATCTACATATATTTATATACACACGCTAATTCACATATATTTATATACCCAATCTTATCCACATATTTTTATATACACACCCTTATCCACAATTTTTATATACACACCCTTATCCACATATTTTTATATACACACCCTATTCACATATTTTTATATACACACCATTATTCGCATATTATATATACACACCCTTATTCACATATTTTTATATACATATTTTTATCCACATATTTTTATATACACACTTTTATAGACATATTTTTATATACACACTGGTATACACATATTTTGAGATACATATTTTTATCCACATATTTAATATACACACCTTTATCCACATAATTTTTATATACACCCCCTTATCCACATACTTATATACACACCCTTATCCACATATTTTTATATACACACCCTTATCCACATATTTTAATATACACACCCTTATTCATATATTTTATATACACACCCTTATCCTCTTATTTTTATATACACACCCTTATCCACATATTTTTATATACACACCCGTATCCACATATTTTTATATACACACCCTTATCCACATATTTTTATATACACACCCTTATCCACATATGTTTATATACACACCCTTATTCACATATTTTATATACACACCCTTATCCACATATTTTTATATACACACCCTTATTCACATATTTTATATACACACTCTTATTCACATATTTATATACACACCCTTATTCACATATTTTATATACACACCCTTATTCAGATATTTTATATACACACCCTTATTCACATATTTTAATATACACCCTTATCCACATATTTTTCTATACACACCCTTATCCACACATTTTTATATACACACCCTTATCAACATATGTTTATATACACACCCTTTTCCACATATTTTATATACACACCCTTATCCAAGTATTTTTATATACACCCCCTTATCCACATATTTTTATATACACACCCTTATCCACATATTTTTATATACACACCCTTAATAACATATTTATATACACACCCTTATTCACATATTTTATATTCAAACCCTTATCCCCATATTTTTCTATACACACCCTTATTGACATATTTTATATACACACCTTTATCCACATATTTTTATATACACACCCTTATCCACATATTTTTATATACACACCCTTATCCACATATTATTCTATACACACCCTTATTCACATTTTTTATATACACACCCTTATCCACATATTTTTATATACACACCCTTATCCACATATTTTTCTATACACCCCCTTATTCACATATTTTGTATACACACCCTTATCCACATATTTTATATACACACCCTTATCCACATATTTTTGTATACACACCCTTATCGACATATTTTTATATACACACCCTTATCGACATATTTTTATACACACCCTTATTCACATTTTTTTATATACACACCCTTGTCCACATATTTTTATATACACATCCTTATCCACATATTTTTATATACACACCCTGTTTACCATATTTTTATATACACACCCTTATTCACATATTTTTCTATACACACCCTTATTCACATATGTTATATACACATCCTTATCCAGATATTTTTCTATACACACCCTTATTTACATATTTTATATACACACCCTTATCCACATATTTTTATATGCACACCCTTATCCACATATTTTATATACACACCCTTATCCACATATTTTTATTTACACACCCCTATCCACATATTGTTATATACACACCCTTATCCACATATTTTTATATACACACCCTTATTCACATATTTTTATATACACACCCTTATTCACATATTATATATACACACCCTTATTCACATATTTTTATATACACACCCTTGTTCACATATTATATATACACACCCTTATCCACATATTTTTATATACACACCCTTATCCACATATTTTTATATACACACCCTTATTCACATATTTTATATACACACCCTTATTCACATATTTTTATATACACATCCTTATCCACATATTTTTCTATACACACCCTTATTCACATATTTTATATACACACCCTTATCCACATATTTTTATATACTCACCCTTATCAACATATTTTTATATACACACCCTTATTCTCGTATGTTATATACGCACCCTTATCCACATATTTTTATATACACACCCTTATTCACATATTTCATATACACTCCCTTATTAACATATTTTATATACACATCCTTATCCACATATTTTTATATACACACCCTTATCCACATATTTTTATATACACACCCTTATCCACATATTTTTATATACATATTTTTATCCACATATTTTTATATACACACTTTCATACACATATTTTTATATACACACTTTTATACACATATTTTGTAGATACATATTTTTATCAACATATTTTTATATACACTCCATTTTCCACATATTTTTATATACACACCCTTATCCACATATTTTATATACACACCCTTATTCAAATATTTTATATACACACCGTTATCCACATATTTTTATATACACACCCTTATCCACATATTTTTAGATACACACCCTTATTCACATATTTTATATACACACCCTTTTCCACATATTTTTATATACACACCCTTATCCACATATATTTATATACACACCCTTATCAACATATTTTTATATACACACCCTTATCCACATATTTTTATATACACACCTTTATTCACATATTTTTATATACACACCCTTATCCACATATATTTATATACACACCCTTATTTACATATTTTATATACACACCCTTAGTCGCATATTTTATATACACACCTTAATCCACATACTTTTCTATACACACTCTCATCCACATATTATATATACACCCCCTTATCCACATATTTTTCTATACACACCCTTTTTAACATATTTTTGTATACACACCCTTCTTCACATATTTTATATACACCCCCTTATCCACATTTTTTTCTATACACACCCTTATCCACATATTTTTATAGACACACCCTTATCCACATATTTTTATATACACACCTTTATCCACATATTTTTATATACACACCCTTATCCACATATTTTTATATACACACCCTTATTCACATATTTTTATATACACACCCTTATCCTCATATTTTTATATACACACCCTTATCCATATATTTTTATATACACCCCCTTATCCACATATTTTTATATACACACACTTGTTCACATATTTTAATATACACACCCTTATTCACATATTTTTCTATACACACCCTAATTCACATATTTTATATACACACTCTTATTCGCATATTTCATATACACATCCTTATCCACATAGTTTAGATACACATCCTTATCCACATATTTTTCTATACACACCCTTATTCACATATTGTTATATACACACCCTTATTCACATATTTTTATATACACACCCTTATTCACAAATTTTCTATACACACCCTTGTTCACATATTTTATATACACATCCTTAGTCACATATATTATGTACACACCTTTATTCACAAATTTTCTATACACACCCTTATTCACATATTTTATATACACACCCTTATCCACATATTTTAATATACACACACTTATCCACATATTTTTATATACACACCCTTATCCACATATTTTTATATACACACCCTTATCCACATATTTTTATATACACACCCTTATCCACATATTTTATATACACACCCTTATTCACATATATTTATATACACACCCTTATCCACATATGTTTATATACACACCCTTATCCACATATTTTTATATACACACCCTTATCTACATATTTTTATATACACACCCTTATTCACATATTTTATATACACACCATTATTCGCATACTATATATACACACCCTTATCCACATATTTTTATATACATATTTTATCCACATATTTTTATATACACACTTTTATACACGTATTTTTATATACACACTTTTATACACATATTTTTAGATATATATTTTTATCCACATATTTTTATATACACACTGTTATATACATATTTTTATATACACACCCTTATCCACATATTTTATATACACACTCTTATCCACATGTTTTTATATACACACCTTTATCCACATATTTTTATATACGCTCCCTTATTCACATATTGTTATATACACGCCCTTATTCACATATATTCTATATACAACCTTATTCACATATTTTTATATACACACCCTTATTCACATATTATATATACACACCATTATCTACATATTTTTATATACACACCCTTATCCACATATTTTTATACACACACCCTTATTCAAATATTTTATAAAAACACCCTTATTCACATATTTTTATATACACATCCTTATTCACATATTTTATATACACACCTTTATCCACATGTTTTATATACACACCCTTATTCACATATTTTATATACACACCCTTATTCACACATTTTTATATACACATCCTTATCCACATATTTTTATATACATATTTTTATCCAGTATTTTAATATGTTCGGCATGAGTTCAGAATTGACCATGTAACGCTGTCGCTTGAGTTGAACCCCGGTGCTCCTCGGTGTGACTGGCCCCGAGAGATTCAGTCCCTGGCTAAACTAATATCCATAATACCAATGACCCTGATTACATTATAAATATATCAATCAGTAAATATCAGGTCTGGTATATGTATGCGTTTGGCTGGAAATAGATGACGTAATAACCATGCGAAAATGGCAAGCACGAATTATTTGGTTAAACATATTTTTGTAGCAGGAGGAGGAGAGGTGTTGATTCGCTTTAAGAGTTCGATTTATGTGTGGGTTTGGGGGTTACGTAATAAGATTGAATGCAGCGACTGCATGAAAAATAAGAGTAAGGCTTGTTTTATTAAAGATTTATTTCTGCGCAAAAAGATAAAAGCCAGATCGCTTACAATTTGTCCCACTGAATAATCGAATTGAATAAAGTGAACGTGGCTTGAGTAATCGGTCAGTTTTGTTGGATATTTATTTTTAATTGTCGTTAAAGATGTTCTGCACAAAAAATTAACAAACAAAAAATAAAATAGAAAAGCCAGTTTGCTTTGAGATTGCGATTAAAAAAATATTTTTTAATTATTTATTAAAGATTTGTCTCAGGAGAAAAGCGAGAATGTCATTTCGATTGCTGATAAAAAGAAAATATCAAGTTAAACATTTGACCTGCGCTTATGGGATCATTATTTGCGGTTGAAATTAAGTTAGAGAAAAAAGAACTCGATTTTTTAACAAAATAAACCTGCGATGAATAGAACGACAAAAAAGGAAAAAGAGAAAAAGCTAATTTTAGTTAATTTTTGCTTTGTGAACTATAGTTTTGACCTCACTTTTTCTTTATCGTTTAGATTATACTCTGATCGAAATTATTGGTAATGATTTTAAATACACCCGTTTAAAATTCAAACGACGATTTATGTCTTTTGTTAAGATTGCAAGCGTGTTGCTGTTATTTGCTTCTGATTAACGATTACCGATTGCCGGTCCCGGAACATAACGATCACTCGCGGCCGTGGCAAAAATGAAACATCCACTGTCGGGCATTGTCTGGCAGTGAGAGCTAGCAAAATCTACTGGCTGTGACTGTCAGCATCGGGGGTTACTGGAGATTAGTACTGGTTTGGGCGATTACTTGCGGGTATTAGCTTTTACTCACTGGCGGTTATGATCAGTGTTGCCCTCCATTGGAACGCTCTTCAACATGTGCATGTTGGCCAGTGGATGCCTGTGGGAGTGACTGATAGTTACTGGCAGTGCTGCATTTAGGCGCTTACTTGCGTTTACTTGCGAATACGGGCAATTATTGGCGTTTACTGGTAAATCTTGGCTGCCCTGTCGGTTTCCGGGGTACACTGTCGGTCACCAGCGTCCATGGCCAGTATTGTCCTCTATTAGATTGCTCCGAAGGGAAATTAAAGCGCTTATTTGCGTTTATAATCGGGCACTAGTTATCTCTGGAAATATTCGTTATGACTGGTGTCGAGCTACATTGAACTGTTCTGAAATGACATCGACTGTGGTCACTACTTGCCACTTCTTGACAGTGGCGGGCATTGGCGGGCAAATTGTGTGTCTTCAAATGTCGGGTACTGTTGTCCAGTGGTGGACACCATCATTCATGGTGGCCATTGTTCTGTTAAGGTGGTCATTGTCATTTAATGGTAAGGTGGTCATTGTAACTTAATGGTAAGGTGGTCATTGTCACTTAATGGTAAGGTGGTCATTGTCACTTAATGGTAAGGTGGTCGTTGTCACTTAATGCTAAGGGCGGTCTTTTGTACTTTTTGCTGTTACTGCTGTTGTTGCTACTTTTTAGATATGATGTTCATAGCAAAGAACAAAGGAGTTCATTAATTTTTATTTATTGCGGACTATTATCCTCATCTTTTTCTTAGTTTTTTCACGACGTTTCGGCCAATTATTCCTCTGGCCTTCGTCAGTTAATAAATAATACTCATCTCAATGAATTCCAATTAAAGAACTGAAAAGGAAAAGATAACGAAATACCAAGGTCTTATGTATGACATGAAAATAAACTGGAATCTTAAGAAGCTATCGTTCCTGTTATTATTGGGGCAACTGAAAGAATTTCGAAAACTGCCTGGCAAATATACCTAGTGCAAGAGAGATTCAAATAATTTCACTTAAAGGGACAATCAGAATCTTAAGATATCTCTGTTGGAATATCTGAGTTAGCGAATGAATTTTTTGCATCTGGTAGGATGCCCCATCCCCAACTTGAATAGCTCGATAAGAACAAATAATTGCATGCATAAAGGAAACAGAGCTCCTTGTGATACATCAATCATAATTCAATCTATAAAACTCATTATGTTTGTCTCCATATTTTCAAACTCTATCTCCTCCGACACTAAAAGTCGCAGAGCGGCGCTAGGGGCCTCAAATGATTGGATTTTTTATAAACCGTTCTTTTCTGAATCTTTAGCCAATTAAAATAGTTTTAAGGGATCTAAAAAGGGGCAAAAATGGAAAAAATAGTTATACATCTTATTTATTCATCTTAGTTTATTTTTAATCAGTTCATTTGCATGTCACGTTAGTACAGTGGTAACATCACCAGCTCTGAATACTAGTTTTGCTTTCGGTTTCGATTCTAGCTGATGGCACTCAAATACTTTTTTTTCTACTTTTGAAATCACAAACAGGACAAATTAAAATATCATATTTAAGCGTATTTTACGAACAGGAAAAGCCCCTTCCTATTCATAATATGTTCAGACTGAAATCAAGATGAACACAACTCTGCAAGCAATTTCTGAAATCACAATTCTCAGAAAACTATTAACCATTTGCTCTTTATACGTTACGCTTAATGAAAACCTAAATAAAACTGACAAATTGATTCAACAAATACCCAAACCAAAAGCCAACATTGCAGTAAAAGAATTATTAAATATGAAATTATCCCAGCTAAAAATTCCCTATACTAATTTTAAACCAACCCTAAATTCATATATTAATATTAAATAGCAACAATAGAACATTCATTACAAAACAAGTCATAAGAAATCAAACCCATTCTTGGGGAATTGAATTCAAACTAACTCGTAAAGCATCATGATCATGATGTGATCACAGTAAAAATAAAAATGATGTGATCACAGTAAAAATAAAAACAAGCACTCTTTCCTATTGAAAGGCGAAACCCCTCCGGAATGCATATCTTACCAAGAGAACTAAACAGCAAAACATTTTCTAATAAACTGCATCGACTTATCCCTCACCTGGCAAAAATACTACAATAGTAAAAATACCAAAGAATTCTTTGAAAAAAAAAACACATTAACTTCTACATATTTCTACTAAGGCATGATTTAGAGTATACTCTTATTCCATAACTAAGCTTTAAAGTAGATATCTACTAGCCGTCGTCTTATAAATAGATTTAAAGTGATCTATAATAAATATCAACCCTTTATCTCTATCCGTTTAGGGGATAGTATTACAATAATTAATACATAAAAACTGAACCGATACTCTTTGTTATACAAAATACAAACTTCCGGATTTTAAAAGAAAGAAAGGCGAATCCATCTTCTTTCGTTAGAAGTCTGAAGACAACAAACATACTAAATGTCTAAAATTCCATATATTCCTATCTACTGAAAACATACCATTTATTCCATTTATTCTTAATTATACTTACAGAATACGCCATAAATTATATATTTTCCAGTTATACCTGTACTGAACTGTACTCCAAATAAAATGCTGTTATTTCTATCTATATTGAGCATACATCTGATATTTCTGTCGTCTTAAATACTAAGATTTGAGCACCAAATGTTAATTCCTAATCATACTTTAACATGTTATCTTATTCCTAAACTAACATATAAACTATATCTAAACCATAATTAACCCTAACCCTAACCCTAACACTTACCCTCTTTCTCTCAAACTAATCCTGTTGCAAATTTAGTTGCTTCCACTGCATGAATTCCTACTTATCCCCTATTCCATTAATGCCCTTTTTAATCACTTCCAGGAGTGTAACTTTCCAGTATATATATAACCTACTAAATAACCTACCAACATTAACTACCCATGCGGGGTCGCAGAAATACCTGGTTTAGGACCCAAGCGCGGTGCAAACACTCTCGGTACTGATGGACCCGTAGATCTTCCCAGATCATCCGTCTAGGATAAGGAAAACTCTGAAGCTAAACGTAGGGAGGGAGGCCTCTTCCATCTCGGACGACAATCTTCTTTGAGGTGATGACTCAAACAAATTACCAGTTAGCAAACCTAAAATGTGTAAGGAGGAGATAGGCTCTGTCTATCGCCCGGCTTTCTTACCTTCTTGGCCTATAAGCCAGGCTTAGCGGTGCTATCACAGGAACTCGACAGAATCACCTAATGGTCGACCTTGTTTCCTGGCTAGGGCAATAAACGCCATTTTCCCCGCTCCCGCCACATCCCATTCCTCTAAACTGGACAGTTGGACTGAGCTTTTGTCTTATGGGATTGAGGGTACCGGATTAACAGTCTCTGGCTGCTGTTTCCGACTGATAGTGCAGAAGCCCTAACTCTTTGGTAGTGCTTAGCGCGGCTGCTTAATCAACAGTTGTATAACATCGGGATGATTGTAGAGCCATGCGTGCATCGAAAGAGATCCTTCGTTCATCACTGATGGGCTTTCCTGAGGCCACAATCTTGTAGGTTAGGAGACAGCTGATGGTCTACTTGCATTGCATGTCTGATATTCTGCACAACCACTCGTCCAGCACCCCTCACTTACCCTAAGTAAAACTTTTAAATTAAATAAAATAGAATGATAGTTCAATAAAAAAATACGTTTAAACCAGGGCCAAACCCAAAGGAAAGCAACCTGTCTCCTCCCTTTAGGGTTGCATTTACGAATATCTGTGGGTTTAGAACTAACTTAGATGATGTTGAATCATTTCCCCGGATATCTTAGCATTAAGTGAAACTAACCTACACTCCTCCATTCTCTCTAACCATTTTAACATGCCTGGTTATCTCCCACTCTGCCGTAAGTTGATAGTGGGGGAATCATTGACTGCCCATTATTTACTACAGTGTTGTAGATTTTCCAGATATCACGGGGTCCGAATTTCTGTGTTCCATATGAACGGGCTTGGAGTCTGTATTACTAACCCGTCCTAGACTAGAGAAACAAAACTAGAATCAAACAACTAGGCTTTTATGTGCTTCAGGCTACACATGCAGCATAATATTAGCTACTTGTATTTTCTCTACCGCTCTCCCACGACCCAGGACTCTACCCTTATAAACGAAGTCTCTGACAGTATATATATAGCACTCTCCCTCGATACTAGCACACAAGTACATGTATTTGGTGACTTCAATGTCCACCACAGTAACTGGCTTCGATTCTCTACTTAAACAGACGTAGCTAGTAGCACAACACATAGCTTCTCTATATCTTATTCCCTATCACAGACGGTTACATTTCCGACACATTTCCCAGACTAGCAAGATCAACATGCCTACCTTTAGATCTATTTCTGACGACAGTTCCGGACCACAGTTACTGACGATTATATAACGAATGCCCACAGCTCACTCGGAAATGCTGATCATGCTGTGATAATGGTAGAAATCGCCCTAAATTCTCGACCCAAAACTGAAGACCCACTGCTCAAAACAACGAAGTATTAGAAAAAGACTGTCTGGGAAGCCATCAGGGATCTCATCAGATATGCCCATGGGGAAATATCTTTTCTATTCCAACTAACAGTGCGCAAATGAGACCACTGAAGGGTTCAAAACTGCAATTGAAGCACATTTTCCAGACGGAAATTCTATAGCAAGCCCCACTCTCCTCCCAATGATTTACTTCTACTTGTACAGCTGCCATTGCTCAAAGGCAGCATGCGTACGGCAGATTTAACCGACATAAGCCCAATTCAAACAGACAGAAGTATGTAGAAGCTAGAAGTAATTGTAGAAATAGTGAAAGTTAATACAGAATACACTGAAACCACCAGAAAACGCATCGTAGAACAGAAATTAGGACCCCGTGATATTTGGAAAATCTACAACAACGTAGTAAATAATGGGCAGTCAACGATTCCCCCACTATCAAAAAACCATGAGGTTGTTTGCACAGCAACCGAGAAGGCTTACCTGCTTGCCAGTCGGTTTGCCTTAAACTCCACATTGGACCCGGCACACCAGTTCCTCCCTGACTTTCCTTTGCAGACAGATGCCACGCTAGATGATTCTTCTCAGGTACATGCTATCATAAAAAAACTAGACACCTCAAAAGTATGTAGACCCAATCTGTGCTGTGCTATGCTTTGCAGACAGATGCCACGCTAGATGATTCTTCTCAGGTACATGCTATCATAAAAAACTAGACACCTCAAAAGTATGTAGACCCAGCTGTGCTATTAAAAATGTTCTGCTGCGGTTGCTCCAGTTCTGTGGTACCAGTTTTCAAGAATTCTGGTGAAAGAACTGACCCATTAAATTATCGCTTTCTCCCGCTTTTCGACAAAATATTTGAGTCATTAATTAATGAAGCTATCACCTTACAGCTGCTAAACTCCTGACCGACAATCAATATGGATTAAGCAAGCCCGTTCCACAGCAAATGTCCTAACTGTAATCTCTTAACGTATATACTGTTCACTGGACAAAACTTGGGAGGGTAGAGCTGTAGCCCTCGATATATCTAAGGCTTTTGACAGGATATAGCACGATGGTCTTCTAAAAAAAAATTAGGTCATATGATATCACTGGAAGAATACATAATGTAATTAAATCCTTCTTAATTAAGAGAAAAATCCAGGTTGTCCTCGACGATCATACATCTAAACAATATGATAAAAATGCGGATCTTTGAACCTTTATTATTCTTTATATTCATAAATGACCTCCCTGATAAAATTGTTTCTGAGATGGGTATATTTGCTGATGACACCACTCTCTATAACAGACACGATGTGAAAACAAATGAACACATATCAAAGGAAATGGCAGAAACATTAGAGGATGACCTCCAATCTGTTGTGGAATTGGGACTAAAATGGCTGGTCACACTCAATACTGCCAAGACTAAGCTTGTTTCCTTCAAAAAGTACTTCCGCCTAAAAGTTTGCTGTACCTCTATAAGACCACCATTTGCCCATGTATGGAGTACTATTGTCACATTTGGGCTGGTGCATCTGCTACTTGTCTCTCACTCCTGGACAAGGTTCAAAAGAGGGTCGCCAACCTGATAGGTCCTGAACTATCATCTAAGCGTCAGTTCCTGTCCCATCGACTTAATGTTGCATCCCTCTGCCTGTTTTACAAGTATTTTAATGGTGAATGCGCTGAAAAACTAGAAGCACTTGTACCCCCTCGACATGAACATCCCCGACAAACCCGACAAGCAGCTAAATCACTCCTCCACAGTAGAGATCCCTAGGTGTAAAAAAGCCTTTTACTTCAATAGTTTCTTTCCCAGAAGTGGTAGACTTAAGAATTAGCTTCCGGGATTCTACTTTTCCGACTGTGTTGACATACAGAAGTTCAAGTATAATGTGGACAGACATCTTGCTACTCATCTCCCTGATACCCCTGCAACTTTGCTACCTACTTCAAAGTGGCACTGTGCCTTGTTTGGGGTGAAAATTGAATTAAAAAATATATTAAATGTATCTTCATACGATACAATGATACTACTACTACTACTACTACTACTACTACTACTAATAATAATAATAATAATAATAATAATAATAAAAATGTGTGTCTGTTTTCCGCAAAAGCATCCTTGGAAAAAGTGGGGCTGTTTTTTTTAGTAAAAATATATACCCGTTCCATTTTTTGTTGTTATTTGTTATTTGAGTAAAAGTGAAAATGAAGAGGTTTGATACAATGTGGATATGGTTTATTTAGCCGAACACAGTGTTTTAGTTAAAAATACATAAGCAAATTGCCAGGAAATAATTTACATTGTTACGTAGTGGTGTCATTATTAGAATGATGAATGTTCTTTTGTTGTTGATGTTATAAGAAGAGTAAGAGTCTTAGTGAGAGATTAGAGTCTTAATCATGTTGTTGGAAGAGATGCTAGTTATATATATTCATTGTGAGTGTTCATATTGTTGAGATGTTCATATTCTAAGAGATGGGATGGCGACATTAGCAAGTATATATAAAGAGAGAGAGAGAGTACATATAAATACACTTTGAGAAGCGATTCGATATCTAGATAGATAGACCGAGAGATTGGCATTTATGCTTTTGACAGTTCTGTATGAAACGGGAGTGTTTATATAACATAAATAGTTAGACACATATACTTTCTAACACATATTTTTAGATGATAATTTTATCAAATGGTTCTTATACATAAATGGACAATACCTTTCCTCGTTGTAATGATGAACACAGAAGACGGCAGTTATGAAAAACATTATGATCATTTATTTCTTCCATATGACCGGTCAGTGGCTTTGCATCCAGGAATTCAAAGTTTCTTTACATCTTCTTCTAAAACCCTCACGCTTCCATACGGTGCCAAGATTCGGTCTGAACCTGTCTGCGTCCCTGGTCGGACTCTCGTCTGACTCTCCTGACTCTCTAACTCTCCCTAACTAACTCTAATTTCGAACTCTTTCCTATATTGAGAAATCACATGTATGTCTGGCCAAAGCGACTATAATTCACGTGTCATCAACATGCGCGATTTGCACGTTTTTGAAACATTCTGATGACCAGGAAATTTCCCATTTCCCTTTCTTGTTTTACAAAGGGATTTAACCTACTTATCTAATTCATATAATCCATATTTTATAATTCATTCTACTTAACAATGTGCATAGTTTCCAGCCAAATTTGTATTTATTAAATATTTTATCGGGATCAACAATTTACTGGACATTCCATTTAAAACGTATTGTTCTTTAAAACTTATCTCCAAGGTTCGATTCCCGTTTTCTCTCATTTTATTTTCATTTACTAATTCTCTTTATTTTTACTTACATGAAAAAGGGGACAAGCCTTTTCATGTAACAATATTTTGCTGCCTTCGCAACTAGAAAACGGTAAGTTTTTATTTTGTAATATGAAAACAACGTAAATAAGATATTTTGTAATCCAGTTTACTTACTTATTGTTTAAAAGTTTTTGCATGCGTTAGTTACAGAGAAATCTTTCTAGATTGACCCAATCGAGAGTGCACATTTTTTAGGGGATGGATTTTTTTTTCATATTAAAAATAGATTAGCAAATCCATCAGTCCAGAGCTGAAATGGGAATTTACATGAAATGTCACGATCGTTGGAAAAATGGTTGCATCATTCTCTGACCCAATCCTGCCAGCAGCCACTTCAAAATCTGTTTCTCTCTATAAAATATTCACAAAGAGTTCATATCGCTAAAACTAAATACGGCGAGGTTGCTTCATATACTAATTAAAATAGCAAATATATTATGGTTTTATCTCATTATGAAAACGTTATTTTGTGATGCGCTAAAATTTTGAATTACAATTTTACTAGTAATAGCTTTTGAAAATAGTTTTTATCGCGTTTTTCACAAGCACCATTTCAGTTGACAATATAAAATCTTCGATATTTTCCTGATGTATAACAAAAAAGCGTAAACTTTCCAACAAATAAAACTAGCGTGAATGAGAAACCCATGTGCTCAGCAATAAAAAACATAAAGATTCTACAAGTATTATTAGCAAAACAAGACCCATGTACACCTCGATCTGAATGTAATGGTTGAAATACACCATTTTTGTATTGGACATATTTAGGATTTCAACGATCTTGTAGTAAAACAATTCAAGCAAATATTATTAAATGCAACGAAGATACTTTGCTTAATGATTCTTTTTTTAATTTTTCGATTTTCGATATAATCTTTTTTATATCAAAATAAAACATATTAATAAAAGTTCCGTAATTGTTGCTGTCACAAGCGCTTTCGATTCGTCCACGAATCAACTTCAGTAAAAATGCGAATGGAGCGAAAATGAGTATTAAAAGTGAAAACTAAAATATACAGTAAATGGCGTTAGGTGATCATAAGTTAAAATATGTAGAGTCGATGAAAAGTCGATTAAAAGTATAGGGCGATTAAAAGTCGAGTAATAAAATCAACAAGTTCGTGGACACCGTTAACAAAGTCCGTATACTTCGAACTATGCAAGGCATTTTAGAACATTACTACTTTTCTCGAATGCAATACCATTTATAGTGGGTCGAAGGGTTCTAATGTTATGTAATGGATGGCTGGGACCATCCGATACATAACTGAAAAGAAAAACTTCTTTAAAAAAGATAATAAAAGATTTGAAAGGTGGGCATCGAATAATCGATTGTCCACCAGTCGAAACGAAAAAATAATTACGTCGTAAACAGAGAAATCGGACGACGATTTTTTTGTGTACAAAACAAGGAAACGTGACATTCCTTGTAAGAATGGAATGTATATGAAGTTAGCATGAGAGATGGATTCACGTGTATAAATAAAGTCAATAGTCGGTCAGCTGAAGAGAAATGGGTCACGATGTCTCTGGGTCAGATGCGGCAAAAGATTGTCAAAACGTGACCAGGAAACGCGTGATCCATTATCGATAGCAGAGTGATCGACAGGTGGCGTGGCGTGGAAAAAAAACAAGCAAAAAACACATGCTAATATAAGAGATGATTTTTGGAGCCCGTAGAAGCAGAAGAAGACGAAGTAGAGAAGGAGGGAGGTAGAGAAGAGAGAGACGCCGATAGGAGACGTGCGTTGTCGAGGGCATAACGTTTTCACCCCCCTCTCCATCACTGAAACGACAGTAAGCCACACCGTTAAATTTTGAACTATTCAAAATCTCGATGTACAAGGACGAGAAAAATAATTTCAAAACAAAATATATTTTTATATAAAAAGCCAGCGTGTCTTACGTCTTGATTGGTATGCTGAGTTACGTCTGATCTTTGTGTGCATGTTAATTCTCTTTCAGTCGGAATCATTATTATGACAAGCGAATGACAGCTGAAGAACACTGAGAGAGAAAAATGCACAGTCAAGGGGGAAATAACTCTGCCGTCTTGGCCGTTACCATAACAACCAGAAAACTAAACAAAATAGACGATCAATAACAGACGGCTACTTGGTTTTGTTGCAGCGGGGAACTTACTAACTACGACCGTTCCCAACCTAGGAGTCCTGGCGCTATATAACAAAACCTATTTGGTGCCGTGAGACAGTTTTGCATCAGCGATGCAAAAACCGAACCTGGGGTATATATAATAAAATCTAATTGGTGGCCTACGACCGGTTCACTCATACCTTAAAAAAAAAACAAAAAACTCTTACACGAAAAAACTCTTACACGAAGAAAAAAAACTCTTACGCGAAAAAACTATTACACGAAAAAACTCTTACACGAAAAACTCTTACACAAAACTCTTACGAAAGAACTCTTACACGAAAAACTCTTCCACAAAAACAACGGTTACCACACAAACAACAAAAGACTAATCCGACCAAAACGAAGAGAAAAACGCACGCAAGGAAAAGGCAAGGTCAGTGATTGTTTTTCAATATTTTTCGTAACCTCGGCTCTAAAAGTTGTGTTGAAAACAAAACAAAAAAAAAGAATAAAAAAATTTTTTTTTTGTTTTTCTTTAATTCTTTCTCATAATAATTAGGGTATCGAGTAAATAATTTTCGAAGATGGAACAGCATATTTTTACAGATTTCGCGCAGATGCTAGGGGCTGAACTACACAACGTAGAGAAGGCCATTTCGAACTCTCTGAGGGGGAGGCGTTATTAGCGAAAATAAAAACTTTAGACTTTCGACAATCGCACGAATACAGTAGGTGGCTTAGTGATATAGAGAAGTATAGTAGAATAATTAGACAAACGGAGGAAGAGAAATGTCAGTTAGCATTATTAACTACGGCTGGCCCAGTGGGACAGTTTGTTTCAAGTCTGCTAACCAACAATGCGAGTTTGGCATGGGTAGACTTGAAACGAGCTTTAGATAATTATTATGGAGTCCAGGCAAATCCTACCAAATTTATGAGGAAGTTGGCAAATATTAGACAGGGTAGGAGCGAAACTCTGCAGGATTACATGCAGAGGTTAGTGCGCTTGGCTGAAGGTTCATATGGTAGCCTAGATACGAACAATGTAGTAGTAAAAAGCCAAGTGATAGGTTTCTTCATCGAGGGGCTATATGACAGAGAAGTCAAAATCGCTGTCATGAGGGAAGAACCATCGGACCTCAAAGTAGCCTATGAAAAGGCCCTAATCGAGGAAGGGTGGCAAACCCATATAAGAGGCAATGTCCAAGAAGAAGAACCTATGGAAATTAACTATAGTAGACGCCAGAAGAACGTAGAAGCGATAGGGAAAAAGAGATTCCCAGAACCGGATAGGGGGCATGGGAATTATAGAGGATTTAATAGGCAAGAGAAACGGAGAGCCCTTGGCCGAGGATTAAGTGTTTCAATTGCGGCAGAAAAGGCCATATAGCCAGGAACTGCACTTTCCTCAAGTCGGGAAACGAGCCACCCTCACTCGCAAGACGCCCAGCGAGAGGAAGGGGGGTGAACAGACGAAGATAGTAGGACATATAGGCGCCGCTAATTGCATCCCTATTAAAATAGAGAAAAATAAGTTTAGAGCTTTAGCAGATACTGGCACAGAAATTTCAGTAATAAAAAGTACCGAGTTAGAAGGGCTCAGACAGAAGCCTGAGATAAAGAAAATAGAGATTAATTTAAGGACTGCAAACGGGTCACCTTTCTTAGTGCAAGGAGTGGCGCGTTTGCAGATTAAAGTAGGAAGCCAATACATTCGACATGATTTCGTAGTGACGGAAAACCTAAATAGGAACGTCATATTGGGCCGAGAAAAACGGTCAGGGTTTAGACTACGAAGTGGTACAGATAGATAAGGGCTTCCTAAGTGATTTAAGTGGTATATCGGTAGCGAACACAGTAGTCACAATAAAAGGTAGGAAAAGCTTTCCCTTGCTAATCATGAATAATACAAATCAGACAGTAAAATTAAGGAAAGGTTACAAGATAGGTACATGTAGTATCGCAGAAGTAGTAATGGCGATATCAAAGCCAAATAAACAAAGGAAGTCGGGAAACAAGAGTAACCTCGACGGCATAAAGGTGCCGGAGGAATTTAGGAAAGATGTAGATAAAGTCCTGCGACGAAACACGGATTTATTCGTCACAGAGGATAAATACTTAGGCCGGACTAACACAGTAGAGATGAGGATCGATACAGGAAAAAACGATCCCATAAAGAAAACCCCTTATAGAACACCTCTCAAGCAGCGGGAGGAAGTTAATATAGCACTAGAGGAAATGCTACAGGCAGGGGTTATAGAGAGGTCAAACAGTCCGTGGGGTTTCCCGATAGTACTAGTAAAAAAGAACGACGGAACGAAGAGGTTCTGTGTAGATTTTAGGGCCCTGAACAAGATAACAAAGAAGTATTCCCGAGCGCTACCAGTAATTGATGATATACTAGCTTCGCTTGGGTCAGCAAAATACTTCTCAAAGTTGGATTTGAAATCAGGGTATTGGCAGGTAAAGTTGAACGAAAAGGATAAAGAGAAAACCGCGTTTACCTGTCATAGAGGACTGTTCCAATTTAATGTAATGTCATTCGGACTTGCTAAAGCTCCAGGAGTGTTCCAGGAACTAATGTCCGTAGTATTACAGGGGCAGGAAGAATTCGCCGTGCCTTATTTGGATGATATTTTAATATTCTCCAAAACAAAGAAGGAACATGTTAGGCATATAGAAAAGGTGCTAGGTAGCTTACGTAAGCATAACTTAAGGTTAAAGGCGGCGAAGTGTGAGTTTTTCGGCAAGGAAGTGCAATATTTGGGATTCCGAGTGAGTGAGAAAGGTATCCAGCCGGATGGGGACAAAGTTAAAGCGATTCAAGCAATTTCGACCCCGACCACTGTGAACCAAGTTCAATCCTTCATAGGCATGACATCCTATTACAGGCGGTTTATCAAGGATTTTTCCGTAATCGCCGAACCGTTAATTCGGTTAACTAGGAAGCATGCACGTTTCTGTTGGGGCGATGCATGTCAGTCTGCTTTTAATCAATTGAAATCGAAGCTTGCAGAGATGGTGACGCTGGCATACCCGGACATTAGCAAAGGATACAGACTATACACAGATGCCTCCGATTATGCGATCGGAGCATCCTTGTCTCAAATGGTCTACGACCCAGAGGAGGGTCGGGAGATAGAGAAACCCATTTATTTTCTATCTCATAAGTTGTCAGATACCCAGACTAGATGGTCAACGATAGAGAAGGAAGCATATGCGATTCACTATGCCTTAAATAAGTTGAATCACTACTTGCACAGTGCTACGTTCACCATCTACGCGGATCACAGACCATTGGAGTACTTGCTGAAATCTCCGATACAGAATAAAAAATACAGACGTGGGCTTTGAGTATGGCTGGCTAGGATTGCACCATACAGTACCTGAAAGGAAAGGATAACGTCTGTGCGGATCTCTTATCCCGTGCGGTAAATGCGAGTCGGGATAGAGACGATCCTCTAGTAGAAATAGATGATAGGAATTACACGGTGAGTGCGATAAACTCGAATCGTTTTGAACCAAGAGAGTTTGTATCGCATAAGGATGACGAAGACTCACCAGTAGAAAGCGAGCGTCCTACACTATCAGGTTTGGATATGTGCAAAGAACAAGACGCCGATAGTCAGATCGTCGAATTAAAGAAACGGACGAGGAGCGGTGAAACGTCCAAGATGGAAGAAAAAAAGTACATCATAATGGACGACATCGTATATTATTTATCGCAACCCGACGACGATCCATTAGTTATTATATATCCCGTCACATTTGAGGATGAAGGTATTGAATCAATACCATGATGAGAATGGTCATATGGGTGTGGAGAAAACGTTCCACGCCATTAAACAGAAGTATTTCTGGCCTGGTTTGTTCAAGAAGGTGAACGAACACATAGGGAAATGCGTCCCATGCCAGACCAGAAATTTGAGGAAGCAACAACCTCAAATGCAGGAGACCGACATGCCTTCTTTTCCTTTTGCTAAGATTGCATTGGATATTTCCGGACCCTATCTGAGGACTTTGTCAGGCAATCAGTACATAGTCACGTTCATCGACATGTATAGTGGTTGGCCTGAGGCTTTCGCTGTGCCTAATAAAAAGGCAGCGACAGTGGTGCATCTCTTAATTGAGGAAATATTTCCCAGATTTGGTGCACCATTGCAGTTACTTACGGATAACGGACCGGAGAACGTCAATGGGATCATGAAAAGGGCGTTAGAAGAGCTTAATGTTGATCACGTGACCACCTCATTTTACCACCCGCAAAGTAACGGGAAAATAGAAAGATTCCATAGGACGATGCATGACGTACTAGCAAAGAAAATAGGGGACAATGGCCGTTCGTGGGACATGTACTTGAACCAGATGCTGGCTGCTGTAAGGTTTTATGTCAGCGAAACAACGAAGTACTCCCCCTATTACTTGCTCTATAATAGAGACGTTGTCTTGCCGTTAGACAACATACTGAGGCTGCGTAGAATTTACTACGGGGAAGAGGATCATGAGATCGCTCTGCAGGACATGCATCGGACCTTTACATTAGTCAGAAACAATGTAAAGAGAGCTAGGAAGAAAATGATAGATAGGGCCAACGAGAAAACGAAAGCAGTCGATTTTCAAGTTGGCGATTTAGTTTATTATAAAAATAATAGGAAAAAGGGAAAGCTAGACGTAAGATGGTCTCCATATTATGTAGTCATAGAAAAGACGGGGCCAGTCTCGTAAAGGATTAGGACGCTTCAAGTATTTTTTAATTTTTTAATATTATTTTCATGTTGTATAACTTTTATGCTGTCAACAAGGACCTTTCTAAGATTGGAGGGGTACAGTTATGTTCTTTTATCAAATGTTTATATATAGAACCAGTATTATTTAGATGCATGGTTTTTCCCCGGGACAAGGTTGTCGTTGTATGCCCAATATATGTATTATTTTCGGAGTTACATTTTCCCATAGAGCATTTAAATTTATATACTACATTCGTTTGTTCCAACGTTTTTATACCGTAGATACGTTGTTTCTAGCCACGAGGTCTTGTGTTCTAAACTTCTTGTAGTAAATAATACATATAATTTGAATGTTAATGTCAATAGGCGTAAAGTAGTTACGTACGATATTTTAAATTGCATTTTCTACGATTCTGAAGTTAGGTGTCTTTTGATTTTAATAAACTATATTAATATAGTTTATTATTAAGATACAAAATAGCCATAATAAAAAATTCATTAAATCGCGCTAAAATGATATCATCGACAAAAAAGCACTACTCATTAAAATACAAAAAAAAAAATTAAACAATTACTCATCAACACTCAAACAGCGTAAAGTTCGCACACTCGCATCAAATTATGCACGTATTATTTCGATAGACACAAGTCGGTCCTTATCGATGAAATTCTATATTTGGATTACCAACCTTGGTGTTCTGACTTCCTTACTCCTCCTACATCTTTAATAATCCATCACAGACTGTCTGCCTTCCTTAAATCTCTTATGTCACTCAATAACTAACGCTTGATTCATGCAAGATGGTCCAAAAGCAGTCTAAAGCATTCCATACATTCCATGCCATTTTGTGGCATTTTTTCAAAGTTAAAACAGAATTTTATTGGATATCATCTTTCATCCAGATTGCATTTTTGAAATTCACCAGCTGTGACAATCAGATTTTAGTAGGGTGTATTGGTCAATCATCTCATAAGATGTGTACCAATAACATATTGCATGTTCAAGGTTCTACAATCATTTTAAATGCCTGTACAAAATACCCAAAAACATATTGAAGGCACCTGTGTATTTCTGTATATGGGTGTGTGCATATATATATATATATATATATATATATATATATACTGGAGATGGTAGTTAATAAAAGCTGGAGAAAGTGCTCAATACTGTTGTAGAGCAAATATGCGTTTTATTTTTTATTACCGTATCTTTCTGTTAAGTTATATTATTGTTTCGGCTACACGGCCGTTTTTGTGGCCGTCTGTAGCGTCCTCAGACTTTTACAGAAATGTTCGCTATTTTGGGATGAAAGAGTGGAAGAGTGAATGAGGACGGGGGGTGTAACCCCAAAATAAAATTACACACCTTTATCTCTTCGCCATATGATTGAATGACAAACCAAATATTAAACCTATTACCTATTGTCTGATTGTGTCTTTATAAAAATGAATCACTTTCATCCTAAACATAGGAAAAAGTAAACACGTACAGACAGTATAAAGGATAGCCATTAAACTAATTTGTCCCTGTGAAAAACGACCTGATAGCCCTGCCTTAATTATATAATTTAATTTGAATTGTTTTCAAAATCTCTTTCGTCGTGTAATCTAGGAGCAACAAAAAAGATACCATCACTACCAATGACATTTTATTTTTTGTTTTTGCTATAATCTTGATTTGGTGGTGTTGCATTGTATCTTTCGTATGGAAGAAGTACATTGGTTGTTAATGCCAGCATGTGTCATCCCACTATTCGATGAATAAGCAATTATTCAAAACAGATAAGAAATGGCAAAATATTAAAATTCGTCATGCACGTTTATTACAATAAAACATTAAAAATAAATAATGAATAAAAAAGAAGAAATATGAGGAGGAAAGTAAACAATTAATAGAAATATACACTGACACCCCCGCCCCATATCCACCAATCCATTAAGCAGTTTAAAAGAAAATAAACGACATTATGAAGGAAAGAAGACAAAATATACACCAGAAATGCAAAGGAAAAACATTTCTGAACTCATATGAAGAAACGAGTGTAAAAAAATGGTGCCTAGAAGGAAACTGACTTTCTGATTGGTCACGCATTAATTGAGTAAAGATCTATTTTGAAAAACGGTATTATTTTTATCGCCTGACAAAATACAATGGACGTTCAAAAAGTAATTTTTTTACGAAGGATTCAACTTTTATAAAAGTCCGAAGGTAACTCGAAGATAAAGGTTAATGAATGTAAGATGATAGTGTTGTAATCCTAGTGCAATAGATTGGGTAGAATTTGAATTATTCAAGGGGACGGCTCAACAAGAACTTTACATTTGACTTGGAGGCTATCATATTGTAATCGACTGGGAAGCAGGCCAGTGGAACAATGTTCCAGAGGTGAGCATTTCCAGGAAAATTTTTGTTCCTGGAATCTTCGCTTCGATTTAGACACAGATAGAGATTGGGAGAAATCGTTGATAGTGGTTGTAGTTAATCGAATGTTTAGATTGAAGTTTGAACAAGAAATTACCATAATAATAACGACAGAGCCGACATAGGCTCGTAACGTCTCTTTTGTGAGAAAGAGGCTGCATGGAAGAGAAAAGGCCACCACTTACTTTATTTTTAAACCGGTTTTGAACTCTATCAAGGCAAGATAAGCGCACTGCCTAGATGTGGCAACAATACTCCATACTAGGAGGATTGCATCGGCAGTGAGATACCTGCTGAAGCGGTAGAATGATCCAACCATTTTTCCAGCGATCTTGGCAACATATTTGATGTACGTGTTTCATTTCAGATCAGAGGTTAAGGTCAGTCCCTCAAGCTTGCCAAGCGTCAATCATTTTAACTGAGGTCAGAAGAGAGTCAGAGCGATTATGATGAAAATGGAGTAGCTTGGGTTTAGATGCATTAAAATTAACCGGTCACCTTTTTCCCCATTACACAACGTTCTCAAGATCAGAAGAGAGAGACTTAGAAAGATCTTGGTAATCGAATCAATTTGAATTGTTCCCATAGATTATGGTGTCGTCTAAATAAATGTCTACAGATGATCTCAGAATGTTATTTGGGGGATCATTGATGAAGATCAAGGAGAAAGTTGGGCCAGGATTGAATCCTGAGGGAAGCCAGTATTGATAATAGGAACTTCTGAATTCTACCTATCGACGACTACTCCTATAAGCCAATCAGAGAGAAAGGGTTTTATAATTTAGATGACTTTTCCTGCTATACCATAGCCGGAAATTTTGTGAAGTAAAACTTTATGGCATACCTTAAATAAGCCTTGGATATGTCAAGAGCTATTTCTGTAGAAACTAAGCCCCTAGAAGAGATTTACTAATCCTGTGTGATATTACAGTTAGCACATCAGCTGTAGATCTAGCAGTACGTAAACCATATAGCATGTCACTGTGTAGGTTATTTCGGTTGAGGTGGTTGACTTCTCTATTTAGCACAATATCTCCTACTTTTATTCAATGCGAATGTTATGATTACCGAACTAATGCATTCATGATCAAAAAGGTTCATCTCTCTATTGCAAATATTGTCGGTGGGGATTCTAAGAAGGTAACTTCTGTCAGGAACGTGCTCCAGAAGTAAGATGCACCATTGAATTCCTGGCAAATGTCCACTAAGAATGTTGATGACTATGTAAAAACTAAATTCTAGAACACAAAAGGTCGCTTGTTTAAATGGTATTACGGCCATATTCGCGGCTCTTCAACTTTTCAAGTTAAAATGGGAAGGTTTACTTTTGAAACGACCCTCGTAGATTTTCAGTTAAACAATCGTAATTATTTTAATTTCTATTATTTTCTGTATTTTATGCATAACTCTTAGTTGATTGTATTTTCCAGACGGACGAATATAATATGCTGTGTTATTTTTAGTCATCTCTTCAATATGGCCTCACTTTACACATATCCGTCTTGAGATAATTGGTTAAATCAATATTTAGAATCATTAAATAGCAGTGATTTCATTGACATGTTTATAAACAAATCTAAAAACATTTTTTTAAATTTAATTTTAATTAATTATTTATCTTTTAGAAATGCATTTATTCATCAGTATTCACATAGTATATAAACGTTTTAATATAGTTTAATTTAACAGCTTAAAATATATATCCACAAGTTTCTTAAACCAAGTTAACACCAAAGAAAGTAAAAAATATGCGATAAAAATGTTTCCCAACGTTTGCGTTTGAAATTATAAAACATAAAATGCTTTGTAAACAGGTGTTTATAAATGCTTCGAACGTTTTCTGATTTTCTCTATTCCATGAAATAATATAAAATTGATCTAAGCAGTTTGATAGCTAAATGCGCGAGAATAATTAAGCCTATAAATTATGTTAGACTTTAAGTATCAATTGGTATTTTCTATGATTTCAAGTAATTTCATAATCCACAATTAGATTAAATAACGCACGTGTAAACTATGCAATTGTCATGTACAATTTAAATGTATTAACAAAAGGAAAATGTTTTAAAATGACAGTTATCCAAATGGGATTTGATTAGGAAGACTATGTAGACTTTTCTATGCAAAAGAAAGACGCAATACAGCAGATGAAACTGAACTAAAAGATAATAAATCCATTAAAATTGAACAAAAGATCGCTGTTCAAATGAACATGATTAAAAATAATTATTTTAGCTAAGAGGCACGTGATAGGACTGAGATAATACAAAAAACATGTATGTGACATATGAAAAGAGGGAAATAACGAGATCTATACAAAACAAACTATTGTTAAAAATATAAACAATACACAATTCAAATAAAGACTCATGTTTTCTACGACCACTTCTCTTTCTAGGAATCACATTCTTAATCTCCATTTCGAATCTCTGCTTATGTGAAAACTAATTATCTTCATGTCAAAATGTCTTAATCTGGAAACACATTCTCTTATCCTAATCTTTGGTCTCTTGTGCCCGTGACAGCTATTCTAGATGATCATTGTCTAGTCACCAATTTAGTTATAAGATCCTACTAGAATGTAACATTAAGTATTTAAACCAACGTTTTTATACCATAAATATTTAAGTTACTTCCGTTTTACCATCCTAATAAATATGGAACAAAAGAATGAAATACTCCTTGCACTTTCTCATACGTTTATTGATTGCTTTCAAATATTTCAAGCTACCAAATATGATTTTCCTTTAGAGCACTATAAACATAAATCATCAAGTAAGTTATATTTATTTTAACAAAATGTCAGATATATAAATTACTAGCAAGGCCAACCACCTGTCCGTCTAGAGTAAGAAATTGTTTATTATTTCATCTATTGCTATAGTGAAGAAGCACCTTATTTCTCGTTTAAAAGTCATGCTATTCGATTATATAACGTGATTTACGGTTTTAATGACTTATGCACGCCACAGGTAGGATTTGATTTGTTCTTTATATGAGGACTATACTACAGAAGTACCTTATTTCTTGGGTAGGATAATGTGCAAGTTCCTTATTTTTAATATATAGATGAAACTACTCGATGATTTTACATAATTGTGTGAACTTTTCCGTATGTCATAGGTGAGAGCTTGTTTTTATAATAGAGTGCTATATAAAAGAAGAACCTTATTTCTTATGTAAATGTCATACTACTCGAATATATTACATAATTTTCGGTTTGGATTACTTTTATATATGTTACGGGTAAGATTTCCTTTGTTTTTCATAAGAGTACTATACAAGTACCTTATTTCTCAGGTAGGATATTGTACAAGTACCTTTTTTCTAATGTAAAAATGAAAAAAACTCGACACTTTTATGCAATTTTCTGTTGTGTTACATTTTCTGTACGTCAAGGTTAATAATTTGGTTGTTTTGTTATCTGAGTGCTATACTGAAGAAGCACCTTATTTCTCATATGTAAGTGATACTACTGGAATATTAAACGTGATGTTCGGCTTTAATAACTGTCATGTATGTCACAGGTAAGATTTTCTTTGTTTTTTATGAGTAGTATACTACACGAGTACCTTATTACTTTGATAGAATATCTTATAAACATAAATACATTAAAAAACTGATCATTGTATGTGATTTTTGGAATATGGCTATACAAATTTACAAACATATATAATACATGAAATTTACAATGATCATTTAATTAGTATAGGAGTGAATGCAATACATACAAATATATAAGTATATGCGTATACTAATCATTCATAATGATCGGTTAATTAGTTTAAGACTGGATCTAATATATAGAAATATATAAAAATATATACATAATTATAATTCATAATGATCTGTTAATTAGTTTAGGAGTGAACCCAATACATATAAATCTATAAACATATACACATAATTAAAATTCATAATGATCGGTAATTAGTTTAGGAGTGACTCCCAATACATAGAAATATATAAGCATATACGCATAATTAAAATTCATAGTGATCGGTTAATTAATTTCGGAGTGATTCAAATACATAAAAATATATAAATATGTACACATAATTAAAATTTATAATGATCGGTTAATCAATTTAGGAGTGATTCCAATACGTAAAAATATATACATATGTACACATAATTAAAATTTATAATGATCGGTTAATTAGTTTAAGAGTGATTCCAATACATAAAATATCTAAACATATGTACATAATTAAAATTCATAATGTTCGTTTAATTAGTTTAGGAGTGGATCCAATACATACAAATATATAATCATATAAACATATTTAAAATTTATGATGATCTGTCAATTAGTTAAGGGGTGAATCCAAGGCATAGAAATATATAAACATATACACATAATTAATATTCTTAATGATCGGTTAATTAGTTTAGGAGTAGATCCAATACAAATGCCATTATTTTATCTATTTACGTGATTTTTGGAATGTAACAAATACGCTGATATATCATATATAATTTGGATATGACATTTTCGTTACGTAAATCAAAACATTCTTCTGTATTTTTTTAAATAAAAGTGTTCTTGTGTATTTATTATATAACATTTAAAAATCAAGAATATCGGAATGTAAAAAAAGGAACTGATGGAGATAGAGACCACAACACTTGTACTAGCAATCGGTTACGCTACCCGTTGCACCAAAGGAACAACAGCTTCAATAGCGTTGTTAAATAGCTTAATACACATATTTCTCTTTTACTCGATGTACGTATGCACACAATGACGCCATCGTGCTACGCTCGTCAAGGTGTTATTGCTTTCAAGTTTGAACCCTTTTTTGAAGTCCTTAGCAGTTATTTTTATCGATTAAATTGCCCTAATAAAATTATGCACCAAAATGCAATCTTTTGAGCTATTGTACGCCGTCCAACGATCATCCGTCTAGGAGGAGATACAATATGAAAAATAGAGACAGAGACACATACACACAGACATAGCGAGATTTATATATTAGATAACGAAAATAAACTCTCTTCAACAATGATGGCATATAAATGGGGAGATGAATTAACCGAATCAAACTATTAGTGCTGGGAAAATTTCACTAGTAGTGCATTAGTATAAATTAACATAAAATGTGGACGAACTAGTGTTTAACGTAATATAGTAGTATTTTCTATTATATGTTGATAACTGTATAGATATAAGAGACATTGTATTTAATAAAAAAATCATTTCGGACAAAATATTTTTGGTATCTCATAGATATTATCATATATTGGATTTGAAAATAAATTAATGTTCAGAGAAACGTATAGAGTAAGGTACTCTGCATATTTAGTAATTCTATCGTTTTATATTCATAATCATAATAAAAATATTATTCATTTATAAAATTACTAATATGTATATGATTCTGATTAAAAAGAACATGTTTGACAAATTAACCAAACAAAATAATCCACAATAATTGACAGCGTAAGCTTTAAAAAATCTCTACAGTTTGAAAATTCCACAGAAATGTGCATTTCGCATCACCAGTCTACAGATAGTTGTCATTGATACGGCTTTTCAGTTTGTGAGAAACGCATGCCCACGGTTCAGTTAAATGGCAATGGTGTACAGCACTGGTAACACATCATCAAAAGAAAGAGCATTCAGTTCCAGCGCAAAAAGTAGGGTTTGGTGTAAGGCAAACGCGGGTCTGACCTTTATAAAGCTGCTTTATTTCACGAGTAATTTATATTACAATATATCAGAAGAACTGGCCGTGTAAGGGGGAAGTAAATGCCATAGTACGGATTGTTGCTCGAGTAAAATGTCGACCATCCACTGTTAAGTAATCAGACAATCAAGGTCAGTGTAACTATAAAGACGAAATGAAAATTTCGAAATGCATAGGGTGTTTGTTGTATCCGGGATCCATTTTACAATTGTATTCGGAATGACAGATGTATTTGGATGAAATTATTTTGCACGAGAGAAAAATTTTTAGAACAACAAAATCTTTAGGACAACAAAATCTTAAGAACAACAAAATCTTTAGAACAACAAAATCTTTAGAACAACAAAATCTTTAGAACAACACAATCTTAAGAACAACAAAATCTTTAGAACAACAAAATCTTTAGAACAACAAAATCATTAGAACAACAAAATCTTTAGAACAACAAAATCTCTAGAGCAACAAAATCTTAAGAACAACAACATCATTAGAACAACAAAATCATAAGAACAACAAAATCTTTAGAACAACAAAATCTTTAGGACAACAAAATCTTTAGAACAACAAAATCTTTAGAACAACAAAATCTTTAGAACAACAAAGACTTTAGAACAATAAAATGTTTAGAACAATAAAATCTTTAGAACAATAAAATCTTTAGAACAACACAATCTTTAGAACAACAAAATCTTAAGAACAACAACATCATTAGAACAACAAAATCTTTAGGACAACAAAATCTTAAGAACAACAAAATCTGTAGAAAACAAAATCTTTAGAACAACAAAATCTTTAGAACAATAAAATCTCTAGAACAACAAAATCTTTAGAACAACAAAATCTTTAGAACAAAAAATCTCTAGAACAACAAAATCTTTAGAACAACAAAATCATTAGAATAACAAAATCTTTAGAATAACAAAATCTTTAGAACAAAAAAATCTTTAGAACAACAAAACCTTAAGAACAACAAAATCTTTAGAACAGAAAAATCTTTAGAACAACAAAATCTTAAGAACAACAAAATCTTAAGAACAACAAAATCATAAGAACAACAAAATCTTTAGAATAACAAAATCTTTAGAACAACAAAGACTTTAGAACAACAAAATCTTTAGAACAACGAAATCTATAGAACAACAGAATCTTTAGAACAATAAAATCTTTAGAACAACAAAATCTTTAGAACAACAAAATCTTTAGAACAATAAAATCTTTAGAACAACAAAATCTTAAGAACAACAACATCATTAGAACAACAAAATCTTTAGAATAACAAAATCTTTAGAACAACAAAATCTTTAGGACAACAAAATCTTAAGAACAACAAAATCATTAGAACAACAAAATCTTTAGAACAACAAAATCTTTAGAACAAAAAATCTCTAGAACAACAAAATCTTTAGAACAACAAAATCTTTAGAACAACAAAATCTTTAGAACAAAGAATCTCTAGAACAACAAATTCTTTAGAACAACAAAATCATTAGAATAACAAAATCTTTAGAATAACAAAATCTTTAGAACAACAAAATCTTTAGGACAACAAAATCTTAAGAACAACAAAATCTTTAGAACAACAAAATCTTAAGAACAACAAAATCTTAAGAACAACAAAATCTTTAGAACAACAAAATCTTAAGAACAACAAAATCTTTAGAACAACAAAATCTTAAGAACAACAAAATCTTTAGAACGACAAAATCTTTAGAACAACAAAATCTTTAGAACAACAGAATCTTTAGAACAATAAAATCTTTAGAACAACAAGATCTTAAGAACAACAAAATCTTTAGAACAATAAAATCTTTAGAACAACAAAGTCTTTAGAACAACAAAATCTTAAAAACAACAAAATCTTTAGAACAAAATCTTTAGAACAACAAAATCTTTAGAACAACAAAGTCTTAAGAACAACAAAATCTTTAGAACAACTAAAATCTTAAGAACAACAAAATCTTTAGAACAAAAAAATTTTAAGAACAACAAAATCTTAAGAACAACAAAATCTTAAGAACAACAATATCTTTAGAGCAACAAAATCTTTAGGACAACAGAATCTTAAGAACAACAAAATCTTTAGAACAACAAAATCTTAAGAACAACAAAATCTTTAGAACAACAAAATCTTTAGAACAACAAAATCTTAAGAACAACACAATCTTTACAACAACAAAATCTTTAGAACAACAAAATCTTTAGAACAACAACATCTTTAGAACAACAAAATCTTAAGAACAACAAAATCTTTAGAACAACGAAATCTTAAGAACAACAAAATCTTTAGAACAAAAAAATCTTAAGAACAACAGAATCTTAAGAACAACAAAATCTTTAGAACAACACAATCTTTAGAACAACAAAATCTTAAGAACAACAAAATCTTAAGAACAACAAAATCTTTAGGACAACATAATCTTTAGAACAACAGAATCTTTAGAACAATAAAATCTTTAGAACAACAAAATCTTAAGAACAACAAAATCTTTAGAACAATAAAATCTTTAGAACAACAAAATCTTTAGAACAACAAAATCTTAAAAACAACAAAATCTTAAGAACAACAAAATCTTTAGAACAAAAAAATCTTAAGAACAACAAAATCTTAAGAACAACAAAATCTTTAGAACAACACAATCTTTAGAACAATAAAATCTTGAGAACAACACAATCTTTAGAAAAACAACATCTTTAGAACAACAAAATCTTTAGAACAACAAAATCTTTAGAACAACAAAATTTCACAAAGTGAAAACAAATGCCGAATTTGGGACGGCTGAAAGAAACATTGTTTGTGTTTTTGAAAAAAAGTTTCTTCTGGCGTATATACCGCCATTTTAAACCATTATCCAACAGCACGATCCCCATATGGATATGTATTGAGACAAAAAAACTGCTTTTCATATCCGATGCACATCTAAATTCCACACTAATTATATATCAAAATACAATAAAAAAGCACTGTGTAATGCAAATAAAAATGTGTAACAAATATTATCACATGCGTATTTTCTTTCAAACTAAACAATGCAAGATACTTTTTTTCATTAAGAATTATTTGATAGGAATCAAATATCCAAAATAAAAAGACGACAACATGTGTTGTCAAAAGACTCAGGTTTCTTCACAGTACAACATTAGAACGTACTTCAACTCAACAGTCTATTTGATTCATCATACGGACACAAACGTAATTTAGTAAACAACATTTGAGATGTTTTCATAGTACTTTCACTATTACGAGTTCGAGTATTGCATTTAAATATTTAAGTTTTATAGAAAAGCTTGTAATACAGCATTATTAATACAAGAGTCAGACAATGTACAAACTAGAAGTAAAAACGGTTTATAAATCAATTGATAGCTACATATTGAAGATAAAACTCATTGATATACTTTATTAGATTTTCGATATTTGAACTTTCGTTACTCCCAGAATTGTAGTTAAAAGAGAACCTTATAGTAAAAGAATGTTCAACTATATACAGTTTTAAAACACCACACCAATTATGACATATGCAAACATGCAATAACTTTCAGCATACCTAACACGGCAACCACCCACTTATTTTTAATCAAATGGTCTGAATAACCTTATCAAGCTACAGTAGCAATCAACTCATATGTTAAAAATGGTCCTTAACTTAAAACAGCAAAACAGTAGGTGTCTAAAAAAAAGACACCAAACATCACGCTGAAAACGAAAGCTCCAAAATCAGCTGAACCGTTGCAGAAAGGAATTGTCTCAAATAAAACAATTCCTTGCTGCAGACTTCGTGAAAAATATGACACAAACAAAGGGGGCTGATGAACGTAGTAAGAGAACTGGAGGGCAGGATCATAGCACTTTCTAAAAGGAAAAAGGAAACAAGAAAAAGGCGAAAACCGAAAATAAACGATTTGAGCAAAATGCGCAACCATTTTAGCGTAAACTAATAAGAGACACAGTAAAAAGGCATCCCAAAAAGCAGGAGATGGAGAATTATTGGAGGCCTCTGTTTGAAAATGAAGATACCTGCAATAAAGAGACCCGATCGATCGTAAATGTTGCAACCAGACAACGCAAATAAGCTAAAAATGCCAGAGATAACAGCTGACATGATAAAACAAAAGCGGAATGAGTTTCAGAATTCCAAAATTACAAAAGATACACCTGGTATAAAGAAACTGCCTAATTTGCAGCTTAAGCAACTAACAGCAGTGCAGAGTCATTATAACAGTTGCTTCAAGAGACTACTGAGGGGTGTAGCGGCCACGTTAGCATGGGTATTAAAAGATTATGCTATCCTTGTACAGAAAACGAGTGAAGTATAGCGTCCTAGTCAGTGCAGGCCTTTCTGATGTCTTCCTACGACATACAAGCTTTTCACTGGCCTCTAGAGATATTGGAATGAAGTTTGGTTTGGATAAATGTGCCAAGTGCTCCATCAGAGCTGGAATAAAGCTCCAAACGGAAACACACACAGCTGGATAAAGATACTGACAGTAAGGACATAGAAGAGTAGGAAAATACAAATACGTTGGCATAGAAGAGAACGATTCAATTCAGCATGCCAAGATGAGAGAAAACATCGTCAGAGAATATACCCGCCGTGCAAGTAATATATTTAAAATAGAATGTACAAGCAAATAAAAGGTCACTGCAATTTACCAATTAGCCATGCGTGTGATAAAATGCAGCTTCTGTGTTGTTAACTGACCACAAAGAGACACAAACACACTGCACACTAAACCTTAGAAAATGCTGAGACTGTATAGAATGACATACAGAAACCAATCCCTGTCTAGGCTGTATATCCCCAAAGAAGCAGGCCGCATGGGCCCCTCAGATTAACCACCATCATTGTGTCACTGTCGTGAGTACCGTACAATATCTGATACGCTCCTAAAATTAAATAGCGCATCAACCTAAAAAAACAAGAACCAGTAGAACAACGTCTATCACTAAACAGGTCAAACATTTTTGGATAAGACTCTTGCAAATAAGACAGGATCAGAAAACAAGTTTGCTACGGAAATAACTCAAAAGTCTCCCAAATTACACTAAGAACTTCCATTACAAAAATAGGACAGTTAGAATAGGACAGCCGAAAGCGTGTAAGAATAGGCCAACCAAAAGCGTGTATTTTCTGGATGAATTCACTCAATATTATATAAATAGGAAAGCCTCTATAGATTAGCTAAAAAGAGAATCAGTCGTCTGTTAATTGTTGCTCAAAATCAAGACTTGATGACAAATACTTTTAATAATATGAGTGACTTTAGCAATGACACAAGTGCAGGTTCTGCCACTCAGAGGTAGATAGTGTAAGCCACTTTAAACCCAGCTGTAAAGTTCTACTGGGAAAACTACTATACAACGCGAAACAATGTAATGTTATCTCCACCGGACGATTGTAAAACGTTGAATATCGAATGCAGAAACAAATCCTGAGAACATATACCAGAAAGAACAGTTGGGAATAAGTCATACACCATCCAATATGACTATGCAATTCCTACAGTAACATACCTTATTAACAGAGCTATTAAACTTGACATAGTGATATGGGTCACGGAAGAGAAAGAAGCTACGTTAGTTAATGTTCCGATTGATGCTGGAATCAACAGAGCTGAGAGGGACAATATAATGAAATACCAAGTTCTTAAGTACGCCATGAAAAGAAACTGAAATCGTAGTAAAATCTCATTCCAGTAATTATTGGAGAAAAATCTACCTGGTGAACCAAATGAAAGAGATTCAAACAATTGCACTTAAAAGGAACGGTTAGAAATTTTAAAATCTGTCGGTTGGAATGTGTGAGATAGCGGGTTAATGCTTGGCATCTAGTAGGATGCACCATCTTTAGCTTAAGCAAACTAATAAGTAAATTTTTTGCTTCGACCTTGAAAAATAAAATGAGTTAATTTTCTTCTTTCTGCTGTTTTCACAAACGATTTAGCCACTCATACAGACGTTACTGATTCTGAATGAACTTTGATCGTGCGTAATCTTTTTTGCACTCATTATCAACTTTTGGGATACACAGCGATTAAAGCGTTTTATTTTTCATCACTACATTTTTTATGGCTGTAACTAACGGTAATTCTGTTACTCGTTAAAACTATCAGATGACCATTGATAATTTCCTGTTCAACTCAGCAACAGTATATCATTGAACTGCGAATAGAAAAAGGTGTCCATGAGTAAACACAGTATTACACTCTTTTTCATGTCAGTGAAATTTCTCAGAAATCAAGGAGCCCAGTTTTGGAGCTAACAATTGATCTCTATATAAGATGCACGCACACTCGACTGTTCAATTAAGTTTATTCTTCACCTCTCAGGTGTTGAGCTAGTAATGAAGTAAGTAATGTAAACTTTCCTATCATCAACTGACCATTTAACTCTTTTATATATTTCTATACTCTTTTGCTCTTGCATTATTCTAGGGTGAAAATCCATCTAATCTAGTGGAGTATCCAGCTTAGTTCTCTTGAACTAATATTACGTGAAGTAAGTTAAGTACTCCTCGCCAGTTTGAATCATGTCGATGAGTATCATATTTGGACTTTGAATATTATGTTGTTTTGAAAATTTGGCCAGGGTTTGCTTTTCAGGGGACAATATCCTTATATAAGGTTGTCTGCACTGAAGGAGCATAGACTTGTCTAGTAAACATTCAATGTGTGTGCGTATTATACTGGTGTCATTTCATTTCAGACGTAGTATGTAACAACCATAAACATTCTGAGTAAAGATTGTTTCCAAGTTACTTTACTTGAATATAATTATAAAAAATGTTACAATATTTTAATATTGTATTTGATATTTTAAAGAGATGGTAATTTATTAAAATATAAAATGATCAGCGTATTAGAATATAAATATTTGCTTGTATAGATTTGTTTTTGTTTCATTTTACATCAGTCAAAGTTCACAGAAATCAAAGAGGCCCATTCCTGGGCTGACACTTGATCACTATATGACGTACATAGATGTTCAAATATTCCATTAAAGTTCCCCTTCCAGTCTCCAAAACCGAGTTAGTAAATAAGTTGGTAACATTATTTCCCTTTCCCAGAATTGACCATTTTATTATGTTACAGTTTATCTTGCTTGTGGTTTCTTGGTCTTACTGTTCTCCAAGACAACAATTCATCTAGTCTGGTGTAGTATCAGTTTCATGTTGTTACTTGATGTAGCATCACTTGAAAAAAAAGTGCACAATTCCTTGTAAAAGCCAGTGTGGGTTAACTATAGCGGCAGGATCTTATTTGGTCACAAATACTATGTGATTTTGAATGTTTAGTCAAGGTTTACTTGAATTGAAAAGTATTCTCATGCCAGCTGCACATGTATACCTTAGACACCCGATGATAGTATCTAGTAGGCATCCAAGCTTTGTCCAGAATAGAAAATAGTGTTCCCTGAGTTGTACTTGTGTGACTAGTGATTGAGACCTTATTTCAGAAATAGTATTCATACTGATACTAAAAGATTTGGAAACATTAAAAAGTAGTAAACGAAATAGTCCTTAATCAACATTGGAATAAACAAACTTTTGTTATTGGATAAGACAGAAACAAAAGAAAAGGGCGTTTTTTACTTTTATGTTGGTTTGAATTTTAAATTGCAGTTGAACAGATGCCAACTAAGAGTTAGGGAATAATTGCCTACTAAACAAAATCCGATTCAAATCTAAAATGAATTTTATTGTTTGCACCGTAAAGGATACTTTGTTGTACTATTATTATAGAAGTAATCTTACTCCTTATCATGGGATGATATATTGTCCTCTACGATATGAAGAAATTATGATTTATTACACAAAAGATAACATTAATTATTCAAATAATAAGGTATAATAAAAATAAAATATAATGAAATAATTATTAATATTATTATAACAAAATAACAATACTTAACATATTATATAATAAAAATACTTAACATACTAATTAATAATAAAAATAATAAATTACTTAATTAAAAGGAAATAACAATAAAAGATTACATAAAATAATATAAAAAGTATCACTTAAGAATTTGCATGAAAATTTTTTAGCGTCTCTGGAGATTTTCCAAAGATGGAACAAAAAGTATTCTTTTTTGTTCTTTCTGGAACCGTCTCTAGCTATAACTATAAATAGCAGACGCCCGAAAATTATAATCAGTTAAAACACGACGTTGGGACGAAATGAGAGGCGACCACCTATTATAACTCCGCTCGAAGGAAAACACGAGAAACTCGAGTCGTTAAAATAACATATGAACCAAATAAGATACAAAAAAAACTGGTAAATATAGATTTTTCTGAATTATATTTGACCAAAAGCATATATGTCTAAAAGATCAACAAACAAACATTACTATAAAAACATTTACTTGTATCTAAAGAGAAATAACTGGAAAACAGAATTACTTCCCTTACATTATAGATTATAGACAGCTTATTAGACATTCGTTTTTCTTTACTATTTTTTTATTTTGTTTCCCTTTGTTAATAAAAATTTGTTTTTCTTTTCAAATTATCTTTTTTTATTCTTTTATTTTTCATCGATAGGTTTGCGGTGTCCCAATACCCCTAGACTAGGAACACATCCGTAACACTCCTATAGAGGTAGTGACTAAAAAAAAGATATTTTATTGTAGAAAATTGGCAGATCACTTTTCATTCATGAAAGGGTATCGTTAGTAAAAAAGCATATCATTATAATAAAAGGGTATCATTAGTAAAATAAGGATATCATTAGTATAAAGGATGTCATTAGTATAAAAGGATATTATTAGTCCTGAAATCCTAAATCATTTTACAAATATAAGTTTTAAAATAAAATTTATATAAAATAAATATTATTTATCTTTAAATCGGTATTTCGAAATACACAATACCTTAAAACATTTATTAATTCACTTGAGTCTCCAATTGTTTTAATGAAAAAATAATTGCTCAAAATATATAATATACTAATAGACCGCCAGGCTTTACCTGAACGTAAAATACGCTTAAATATGATATTTAATTCATGCAAATTTCGTATTAAGTATTACAGACAAGTTCTCTATTTATTATTATATTGTACCTAATATATATAGTAATGAGTTCTAAAGATTAAAAAAATGACTGAAGTGGGCATCCACCCTATAAATAAACCAACAAATAAACAATTTAACAACGAAAAAATAAACGGATAAAATAAGCGAGGAATAAAGTAAATAAATAAATAGAGTTTAAAAACCTAAAATAGGTAAGTAACAGCTATGAGAATATAATATTACTTCAGATCAATGCGGAAACTTAGACCAATAAACAACCGCCAAGTTAAAATAATGCCAATACCTCCCGGCTGCTACAGCTTGACCATATGGGATCGTACTTCCTCCTCCTCCTTTTACCCACACTCTTATTCCCTTCCTTCATCACACTTTCCTCCAAAAACCTCTACTGCTCACATTCACAACGTATACACCCGTGGCTACCGAGAGTAAAGAAGGCCGATGCACATGACAGCGTGACGTCATCATCAGATTCACTTGTAGGGATATGATCTAGGCTATTAGCAGCAGTCTCGTCTAGTTTTCAGTTTACTGTCTAACATGGTGTATTCTTGCGTTGTTAGAAATTGCCGGGGAAATTATCCAAAAGGCACCAAAGTACATATATTTTCTTTTCCTAAACTTTCTCAATTTGTATACGTGCCATTAGAAGGGAAAATTTTATTCTAACCAAATATAGTAAAGTAAGTGATGTTATTTGTTAATAATTAAACATGTATTGAATTAGAATTGTATTCAAGTGCTTTCATAATGTTTGATAACATTGTTAATATAAATTAAAGTACTTTCATAACGTTTGATAGCATTGTTAATATAAATTAAAGAAACAATACTATTTATTGCTAATACAGCAACTATTATGTTGATATCTTTAACTGTATATTTTCTTATAAGGCTAAAAAGTCTATCAGGAAGGTTGAAAATTTAATTTAATTTTGTTTTAGGTTTAAAATTATAAAGAAATAATTTTTACATGAGAATAATTGTCAAAATGTTTTTTAATAATAAATAAAACCTTTCATTGAGTATTTCCAAATATTTTAAAGTTCTATATTTTTTCTAAAGTCGGTTTGAAAATTATTCACCTCGTGGCTATTAATGAAATTAGCCGTGACTGAGCGTTATATATTAAAATTGATTGTTTCTTTTTAGAATTATAAACAATTAATTTTTACATGAGAATAATTGTCAAAAATATTTTTTTTTAATTTATTTACTTGCCTCCCCATGAGGGCACAGTTAGATACAAGGTCGGTTTTTAATGTGGGAAAATTTAGCTCCCCAAAAAGGGGCACTCTGGATAGGAACAAAAATAAAATAAAAATTGTCTCGGTCATGAAGGATTTCTCCTCCACTGACCGAGGACAGAACAAATGAAGTGTAGCATCAGAACAGATACTATACTGTGATTATTATTGTAAATGTTTGTTTACTATCTTTTATTAGATTTTAGCAATAGTTTACATTATGGTATGAATGTTTTCTTTAATTATGTTTTTACGTATGTGAACATCATTTTCGGCCTAAGGATGTTATAAAAAAGTCAAGATTCGATGATAAAATGTTGTGAAATAAACATGCAAGATGAGAACATTAGTCCGAATAATCTCTAAAGTTCCAAAAAATAACATTCAACCCATGTGATTTTTCTCTAAATTAAATTTAAAAAAATATTTCTGCAATAGTAACTTTTATTGTTTTTTTGTATTTAAATTATTTGTTTGATTTCAATGTTTTGTATTTTATCGTTTTTTTTTTCATTCTTAAAATTATTTATCAATGGTTTTCACTTTTAAAATTATTCATCGTTGGTGTGTAATATGTTTTTTAATTCTTTGTTCCCTAACTTCATAATTCAGTTTTATCAGTATCAAATTGTATATTGCTTTAAAATTACTTAATTTTACATAGATAATATTTATATTTTATATTGAATAAAGTTCAGTTTCAGTATTAATAGAACTGTGTTCCTTTTTATTTTTAAAAATGCTTTATTGCTCTTTTTCAAATGCCCCTCATATAGTATTGACAGTTTGACAAATCTTACCTACATTGTCTGCATGCATTTTTCAGTTAACAGGCCTTCTTCTTACTCTCAGTGGCCGTGATACAACCCACTTTCTTCCAGAGCGTAAACTAAATCCGCATACGTCATAAAAAAACGAATGTAACCTTGACACTTGTTTCAATATCGCTCCCTTTTTGGTCAGATAACGTGGTCTTTTTAAATTGGGATTCCACTGCAAGATATATGAACATATGTAACCAGTAATGTTTGTATAATAAACAGCCCTGTTTTCCATTGAGCACTTTTTAATAATCACACCGGTTTCATTGGATTTACATTTAGAAAACCAAATTATACAACCATTATATATATGTGTGTGTGTGTGTGTGTGTGTGTGTGCGTGCGCGCGCGTGTGTGCTAGAACTTTTTTATCCTTAATCTTATACAACTCTGCACAATGTAGGAACACTGCACACAAAAAAATAAAGCGTAATATTTAAATTAAATCACTCATTTGATAAGAAACCATGACAATGAATAACAACTAAGGTTTACAAGTATGGAAAGATAATAAACCTCTCCAATAGAAACCAGTCATCAAATTCCTGAAACCCCTCATGTAATAACTCGTCGACATATATTTTCTCGATTAAGGAATTGGTGGGCTATTCCTCTGTCAGAAAAAACAACTATGATAGTATAATTAAATCATATAGAAGAAAACTGATGCGTGAATAACAGCGAAATTAGTGTCTGGATGGAATGCAAGTTACCTTGCTACAATGTTGATGGAGACACATCAATAAAAAGAAGCCATTTTATATTTACAAATTAACAAAGAATTTAAATCTACTTATTCATATAATAACATGCATTATAATGGAATTTAATTTCGTAATAAATTAATTGCTTCTACACGAGGTGGGCATTTGTATTAGTTTTTTTCATTAACATTAATACATTGTTGTTTCGAATGAGACGCACTGGAATATCCAAACAGTCTATTAGGGCGTCTTCCTAAAAGTGAGTATCATCCAATAAAATCTGCAACAATTACAGTTGCTTTCAATTTCATAAAATTTCACAGCAGTCGTATTCATCGAATCCATTAGTCCAGATTATTTTCAATTTTCGAGCAAATTCTGCTACTACTCCTACTATTTATATTTCATACTCTATTTTTATACTGATATTAAAAAATAATGTAAATATATCATCAGGATCTTGTAGAGATATTACAAGCTAAGAAAATGCAATAGGATGTCGAATAATAAACCAAGTACACACGAGGAGAAAGGAATAAATAGAATAGATTTCATTAAGCACACTATAACGTAATCACGGATATGTTGGTGATAAATATCTTCGGATCTTTTGGATGGAATTAAATGAAAAACAAAATTAAATGAAAAACAAAATGCTGAAAATAATATTTCAGCTGAAATTGGAAAACAGAACATTGTAAGGAATGCAACCGGAATTAACTTTATTTATAACAGCGAATTACAATATAACTGCTGAAAAGTAAAAAAAAAACATTACAAAAAGAATATATATATATATATATATATATATATATATATATATATATATATATATATATATATATATATATATATATATATATAAGAGCTGGCTGCCCGGCAATGATCGGTCGTTAAATATGATATTTGATTAATGCAGACTTCGTATATATTAAATATATTATTTTGGATCCAATATAAAGTAATGCTTTTAAAAGTTTTAAAAAAAAACAAAAAAAAAAGCAAATGCCCCGTGCGCCACTGCCGAGAATCGAAACCAAAACGGTTACCTTACGATTTACTTTTTCCTGTAACGTTAATGCCTGAACTATCAAGACATGTTTGCTGCAAGGCTAAAAATAAAACCAAGAACCAATAGCTATTAAGTTACACATGCATATTCGTGATGCCGTCGTTCGACCTTTATCTGCCAAATTCTTTTTTGTAATTTAATTTTTACACTTTTGCAACGATTATCCCCGGCTAAATTCAAATATAAATTTTCACATTGGTTCGAATACCCTATGTATTAAGTTTCATGTCTGTAGACCAAAAACTGACAGAGGAGTTTGGTAGGCAACATTTAAAATGTATATATATATACGCATACATAAATATATAGAGAAAGAGGTAAAACATTAATTCCTTCAGCCTCAACTCGGCACTTTTCTACAAGGAGGGATCGCTTTTTTCGAAAATCATCTCTTTTCGATTAACTAGCCTTAATTTAAACCTTGGCTACTTTCGGATGCAACGGTAACGACATCAATTTTTTTCTCCTTCGCGTTAGGGCCTACTACTACTTCTTTTTCTTTTTTTTTTTTTTTTTGCTTAACACACACTTTCACCCAGGCTCGTCTAATATATAAAAAGAAAATAGGCACGCGCGTTTTTGCTTCGGGCTTCTCGCATCGGTTTGATTCCGGAAGAAGTTTCTTATACTCCCTAGATCATAATATTTCATATTCGCAAGCGGATATTGTGTCTATCTTTTTTTTTTTTGAACGAGTTAAACAAAACCTCGTTTCGAGTATTTGTCTTTTTCGTATAAAAAGTAATCGAACGCAACAACTAGCGCCTTGCCTTCACCCGGGTAGTATCTGTTCTGTAATTGGTCTTTGGTCAATTTAAGGGAAACCCTTCATACTGAGACAATTACTATTTATTTGGACACTGCCAGAGTGCCCCCTTTTTTTAACCTAGCTGGTTTCCCCCCACATTAAAAACGACCTTCGTGGAAATTTTAAAAGCAACACCATTTCTGCAAGCCATCTTTTCGATGAACTACGGTAAATTTGAACGCGTCTCGTAGTAGGGGTTAGACATCAGGTTTTCTTTCATTTTCTTTTCCACATTCGCGTCACAGGTTCGAGTCTGCCTACTACCCTCTCCCCCATATTTTTACAATTACAAACACCCAGGCAACGCTGGGCACCTAGGCTAGTCCCATAAGAAAATAGAAAAAAATATAGGGAATTAATTAAAATGAATGTTAAAATAATATGCAAATTAGCTAAATCTTTTTCCAGATGTATGCTATTCCACGTCTATACATAACAAAAAAGGGGGTTTTAATATAAATATCAACACACAAAAAAGAAATGTATATATATTTCAGCGGCCGCCAATAGCGTAATGGTTAGGAGCCTTGACTGCCATACAGACAGTCGGGTTTCAATCCTGGCTTGAGGTGGTTGCCTGTCTAGCCGCACTGATGAGCTGTGAAACAGCGAAACAGTACTGTATGTGGGTGACTATAATGCTCCTCACCTTGAGTTGAGCATATTGAGAAGTGATACACGAATTACCATTAGCGTATAAGCGACGCTCTTTGTGTAAACAAATCGAGCGGCGGTATTTCGGACGATGTCAAAACATCGTTAAATTCACTACTCGTTCAGCGGTCGCCAATAGCGTAATGGTTAGGAGCCTTGACTGCCATACAGACAGTCGGGTTTCAATCCTGGCTTGAGGTGGTTGCCTATCTAGCCGCACTGATGAGCTGTGAAACAGCGAAACAGTACTGTATGTGGATGACTATATATATATATATATATATATATATATATATATATTAAATATATATATTTATATATATATATATATACAGAGAGAAAGATAGATAGATAGATAGATAGATAGAGAGAGAGAGAAGGAGAGATTTTTCTCTGTCTGACTACTATGAGGTTGACAAGGACGTTCTCTCTGTTTTTAATTTAATTTCAGATGAACATATCTCGGCTTAAACGAACATTTATTGGTCGAAATAAGCACCACCAGAATCAATATACTTTTGCCAACGCAAAACTATCGTATTCATGGCAGTTACGTAAAAAATCTTATGTTCTGGTGTTATGAAATCACTTCATCGCTTCATTTTTTAAGCATTTCTGACGCAAAAAGTTTTCGAGATACTTGTAAAAAGTAGTTGTCGGTAAGTGAAAGGTCTGGAAAGTATAGAGGACGAAGCAGAGTTTCGTAGCCAAATTCATTCAACTTTTGCAGGGTCAGTTTAGAAACGTGCGGGCTGGCATTGTCAAGGTGGCGAATTGGGCCTTTCTGTTGAGTAATATTGGGTGTTATTGTGGAACTTTCTGATGTATATAACCCATTTGTTGACATTACTTCTCCGCCATAACGGTTTCCCTTATTAAAAAAAAAAACTGTATTGGATGGGATCGCAAACCACTAAACAGTGAGTATGGCCTTCTTTTAGTGCAACTCTGGCTTCATCGCAAGTCACAGCCCGACGGTCGAGAAACGAGTCGTTCTTGTTGCGTAAAAGAGGGAAATATAGCACTTCATAACGGCATTTTTTTTTTTGGTTGTCGTTCAATTTGTAAGGCACTCATTTATCAAAATATTTTGTCTTTCTAATCCCTCTCAAGTTATTAGAAATCGTCGTGTACGTTACGACTAATTCAGCAGCAAATTCTCGAACAGTTGTGCGTGGATTGGCTTCAACTAAAACTCTTAATTGATCGTTGTTAATATTTGATTGCGAACCACTACGCTCATTATCTTCAAGATTCTTGTCGCCGCCACAAAATTTCTTAAACCACCATTGTACTGTGCGTTCAGCAGTGACCAAACGCTTCATGGATATCGCGAGCTCTTTCCGCAGCTTTTCAGCCTAGTTTGAATTGAAACAAAAATTTGTGCAAATTTACTTTTTTCCATCTTGCATTCAACGTTCTGAAAAGAAAACATTTGTTTTAAAACGATTGCCATTTAAAGGATTAAATAGAGCGAAAAATGCTCATTTACAAGATATACAAAGACAAAGCATTATAATGAAAACTTATTTGAAAATACATCATTCTTGTTAACCTAATATATATATATATATATATATATATATATATATATATATATATATATATATATATATATATCGATCCCTGGCTGAAGCACTTGCCTTTATAGCGGCAAGAAACAGTTTGTCGGTGAAAATATGGGTATAATACAGTGAACCGTTATAGTTTTTATACAGGGTGACCCAAAAAAGCCAAAAGCTAAATGGAGGCCATCTAGAACATATGCTGTAGAACGGAGAAAAAAGGGCCAAAACCCTTGTGTTTGGATGTGATGTTTTGAATATAATAAACTAGTTATGACCAAAGTTCCATTTAATTCGCACAATTTTGGGTCACCCTGTATAAAATTATTTTAAAGATTTTTATGTGTTCTCGATATTAAAATCTTATTAAAACGGAGTCATGGATATGCGACCGATTACCTGAAGGTTAACTTATTTTAATATTAACTTAAAATTAGAACATTCATTAATTATTTTTATGTTTTCTCATTGATAATTGGTCTTATTTCACTACTAGGATTTCAGCCCGGCGTTGCCCGGGTGTTTGGAGGTGTATGTTGATCGGTCATTTTTTTATTTGGCCCCTATTATGACTCCTTAAAATTTATTGTTTTGGGTTCAAATCAAGTTACTAAGTTAGATCCATGTCTGAGGAACCTATATCTAAAAGTTCAATTGTTTAGACCCAAAATTGTCGAAGGAGTTTGGTAGAGTTATCAAAGGTCAAATCGTTGAACTTTGACTCCTTAACAACCAAATTTCTGTCCGAAAACCGATCACATAGATTTTCCCAAATCTCACTACGCTGTATATCAAATTTCGAGCCTGTAGACTGAAAATTGACAGCGTTATTGTGTAGGGAAATGTACACAGACACACACACAGACACACACACAGACGCATTCACTTTTATAGATATATAGATTACGTTAAATTCTAATTATCTATTGCTTCTAAATCCTGTATAATTGCGTAGAATTTATAATAAAAACGTTTCAACACATATGTTCTTTGTTTTATATAAAAATAATTTTAAAAAATCAACGACAGGTTCTCTACAGTGCAATGTAAATTATAATATATTTTTGACTAAGTTAATGCCGAAATGTATGTGAAACGTTATTCCGTTGAAGGCGGTGGGTCTTCAACTAAAGTAGGCAATTAATCCCTTTTTTTTTTTTTGAAAAACATTGCCCATCTGTGTAAGAAAATACTCTATCAAACTCCTCTCTGAGTATTTAGTATATAGATATAGATTTGATGTCTAGAGATTTTGGACAATGGGAACACTTTAGATTTGGTTTTAAGTCTGCAAAATAGCTGCTAAGGGGTCAAATTGAAAAAAAATAACAGTTGTAGTAAATCGTTAAACTTCAGAGCATACGTACATACACACTTTTAGCTGAAGTCGTATAATGTTCAACGTTTTTTATCCAAGTGGCGATGACAGTCGGTAACGATGCAGACTGGAGCGCTGTATGATTTGGTTTTGATTCCAGTGAATTAATACTGACCTCATTTTTTTTACTTTTGAAATCATTACTATATATATATATATATATATATATATATATATATATATATATATATATATATATATATATATATTGTAATTTACAGAATTTTTATTCCTATCAGCAATTCGTGTCCTACTTCTTCTTTCTTTCTCTCTCTCTTTCTTTCTCTCTCTTATGCATACATATATATATTAATACGAAATGATGATGATGATGATTCTAGCGAAAGCGAGCAGCATTATTAGCGAGTCATCAATACAGATGGTTAAAAGTTGTCAACGTCGAACTGAACTCTCTCTCTAGTAATGACTTAATGCAGTAATGAAATGTTCGAGTATTCCACCTACAAATTGATCACCAATAAGTCAGCAGGACGCCTCGTCAGAGCAAATACATGTAAGCGTTAATTGCTCATCTATTCGCTGATATACACCAACATCTTAATACTGCGTTAATATTAGATATATTAATAATTTAATTGACACACATCGATAAACCTGGAAGAGATTACACGTAAAACACATATCTAGCGACATATTTTAGATCGCACCAGAATATTAGACTAACGAAGCAGATAATAATTTCAGCAAAATATGAAAATTTACAAATAATGACATTTTGACAGACGATTCTTATTTGGATAATAAACAAAATTATGAAATGAATTGTATCAATCTGTTGAAATATGAAATTAATTCCATTTATAGCATCACATTCAGCAAAAAAAAAATAGATGTATATATGCAGACATAATGACACAAACACAGCAAGACAATTCTATCAAAAATCAACGATATCGTAAAAAAATCAATATATTGATATATTATTTTTCTTTTTATCTGTGTGAAATGTGTGGTAGTAATCGTAGTAGTTTCAGTCTGAGTTGTAAATATTTCTATAGTTTTGTTGCTAAAATTGAATATATGTCTGATGCACATGAAATTTGAAGCATAAAATTATTTCAAAATTTGAAGTTCACTTATGATCGCATATTAACAACACGCATCAAATTCAAAATCCAAATATCTCTGATGTGAAATTTTTACAATTAACAGTTCACCACAAATAAAGTAAGATTACCTAAGTTTCAAGTTTCTGTGAAAAATTTAAGAAGTGGAGACGCTTTAGCTCCAAATTTTCACACCCATCCCCATTTGTTGAGAATAAGCTATAACAATTATGTGCTCTCATCAATAAGAGTAACGTGCGTTTTAATTTAATATATGATAAAAATAGAAAACCCCAGATCGAACGCTTTTTAATGTTTTATTTTTACTGCACATGTTATGTACAACAGTAAAAAAAAAACCTCTTCTTCCTATCATTGGTCTCGAGAAACGCTGCGTTATTTTTTATGGTATCACTATGACAATACAACATTAAATCTAATGCAAAAATGGATCTACTGTATTATATTATATATGTATTGTATAAATGATAAACAATGCGACCGCAACAAGAATGATGATCTATAGAAAATAGAAGTAAATAATTTATTTTATAAGAAACACCCTTATCCTTGAGTGGCCTCTGGGCCTTGATAATGTGGTGATGCCTTTGTAAAAAAAAAAAAAAAAAAAAAAAAAAACACATTCCATGCAACTGCGACTATAGTAGAAATTCTAAAGTTGATCACTAAAATACAGAATTTGAGTTAGCTGTAATTTACAGCTTAAATTGTATTTTCGTGCAAAGTTCTTTCGAAAATAACATTTTTTTACTTCATTTATGAAGTTAGTATTTTTTGCTTATTTAGCTTATCAAAACTTACTATTTGACTTTGTTTAATTATACGAATGTTAATCGGACGCTAAACACTTCAAATTTATTTGTTCATCCGCACATTTAATCCGTTGAGATAAACATGGTTTTTAGATTAAAAACATAACAGAAAATGAATTCCTATCACAAATCTTGTTGCTTAGTCACAGCCATATTCATCCTGATTTTCGAGTTGTATATATTGATTCTTGCGATAAACGACCAGCTGGAAACATTAGTTGACCAAACAAATAAATAAGTGACGCTCATGTCAACCATATCTCGAGTAGAATCCGACTGGAACTTTATTTCCTTCCCTGCTGGTCAAACAACATCGATTTCCGTTGTGGTCAAGTGTCAAGCCTGAGGAATACAACCTGGCAACTAGCAGAGGCAGTATTATTTTATAGATCTTATTATTTTATAGATCTTATTATTTTATAGATCTTATTCAATGGATTTCTAATGACGGTTTCGAATCTTAAGATTTCAAATTCAATCTCATCAACAATATTAGATTTCATTAATTGATGAAATCATTAACGCAAAGTGTCCACTCAATCCAGCACAGCTTGATATGTTCATTGTTAAAAACAAAACTCGTTTATTGTGTAGGATGCAATGGACAGATGTTAGTTACTATTTCAAACCAATATGCGCTTAAGTCTAAGCAACTTTACTGGTTGTAGAAAAAATGTCATAATCCTCTTTCAATTGGTAAACTAATAACAAAGCAAAGCATTTTTCTGGTGTTTTTCATATATGATAAATGATAAACAATGCGACTTTTCTTTAAATTTTCGAATTTGTTCTCATTTTTAATAGTTTCCAGTAAAAACCAATATCCAGAGACTGACCTAACGATTCTCACTCTGATATGTAATTGTTTAAATCATCATATGTTATTGCCATATTACAAGAATAGTTCAATCTGCGTGTTTGTCCTGTAAAGAAGATGGTAAACTTCTTTTAGTGAATTTACATTATTTTACGAGGAATTAATTAAAAGCTTATGTTTATAAGTGTTCCGTTAACATAAATTAAATATGTATTATTATTAGTGTTGGGACGATTAATATGAATCAAATAAAAAAAAAACGAAAATTGTAAAGGTTCCTAAAATGATTCTTTTTTGGCTTAATTATAATAACTCATTTCTGATACTAATTCTATGATTGAAAAAATCTAAAATATTTATTGATTTTATATTAAAATCGATGAATTATAATAACACATTTATGCAAATATAGCAGAAACATGACACATTACAATTGCACAGGTAAGATGGCACATGTTGACAAATACGACAAAATGCAAAATATAAATAAAACTCTCACAAAGGGTTTATAAAAATTGCAGACAATACAAAAAGAAACATTTAAAATTTTGCTAAATTAAAATTTAAATTATATCTACATTTAACATTTGATGAAGACATTTAGCTAACTCTCTCCTATAAATGATATTCTATAGTAGTGATTACATGTGGGGACATCTCTAAAGGCCTGTGTGATAAAAATAAAAATAATTATATAAAATTTAGGACATGGACAAGTTTCGCCTATAGATTGTACGCAATCACACGTTTCCGTGCTCGTGTTTAACCAAATAGGATTTTAGAGCAAATAATAAGACTTTCTCTGTTTGTTTAATAAGGAAAATATTTTTTGGATGGGGAAAAATAGAAAAACAATTCTTACTTAACTCTACCACTGATCCTATCACTTAAAGCATATCAAGCTATGTAGAAAACGAACACTTTGAAAAATCGATTTTATCTTTTATAAAACAACAGTAAACAAGTAAAATATTTAAAAAAAATTTGGGGGGGTGTAGTCTCTTCTAAAAAACACTATTTCCTTTAAGAACGGTCTTAAAATGTGTTTTCCATCGATATTTATTCAATAATGGCCTAGTTTTTCTACCTAACAAAAAGTGACGAATTGTTCTATGGGCGAGTTTTCCAGTGACAAGTTTTCAACGGACGAGTTTTCTGTTGACGAGTTTCCTTAATTCGTGTAAATACTTATTTAAAAAAATGTTTATGTCAATATATTATGCGAGCTGTTGAATTCTATATTAAAACTATGACGGCCCTAAGTTTTCATTAACGAATTCTATTATTATTACACTTTATTCACGTTATTTTTACCTTTATTATTTATTATTATTCACTTTATTCACGTTATTTTTACCTTCATTATTGTCCTTGCATGAATAAAACTTTGCATAAATATCCTAAATAACTTTTAAAAGAATACAGTTTTATTCTTCCAGGGAAAATAGTGAATAAAATCAAAGCAAATAATAAAAAAAATATTGCATAATATTGAAACTGTGTATCTGTTCAACTGGTCGAGAGGTCAGTTGACTGGTCGGGAGTTCAGCGGAAAAGTGAGAGAGATATATAAGAAAAAGGAAGTAAGGTGGCTGTGTGTCGCTCTGCGGTTAAAGGGCGACAATCGAGTTAGCGGGAATTTAAATTCCCACATGGCCGAAAATATTAAAAAGTAAGAAACTAACTACAGAAGTAACCATTAGTGTTTTTACATAGAATAGAGTTTGATTTGTAATCGCTGTGTATTGTATTACAGAACGGAAGACGGTTGATATCCAGTGAATTTAAAACATCCTATCAAAACTTAGTAATGTGTATATCACGATTGTGCTGTACCATGCGAGAAGCTGTAGTAAATCAGAACGTTTTGGTGATACATTGAAAAGAGAACTAACAAAGTAAGGAGTGCAAAAAAAAAAAAAAAAAAAGAAAAAGAAAAACTGTGGTCGGATTCGGGTCCGCTTTGCAATGCTTTACGAAGTGTTTAGATTAATCGGCTAGACTTCTTTACTGCATCTTTCTTACTTTCTTTTGCAATTTTATTTCTTTCAGTCTTTTATTCGATTGATCGAAAGGAAGAATTTTTATTTATTTTTTATTTCTGTCTTTAATTTTATTCGTTACAATCTGGTGTGATGATTATTATTATTTTTATTATTATTATTATTATTATTATTAGTAGTAGTAGTAGTAGTATTATTAGTAGTAGTAGCAACAGCAATGGGAGTAGTAGTATTTCTTATACTTCCTTGCCACAAGCCATTCAAGAGTATTAGCAGTTATTTAGGACAATTCCAAATAACAATTTTCACCTTCCATAACGATGAAAGAAACTAAATAAGTTGAAAACAGTTGCCAACCAATACGAAAGAGAACCGAATGGAAATGTCATAAAAAGACGCTTCAAACTGGGGAACAAGATTATTGGATAAATTCAGGCTTACCCACAAAATCACATGAACAAAATGATGAAACGATATTCAGTTGCTGTCTGAAATAATACTACAAAGAACGAACGCAAGCCTACAAATAGATTCTGGAAAAAAAGATCAAATAAGAAGCGCAAGAGTACGGAAATAATTGTACGGAACCTACAAAAGAAAAAAGTATTGGCTTCATAGCAAGGATAAAAAGGGAAACGTAGACTTATTCTCAGTGAACTTTTACAGACACGGTGTACAGAGGAGATTACGGCAAATCAAAATACGGTTTGACCCTGAATAAATTCCAAGAAAGCGTTTTATGATTTTTTTTATTGCTATTATATGTGGGAAACAACATACTAAAAGTTTACCGAAATATGATCACAACAAAAGTCCTAACTATGACGCCATAGAATGGTGACAGCCATCGCACTAAAATAACCACTATTTCCATATTTTAATGCTGTAGCTGATGCTTACAGAAGATTTTGCGTTTTTTATACAAAGTTTTTTATTAACTACATGGACAGGCGAGGTCATGACGTCATCAATGATGTCATAGTATGCATGTACATTTCTAAATAATATGGAATACACAGTGAATTTTAAGACGTATCACTGAATAACTGTGTCAGTTTAATAATCACTATTTTCATCATCAGATACAGCTTCTTCACTTATATTTTCACAACGCCCTTCTTGACATAGTCCGCATACTCATGAACAAATAAATTCGTGACATTTCTGAATTTTTGAGATGAGGATTCTCATCTTTACTCTGGTTTTCACAACATTTTGGTCGGTGTAACTTCCGACCTTCTTCATGTGTATCTTGTCGAACTGGGAAATGTTTCTCTCGGTCGAAGATGGCATCATAGACTTGATATCGCTCTTAATGCGTTTGGCCACAGTCTGTATGATGGCTTTTTTCTGGACGATTGCTGCATAAGGAGACACTGAAAGCCACCTTCAAAATATTATAGCTTTGACTGCCATATACTTTGACATCACATTTGGACCCTTTGTGGTAATCTTATTTTGATAAACTTTTGATAATTTTTTCGGCATGTAATCAAACGCTCAGAGTAAAGATTTTTCGTAATTTGAGTGGATACTTCTGTGCTCCTGTAAATACACAATCTTGTAAATACATCACTGTGTTGTCTTGTTTATTATTGAATCGTCAAGGCTACAACAATTCATAAGCTAAGGTTCCAATTCGTATAATTCTTGGAGAAATATAACATTTCAGATATTATTACCAAAACGATTTTGTGCATGTTTTAGTTTATTACGGTTGACGTATTTGTTTTGATAATAATAATAATAATAATAATAATAATAATAATAATAATAATAATAATAATAATAATAATAACAATAATAACAACAACAACAACCTCGATCAGAAAACCAGGAAACTCATACACCATGCACAACGAACTACATCAAAAGAACGATGTTGACCGACTCTACGTGACAAGAAAAGAAGGCAGGAGAGGAATGTGACGAACACAATAACATAGGAGATTTATAAGGATGAAAAAAGATGAGAATAACGAAAACACTTGGACATGGATGCGAAAAGGACACATAAGCCGAGAAACCGAATCCCTACTAACTGCAGCACAAGATTACTCGATAATAACCAACCATATCCAAGCAAAGCTCGATAAAATACAAGAAAACAGTAAATGCAGACTCTGTGGACAAAGAGAGGCACCGATAAACCATATAGTAAGTGAATGCAGTAAACTGGCCCAAAAGGAATACAAAAACAGGCACGACCAAGTGGAAAGTACATTGGGAATTCTGAAAACAACTGCATCTCGAACGCACAGACAAGTAGTACAAACATATGTTGGCAACAGTACTTGAAAACGAGAATCACAAAATTCTATGAGACATGGACATACAAACTGATAAACCCATCCGAGCAAGAAGACCAAATGCCGTAATAATTAATAAGAAAAAAATTCCTGTCACATTGTAGACTTTGCTGTTCCAGTTGACCACAGGGTTATTATCGAAGAAAAGGAGAAACGGAGTAAATACACAGAGCTACACAGAGAGCTGAAAGGGATATGGAAGATGAAGAAAATCAAAATAATACCTATAATAGCAGGAGCACTAGGAAGAATCCCGAAAAACTTTGAAAAAAAAGAATAGGAGAAATTGGAATAAGAAGAATGACTGGAAAAATACAACGAACAACAATCTATCTATCTATCTATCTATCTATCTATCTATCTATCTATCTATCTATACTCCTATAAATTCGTTTTTTGTTTGTGTGTGTGTGTATTGATATTCATATCAAAAACCCTCTGTTCTATTAGTATTTATTTGCTTTCTCACCAAAGCAAAATGTGACACGAGGTCGTTTTTAAAGTGGGGTTTAACCAGCTCCCCGAAACAAAGGGAAAAGGGGCACTCTGGTTGGGTCCAAAAATAGTAATTGTCCCAGTATAGAGGTTTTCCCCTCCGTTGATCGGGACAAATTACTTTAAGTGCAGCATCTGCAGAACAGATACTGCACTTTGATCCCGGCCCGAAGGCTAAGGACAACAAGGTATTTATTTGCTCCCCCACCGAGCAAATTAGGCACAAGGCCGGTTTTTGAAGTGAGGAGTTAAGGGGAAATGGGGACCAACTCCCCGGGGAGTAGGGGAGTTGGATAGTGACAATTGGTATGAAGGGTTGCCCCTACATTGACCAAGGTCTTATATGTGGGGTTGCCCCACATATGACCTTTGCTTGCAGTATCTGCCGAAAGAGATACTACACTTTGATCCCGGTCCTACGGCCAAAAACACCAGGTTATTTATTGTTTGGCCCCGGCCCTGGCATTATCTAATGCCAGAGACTCATTTGGAGTCCAAAGCACTTAGGCATGGAGCCAGTAGAGGGAAGTGGTTGTCGAGGGTCATTCTAACTAAGAGCTAGGTCTTTGGAAAGACTTTATTGAGTCCCCTAAACTAAGACACTATCACCTCATTCTTATCATGGAGTTTATCTATTTAAAATCTCTCCGGCGTATGAGTCGGCTTTATATACAATCTGAGAAAATGAATATTTACATGTAAACAAAACAAAAATTATATATACAAACAGAAAGGATTGCTGGTATTCGTGGCACCACCCATCCATCTCCTGGCGTTTCCTCCACATATTGTTTCCATGCCCTCCTTGTTTCTTTTGGTGTGGCACTAACCACCGTGTGCCTTGTTACCCCTGTGGCGCTACCACCAGCGAATGCCCAGGGGTTTAAAAAATCTGGCAGTGAATCCGGCTCCTCCTCTATGAATCTTGATGCCACGACTCCACCATCTCCTGCTGCAATCACTACACCTGGAGTGGGTTGGACGGCTGCATTTAGAATTGGGGTACCCGGCCCAGTACCTTCGACCACATATACTGACAGTGAGGGCGAATAATTGACGCATGGTGCTGGGGCACTCCCAGGAGTGAACTTTCCCTCTGGTACATGTATACTGCAGGTGAGATTGGGGTATCCACCGGGTGTGGTACCCCCCGGCAATGGAACGGGAGTGCCACCGGATGTGGCACTTCCTGACAATGGCACTGGAGTGCCACCGGGTGTGGAGATCCCCCAACAACGGCACTGAAGCACCGCCGGGTGTGGTGCCTCCCGACACTGTCCCTACACCAGGGGCGTCCACCCATGGTGCCCAGGAGCAGAGGCCTGCCCCCTGTAGTTGTTGGTCCAGTGCCCTTCTCCGACCCGCCGATTTGGAAATTAGGGAGACCTTCGCCTAAAAAGGCATGTCAGTTTCTCCTAGCCCGGCCGGCTGCTTAAGTCGGATCCCGACACTGTACTATCTCTAACAAAATAGAAAAAACAGTTAGTGGTAACAAATATAAAAAAACAACGCCCTAAGGACCACTCACCCAAAGAATGGCGTCGGTCCTTTGGAGCTAAACAATAAAACCCTTAAGCTTATCCAATAATGTACAAGTGGGTGGTCGCTGGTCTTTGGAAAAAGAGAAAGTCTAGTATACTGAGACAGATACTACACTTTGATCTTGTCAAAAGGCCAAGAACAACAGGGTATTTATTTGCTCGCCCACCGAGCAAATTAGGCAAAAGGCCGATTTTTAATGTGAGGAGTGAAGGGGAAATGGGGACCAACTCTCCGGGGAGTAGGGGAGTTGGATAATGACAATTGGTATGAAGGGTTTACCCTACATTGACCAAGGTCTTATATGTGGGATTGCCACCACATATGGTCTTTGCTTGCAGTATCTGCCGGAACAGATGGTATTTATTTGCTCCCCCACCGAGCAAATTAGGCACAAGGCCAATTTTTAATGTAAGGGGTGAAGGGAGGGGGAAGGGAAAGGGGGGACCAGCTCCCGAAAGGTGGGAAATGGGAGCTGGTTAAAGGTCAGGCATGTGGGGTTGCCCCCACATCTGGTCTTTGCTAGTCATAGCTAGTCCTAGCTAGTCATAGCTTGCAGTATCTGCCGGAACAGATACTACACTTTGATCTCGGCCCGAAGGCCAAGAACAACAGGGTATTTATTTGCTCCCCCACCGAGCAAATTAGGCACGAGGCCGATTTTTTTATGTGAGGAGTGAAGGGGAAATGCGGATCAACTCCCCGGGAAGTAGGGGAGCTGGATAGTGACAATTGGTATTAAGGGTTGTCCCTACATTGACCAAGGTCTTATATGCGGGGTTGCCTCAACATATGGTATTTGCTGGCAGTATCTGCCGGAACAGGCACTACACTTTGATCCTGGCCCGAAGGCCAAGAGCAACAGGTTATTGTATTTATTTGCTTCCTCACCAAAGCAAATTAGGCACAAGGCCGTTTTTATTGTGGGGTAAAAACCAGCTCCCCTAAAAGTAGGCAAAAAGGGGGCACTCTGGTTATCAAAAATAATAATTGTCCCAGTATAGAAGGTTTTCCCTCCATTGACTGGTACAAATTATCTTAAGTGCAGCATCTGCAGAACAGATGCAACACTTTGATCCTGGCCTGAAGGCCAAGAACAACAGGTTATTTAGTGTTTGGCCCCGGCCCTGGCATTATCTACTATCTACTATCTATCTGGAGTTTATCTACTTAAAATCTCTCCAGCGTATGAGTTGGCTTTATATACACCCTGAAAAATGAATATTTACATGTTAACAAAACAAAATTGTATGTACAAACAAAAGGATTTTTTAAAAAACTAAAACTAAATGAGAGATGAGATGATGGGGAGGGTGGAAAACTTAGATACACCCAAAAAGAAAGAAAAATAAAACAACTAAAGAAGATACCTATGGGGGCGGGTTAGTAAGGGATCCTCCCAACCTACTTCTGCATATGGAGCGCCCACTGTCTTCCGGTCCCAAAGGTCGAAAGCAAGCAGGTCGTTCTCTAGTGGGTAGTGGGAGACCTAGGGACGATATTTTGAAAACAAATTAGATAGGAATGGCCGATATAGGGAATGGACGGCGTCTTCCAAGATAAATGCAGATAGGGGCAACAGATTGGGGACAAAACAAAGGGTGAAGGATCGCGAGAAACACCAGCCATTTCTCTCCAGTAAACGGCAGATCCATGTTGTCGACAACATACGCCAAATCAAGTGGCACCAACTACTCGGGGTCAATGCGAGCCGTTACCCCTCTGATGTACTCCAAGAGCCTCCAAACTCTGCTGCAAAGAAAAAAGGCGTGATCCCTTGTTTCATCCTCGTCATCCTCGCAGCAGGGGTAAAAGGGAATGTATTCATCCCTCTTGCAGTCCCTAGCAAGCACGCCAAAAAGTGGCAGCGCATTCCGGACAAGCCTCCATGTCAAAGAGAATTCTGAATTATTTATAAAAGCTTCTGGCTGGCACCCAATTCCACTAAGAGAGGACCTCCTCCCTCGACATGTGCAGCCACTCAACCAGCGGATCTTTTGTTATACCCACCACTAAATCCCGATATAGCCTCCTAATAGACCGTGCAAGGTCACTGGACCCCAGCAATGCCCTAAGGGCGGCTCGGCATAAGAGAGGAACTGCCATTCTTCCACCGGTCTTCTGCGACCTTCAGCGGTAGGGGAGGATATCAGTTGTGGAAAACCTTGCTCCACATCTGGTACCCAGTGCAATTCCTCAAGCAGTGTCGGACCCAGGAATGCCAATCTTTTGGCATACTTATAACGTAACAAGTCAGGCATTCCCAAGCCTCCCTCGCTGAGTTTCTGTGTACAGACCTGTCTTCCGACATACGGCTTTCCCCTTTTCCAAAGAAGTTGTAAAAGGAGTTGCTCAAAAGCCTTACAGCGGTCTGCAGGCAGAGGAAGTACTGTCAAGTGGTAAGGGATCAACGGAAAGACGTAAGTTTGACACACCTACGCACAACCCTTCAGGCATAAGCCCCTGCGAATCCAAGTCCTTACTGATGACTCGATCTTCGTCTGTACTTCCGGCCAATTTTTGTCCAGCTGGAGTCCAGGCCTGAACCACACACTGAGAATCCTTACCGGGCATTCCATCCAGCCGAACCCATCTGGAAGCGAGTCTACCCCAGTACAGGCGCCCAAGCACAGGACAACTGACTTGCTCTGATTGACTACGGCCCCTGTGACTTCTTCATACTCAGCGACCGCCTCCATCATCGCTTTAATATCGATCCTTCGCCCAACAAAAACGGTGACATCATCAGCGTACATGGATACCCTGGCAAATTTGCCGGCAGATAGAACTATGCCATGCAGGACTGGTCTAGCCGCCTCGTCCCTTAACTTGGAAAGGAAGGGCTCCAATGCCAGGACAATCCTGGCTCACCGACCGAGACAGCAAAAGGACTTCGACAACTTACCATTTACTTGTACGGCTACCGCAGGATTACGATACAGAACGGAAATCTACTTGCGGAAGTCTGGACCAAAGCCGGCGGTTTCCATAACAGATTCCAATAAACCATTGTCGACCCTATCGAACGCTTTGGACTGATCTAAATTGATCAGCACGGCTCCTATGTCGTCTTCTAACCCCTATATGATTGTCACACCAAGTGCAAGTTGGTGTGAATCGATCTCCCCTTCACAGAACAAGTCTGATCCGGTTCGACCAAGTCACCGATAACAACCTGCAGTCAGTTTGCAAGAACACGGGACAAAATCTGTGTTTAGCAGAGTGCTGGGCCTATAATCATCTAAGTCCTCCCCACCATACCGCTCTCTGTCTTCTTCAGAAGTGTGACCACTCCTTTGGTTACCTGTCCAGGGATGAATCCCTGAGCAAACCAGTGGTTAAACACATCCATCAGAAGAGGAACAAACATGGGTGACAGCCTTAAATACAGTTCGAGCCCAGGAGATTTGTTATGGCCAACTTGCTACAACGCAGTAATGATTTCACGCTCCGTAACTATCCTATCACAGCTAGCTGCTCGGGCCGCAGTAAAGCTAAATAGCTGCCAAACTCCTGGCCGCGGAGTCTGGGTAGTTGGGCAAAGCGCTCCTCCAAATGTTGTTGAAACGAATTGCAAATCTCTCGAGTCGATAGAAGGGTATGTCTTTTCAGGTTTTTCACCTTCCGAATGTACCCATCCTCGCCGCGTCTTAAGGCGGCCTTATGCCCAACAGCGTCAATGTTCACAGCTTCGTTAGAGACTCTTTTTAACCTAGCTCTAACTACTTAACCTTCGTAATGCTAGGTAAGCGCTGGAGGTCCCCCTTAACTACTGCTACCTCTAGGGGATCCCTACCAGCCACCGTCGAGTTCAGCCTATCATCTAGGTGCCTTTTGGTCTGTGCCCTAGTTAATGCACTAGCTTACACTACTGCATTTATATTTGCCCTCTATCGCCCCCACAACAGTGTGGTTACTATCTTTAAGAGCATATATGAGAAAATTGACCACATCCTGTCTGCTCATCCTTCGGCTATTATTCACATTTGCGTTGACTTCAATGTCCATAATGTGGAATGGCTGACCCACTCGAATAAAACCGATGACAAGGGGAGGTGCTGTCATGATTTTGCCATTGCGTATGACCTCACTCAGATTGTTCACGAACCCACCTGTTTGCCCGATACTACCAGTCAGTATGAAAGCCTTCTAGACCTTTTCCTCACAACTTACCCTGAGCTATGTTCATGTTCCGTTCTATCTCCCCTGGGATCCTCCGACCACTTTGTTGTAGCAGTTAAGATAAAAATGAAATGTAATAAGTCTTCAGACATACCTCTCTGCCGTACTGTATATCGATACTCTATGGCTGACTGGAATAGCTTCAGTACATTCATATCTGACCTATCTCTGAATTCCATGTTTAAAAAGGAAGTGTCCTCTATAGTATCAGACGTGACCGAATGGGTAATTGTAGGCATAGACCGATTCATACCATCCAAAAAATTCCAACAAAAACCTAACAGCCAGCCATGGTTCTCCCCTGAATGTGCTGCTACCATCGTGCACAGAAATCACTTTTTCCATAGCTACCAACGTAATAGATGTACTGAGACTAAAGCTGCTTTCAGGACTGTCAGAAACCACTGTGAAAGAGTAATAAAAAATCATCAATGGACCTGAGGTCATCTCGTCAGCATCAGACAAGGCCTTACTATTTGCCAAAAACTTTGCCGCTAACTCTACCCTATGCGACAAAGGTCATCATTGCTGCTTTACCGGCCGCTGTTTGCTTCTCTTTTCCTTTCCTGACCACCGTGCTCCAGCTTGTGGGCTCATCCTTGGGGGTTTCCTTGTCTTTAGGAGTCTTTTCTCTTTTTTCCCCTGTCGCTGTCTTTGGAGGAACAGTTGCTGGTGGAGTTACGGGATTCCTTTTAGGGCAGACTCTTGCTATGTGACCCGGCAACATACAATGCCAGCAATGTGGCCTCCTCCCTTCCACGATGATTGACATCACCCAGTTTTCACATTTAAGTCGGGCTGGTATCGCATTAAACCCAGCCGGGTTTAATTTTATTATTAACTTTAATCCCCAGTGGCGATATTTCTCAGTCCTCGAACCGGGTTTACGGCCTCTATGTCCCCGTATTGTGAGAATATGGCACCAAGGTGTTCCTCACTGATACAGCGTGGGACTCCCATAACTGACACCATTGTCCTTCTCTGCTCTAAGTAATCCGGTTTACATCTCAGCCCTTTCCACACAATGTCTTCTTTTGCTATCTTTGCTGCGTCTTCTGCTGTCCGGAGGAATAGATCTCACATTGCATAGCTACGTCGCACTATGTATGTTGTTGGGATAATCAACTCCACGAGCATGGCCATCATCTTTTCCTTGATTACGCCCGTAAGCCCTTTTTGTTTTTGACCTAGCATCACCAGCGAAATTATCCTGGTTCTCAAAGTTTCCAATGTTCCTGGAACTAATTTAATAACATTTCCCTCGGCCAGCGGCTTTTATTTTTCCTGGAAAAGTCTGCGGTACTCTTCCGGAGATTTCTTTCCTTTTGGGCCCCAGCTACAGTTCTTTTCCAGGCGTTTCTCTTCTGCCGCCGCGACTGGTTCAGCCTGCTTCAGCTTGGGCCATTCTGCCTTCTTCTGCTCTGTACTTCCAGCTTGACCTTCCTGCCTTACCTAGGGATCTCCACTTCTTCAGTAGATGCTCACGTTTCTGTGGGCTGCTAACTGCTTATCTCACCACCCTTGGACTCTCCCCACTGTCTCGCAGGCTCGGCACCTTCCATAGACCTCCTGACTTGTCCGTGACATATTGGACCACGCATTTCTGGTCTCCACTCCTGTGTAGGCTATTACCGTGTCCTGTGTTAGCCCTGCAAAAGCCCAGGGGTTGAGAAAATCCTCCAATGGCTGTGCTTCCATTGCGCGCCTAAGTGCCTTCTCCTTCTCCATGGACAGCTGATGTGTGTTATCACTGGATGTTGACGGCCGCGGGGTGTCACCAGGTGTGGCAATCTTCCCTTTGAACTTTGCCCCTGGACCCACCTTTTCCGGCTTGGCTGTAGTTGCTGGGGGTCATCAACCCTTAGTAAAGGGGTACACCGCTTGGATCCCTCCACGACGTACACAGGTGATGAGGGTGAATAATCAAAACTTGTTGATGGGGCCCCCCCGGATGTGGCATCCCCCATCTCGTGTATAAATGCTGTGGGCGATGTGGTTGCCCTAAGAACTAGGATACCACCGGATGTGGTAGCCGGGAAACGACCTCTGGGGTACCACTGGGTGTGGTTCCCCCCAACAAGGACGACACGGGAACTGGGGTACCACACGCGGTGGTACCCCCGCCACGAACATTGGAGCACCACCGGGTGTAGTGCCTACCGAACCGATTACTGAGGTACCACCGGATGTGGTGCCTCCCGACACAGACACTACACCAGGGGCGTCCACCCATGGTGCCCAGGAGCAGAAGCCTGCCCCCTCTAGTTGTTGGACCAGTGCCTTTCTCCAACCCGCCGATTTGGAAATTAGGGGGACATTCGCCTAAAAAGGCACTTCAGTTTCCCCTAGCCCGGCCGGCTGCTTAAGTTGGATCCAGACACTGGATTATCTGTAACAAAATAGAAAAAAACAGTTAGTGGTAACAAATAAAAAAAACAATGCCTTTAGGACAACTCACCCAAAGAATGGTGTCGGTCCTTTGAGGCAAAACAAGAAAAAAAAAACATAATTGAACTTGGCCAAAGATTGGTCAAGTGGGCGGTCGCTGGTCTTTGAAAAAGAGAAAGCCTAGTATACTGAGAACAGATATTACACTTTGATCTTGGTTCAAAAGGCCAAGAAAAACAGGGTATTTATTTGCTCCCTCACCGAGCAAATTAGGCACAAGGCCGTTATATTATATGGAGAGTGATCGTGAAATGGTAACCAGCTCCCCGGGGAGTAGGGGAGCTGAATAGTGACAATTGGTATGAAGGGTTTCCCCTACATAGACCAATAACTTATATGTGGGGTTGCTTCAACATATGGTCTTTGCTTGCAGTATCTGCTGGAACAGATACTACACTTTGATCCCGGTTCGAAGGCCAAGGTATTTATTTGCTCCCTCACAGAGCAAATTAGGCACAAAACCGATTTTTAATGTGAGGAGTGAAGGGAAAATGGGGACCAGCTCCCCGGAGAGTAGGGGAGCTGGATAGTGACAAGTGGTATGAAGGGTTTCCCCTACATTGACCAAGGTCTTACATGTGGGGTTGCCACAAAATATGGTCTTTGCTTGCAGTATCTGCCGGAACAAATACTACACTTTGATCCCGGTCCGAAGGCCAAGAACAACAGGGTGTTCATTTGCTCCCCCACCAAGAACAACAGAAAAAAGGCAAGCCGCTCTTCTATTTGTTTAAAAAGAAAATACTTTATTATATATGGGTTGTGGAATTGCATTCACTAGCAAAACTACGTGCTAGAAAACTACTTACGCCTGCCAGTATCCTATACCTCTATAAGGCAACCATTCGCCCATGTATGGAGTACTGTTGTCACATCTGGGCTGGTGCATCTGCTGCTTGTCTCTCGCTCCTGGACAGGGTTCAAAAAAGAGTCGCAAACCTGATAGGTCCTGAACTGTCATCTGGGCTTCAACCTCTGTCCCATCGACGAGATGTTGCATCCCTCTGCCTGTTCTACAAATACTTTAATGGTGAATGCTCTGACGAACTGCAAACACTTGTACCCCCCCGACGTAACTACCCCCGATAAACCCGACAAGCTACTAAGTCTCATCCCTTTACAGTGGAGATCCCTAGGTGCAAGAAAGCCTTTTAATCCAATAGTTTCTTCCCCAGAACTGCGGGTCTTTGGAACTCCCTTCCGGGATTCTGCTTTCCCAACTGCAATGATATGCAGAAATTCAAGTGTAATGTAAACAAACATCTTTCTACTCTTCTCCCTTCATAATGACCCCGCTAATTAATTCCCTAATAGTAGCCCCCTGCTTCAAAGTGGCACTGTGCCTTGTTTGGGGTGAAAATTGAAAAAAAAAAAACATCTTGCCTTTTTGCATATTCTTTTAAACATTGATTTTAATTAATTCCCTATTACTTTATTCGGTTTTCTTATGATCATCTTCAGTAAATTATTATGTGTAATTATATTCATGCAGATATTCTACATAATTTATACTTGCATAATATTTGCGTAAAAAGTTTATAGTAAACACAAAACTGTTTCTATACATATTTTTGTTTAACAAATTTTGCCTACCAAACTAGAGTTTTTGGTCTACAGACAGGAAACTTCTTTTATGAGGTATTTGAATTGATGCGAAATTTATATTTGGTTTTCACCCGGGAAAAATCTGTGCAAAAGTGTGAAAATTAAAAAAAAAAAAATTGGCAGGTGAAGTCGAACGCCGGCATTAGGAATGCATAATGTAGTAGCTATTGGTTCATGTTTTAATTTTTAGCCCGGTCATTGATGACAGAGGCAAAATATATATCTGAGCTGAACGTTTTGGTTTCGATTCTCGGTGGTGGCACAAGAGCCTTTTGTTTTTTGAAAAAAAAAAACTTTTTCAATCATTACTACGTATTGCACCCAATCCATCTATATCTATTATATATATAAAAATGAAAGTGTCTGTGTCTACAGACTCGAAATTTGATATACAGGGTACTGAGATTTAGGAAAATCTTTGTAATCCGTTTTCGGCCAGAAATTTGGCTGTTAAGGGATTAAAGTTCAACGATTTGACCTTTGAGAACTCTACCAAACTCCTCCGCAATTTTGCGTCTAAACACTTGGAATTTTAGATATAGGTTTTTTGGACATTGATCTAACTTAATAACTTAATGTGAGCAAAAACAATAAATGTTAAGGGGTAATAATAGGGGTCAAATTAAAAAAAATTGACCGCTTTTTTATTTGCTCAACATAACCTCAAAACATCCGGGCAACGCCAGGCTGAAATGCTAGTATCTATAAAGGTGAACGTGTGTGTGTGTGTGTGTCTATCTGTGAAAATTTCCCTACACAATAACTCTGTTAATTTTCAGTTTACAGACTCGAAATTTGATATACAGGGTACTGAGATTTTGGAAAATCTTTATAATTCGTTTTCGGCCAGAAATTTGGCTGTTAAGGTTCAAAGTTCAACGATTTGACCTTTGAGAACTCTACCTAACTCCTCCGACAATTTTGGGTCTAAACAATTGAAATTTTAGGTATAGACTCCTTGGGCATGGATCTAACTTAATATCTTGATTTGAACAAAAACAATAAATATTAAGGAGGTATAATTGGGGTCCAAGTTAAAAAAAATTGACCTCTGCGGTTTCTACCAAATTACGCAGACAATTTCTGGTCTAAACATTTGAAATTTTACATAAAGGGTATTCAGAGATAGGTCAAGAAAATTTGAGCTACAAATATATAAATCTATGTAACTTTGCATGTCTGTCCCAAACTTTCGACCGAGGCGACGGATTTTCACAAGATAAATATCGTTTTGAAGCCTGACCCTTCAGACGACTAATACCAAAGAATTTGCAAGAAATATTAATTTCTTCACCCTCAACTGCGCACTTTTCTACAGGGAGGGGTCGCTTTTATCATCGATGTTTTCGAAAGTCGTGCCCTCTTTTCGATTGTCTAGCCTTAATTTAAACCTACGTCACTTCCGGTTTGGCGGTGTTCGTAACAGCAAAGACGTTGCGTTTTGTTCCCGTTCTTTTCCTCCTTCGCGGTACGGGGTCGAGCCTGCCTTCCTACTACCACTTATTTTTTTTTGTTTTTGCTCAACATACACCTCCAGACACCTGTGCAACGCCGGGCTGAAATGCTAGTAATGAAAACAGCTGAAATATTAAGGAAAACCACGCGAACCACAAGTGCAGACCAGACAAACTGCTGCAGGGTCAAAACATGAAACACTACATGGAAGCAAGAACATTGAAGCTGCATACCCCACCACCATCCTCCATTATCATATCACTGCCCCCCCAAAAAAAAACAGTGAGACCGAATAGCAAGTAGTCAAGGAGGAAGGAAATACCGAGGAGGGAGTACTGATAAGACCGCCACTGTATAAGTGCTGGAACCTTGGGGAGGCTTATTGCCACTTAAATTCCAGTGAAGGCCAATGGTCGTTGTCAACGAGAAATTAATGGCGAGCAGCTGTTGCGATAATGCAAATTTATTTGCAAATGTTATCGAAAGAGGTGGAGAGTACTAGAAAAACTGGGAAACTTGGCACTCAGCTTCCAGACTGTATTCAATGAGATCTTTGATGACCTATGTGAAAGCTCCTTGTCAGCTACTACTACTACTACTACTACTACTACTACTACTACTACTACTACTACTACTACTACTAATAATAATAATAATAATAATAATAACGAAGTCGAGTGGGCAATCTTGCGTTGAATAAGTTACTTGAAGCTATAGCACCAGAAACTATTACCGATGTAAATCAAGCAATACATGGAACGTATATTAGTGAGTTGGAAAGCTCCTGCCAAGACAAAAAAGCGATACCAATAAAATTAAGTCGTTTAATAGAAAAAAGAAAATATAAGTAATGGATTAACTTGGAATTCAATATGAATTTCTGTTCACATCAGACATTGCTAAGACAACAGAGATAATACATATATGTAAAGTCATCGATTGATTGGCTTGAAAGAGTGAAATCAATTTCCAATAACTATTTTGATATATGAAATATTTTATGTATCAAACAATTAATTTCTTCATTTAAATTTGAATTATAAAATATAATTTCAAAAGTTTGCTTTAATTCCACACTGGATGGTATTGAGAGCATCTGAGATAATGGCGGTGAAATAAATCGAAGACAAATTGCGAAAGTAGATGCATACCATCATGCATATATGGTTTGGTTTCGGCGTTCAAAAAAGTTAATTGATTGACTTTACTTTATTCTATTTTCCTCAAACATATTTTTGTGGAAAATATGATTTTGAGAAAGATTCACATAAAGCAGTTGCCTGGTCTTGAAAGTTCTTAACAAGCACCAACTACACCTCCAAACACCTATTAAGTGATGTGAGACATGACTAAAATGTGTCATCCAGCAAAATATAGTAACTATAGATTTGATGTTATTTTAGAACCTTTATATATAACAGAATAATAGATATGCTTTATTAAAAGTGTGAAACTGATTCAGTATGTGGCGCAGAGTTAGGGTTAGGGTAAAGCTTTCACTTAAAACAATAATAATTTTAATGAAGCAAAAATATTTGTTTGATTAAATTAAAAGTTCATGTTTTTAGTTGGTTTTATATAATGTCTAAATTAATATTGAATTCTAGGACGTTTTCTTTTTAGCTTAATTTTCTGCTTCCTTAAATACAAATTAGCAGTTGTCATACATGCTAATAATAATCAGACGCATTTACGTCGAGTGAACCACACGCCTTTGCATCCCAGTTAGGCAATTATCTCGACAGGTAAAATAATTCTATTAGGAATGTTTTGAGAGTAAAGTATTAATTCGAAGTGATATTATGTTGTTAGTGTCTATCCAGTTACTTACTAAAAGCTGGATTGATTGAAGACCATGTATATTTTCATGATTGTTTAGAATCTGTTAATTAGGCATATGGCAACAGCATATTCTTTTCCTTGTTTTGATTCTCAGGTATATATCCATTGATATCTTATATGTTTTTATGTAGAGTGATGTGGTTCTCGGTTGATTAATTGTGTCCAGCTGTGTCGGAATTATACTCGAGTGTCAAAACAATGAAAAGAAAATGCTGTTGTCAGAGAGATATTCATAATGCATGCTAGTTTATCGACATTGTTTGACAAGATTTTCTGCTTCAGTAATAATATAAACACAACGATGTATTTTAACTTTCTACGTTACTTCGCGTGTTTAATATAAATAATCCATTTTGACAGAATATACCAGCGTAATCTACTTCATTCTATGAAAAAGTACGAATTACAATTGTTAAAAATTGGCTGTCAGAATGAGAAACATTGAAATAGACATCTTCGTCATATGAACATTGAATATTTTGAAGCTTAATTTAATAACACAATATAAGAAAAGGCGTACGTCTATTTTATTATTTTTTTGATTATTAAACAATCAAGCATCGTTTCTGAAACACTTTAATACACATAAACATATACACACGCACACACATATATACACACACATATATATATATATATATATATATATATATATAATTAAATATTTATCAACATTAATGTGCGTGTATTTTGAGAGAATGACAGATTCAATGAGAGATAAAAATGAATGCGTTGCTGTTCATCTAAAATCTTTAAAACTGCTAATGTTAAAACTGCTAATGTTAAAACTGCTAATGTTAAAACTGCTAATGTTAAACCTGATCTTGTCATATGCAGCAATATACTTGGTTGCAATGATATAAGCATAACCTCGCTGATATGAGTGCAACAACATACATTGGCACATCAGAAATTATCAGGACGGCCGGAAAGAAGTGATACGACCGTTTCCTCTCATCATTAAAAGCAAATTTTTTATAGGGAAATCATTCATCAATTTTGTTTTGGTTTCATGACAATCCTTTCATAAAGCCAAAGCAAAATTCTTAAACGGTTTCCCTGAACAAAAAGCAAACCCGAATAACGGGTTAAGGAACGAATAAATACATTATACAAGTAAGTGCATACGAATACAATATTGTCGGCATTTTCCGACTGTTTGTCAGATAGTCTGTAGTCTCGTGTGAAGTAGGGGTAATTTCCCGGTAGAGAATTAAACAAAATGTTTTTTGTATTGATTAGAAGGATTAATTACTGGTGAATGATTAAATCCACATAACCCCTTTACTCACCAAGGGGTACTAGGACACTTGCCTTTTTGGATCTATAGTAAAAAAAATCGTAACATTCTTTTTGTTTCCCGACCAACAAATTTCTAGGCCTGCTTCGGATGGTTCGCTATCAAAAGTGCCATATTGTCTGAATGCTCTCTATTTCCATGAATCGAATTTTGGGGCCAGCGGATGCCTTTTTATTTGTTTGATGTATTAATTTTTGATTGAATGATGTATATTGATGTATATTTTGTGATTGAATGATGTATATTGATGTATATTTTGAGATAGAATAATGCATATTGATGTATATTTCTTTGCCATATAACGTATATCAATGTATATTTTCTGATTGAATGATGTATATAAATGTATATTTTGGGATTGAATGATACAAATTGATGTATATTTTTAAATTGAATAATCTATATTGATTTAAATTTTCTGATGGAATAATGTATATTGAGGTATATTTTGTAATTGAAAGATGTATATCGATGAATATTTTCGGATTGAATACCGTATATTGATGTATATGTTGTTAATTGTTATTGATATTGATGTATATTTCGTGATTTAATGATGTATATTGACTTATATTTTGTGATGGAATGATGCGTATTGATGAATATTTTGATATTGATTATGGATCCGGTTGTATATTTTATGCCTGAATGATGTATATTGATGTATATGTTGTTATTGGTTTCAGATATTGATGCATATTTTGCGTTTGGATGATGTATATAGATGTATATTTTGTAATAAAATGATGTATATTGATGTATATTTTGTGGTTAAATAACGTATATTGATTTTTTATATGATTATGGATATTTTGTGGTTGAATAATGTATATTGATTTTTTATTGATTATGGATATTGATGTATAGTTTGTTATTGATTATGGATATAGATGTATAGTTTGTTATTGATTATGGATATAGATGTATAGTTGGTGATTGATTATGGATATTGATGTATATTTCGTAATTGAATGATGTACATTGATGTATATTTGGTTAATGATTATGGATATTGATGTATATTTTGTGATTGCATGATGTACGTTGATGTCTAGTTTGATATAGATATTGATGTATATTTTTTGATTGAATTATAGATTTTGTGATTGATTTAATGATGCAAATTGATGTATATATTTTGATTGAATGGTGCATATTTATGTGTATTTTTTAATTGAATGATGCATATTAATGTATACTTTGTAATTTAATGATGAATATTGTTTCTGCATTAATCATGCATATTAATGAATATTTTCTAATTGAATCTTGCATATTGATGTTTATTTTGTGAAAGAACAATGTATATTTATGTATATGTTGTAATTGAATGATGCATATTGATGTATATTTTTAAATTTGATGATAAAGATTGATGTATATTTTCTGATTGAATGATGTTTATTGATGTATATTTTGTGATTGAATGATGTATATTGATGTATACTTTTTCATTGATTATGCATATTGATGTATATTTTGTGATTAAATGGTGTATATTAATGTATGTTCAGTGATTGACTGATGTATATTGATGTATATTTTGTGATCAAATTATGTATATCGATGTAAATTTTGTGATTAGATGGTGTATATTAATGCATACTTTGTTATTGAATGATGTATATTAATGTATATTTTTTGATTGAATGATGCATATTGATGTATATTTTGTGATTAAATGGTGTATATTAATGTATGTTTAGTGATTGAATGATGCATATTGATGTATATTTTGTGATTAAATGGTGTATATTAATGTATGCTTAGTGATTGAATGATGCATATTGATGTATATTTTGTGATTAAATGGTGTATATTAATGTATGTTTAAGGATTGAATGATGCATATTGATGTATAGTTTGTGATTAAATCGTGTATATTAATGTATGTTCAGTGATTGAATGATGTATATTTATGTATATTTTGTGATTAAAGTATGTATATCGATGTATATTTTGTGATTTGATGGTGTATATTAATGTATAATTTGTTATTGAATGATGTATATTGATGTATATTTTTTGATTGAATGATGCATATTGATGTATGTTTTGTGATTGCATGATGTATATTAATGTATATTTTGTGATTGAATGATGTATATTAATGTGTATTTTGTGAATCAATGATGCACATTGATGAATATTTGTGATTTAAATATGCATATTGATAGATACTTTTTAATTGAATGATGCATATTGATGTATATTTTTTGGGTGAATAATGTTTATGTATATTTTGTTATTGAATTGTGTATATTAATGTATGTTTAGTGATTGAATGATGTATATTGATGTATATTTTGTGCTATCATTATGTATAATGATGTATATTTTGTGATTGAATGATGGATATTAATGTATATTTTTTAATTGAATTATGCATATTAATGTATATTTTGTGATTGAATGATGTATAGTAATGTATATTTTTTGACTGACTAATTCATATAGATGTATAATTTTAGTATTGAATGATGTATATTGATGTATATTTTTTAATTTAATTATGCATATTAATGTATAATTTTTGATCAAATGATGTATATTAATATACATTTTGTGATTTTGTGACGCATATAGATTATATATTTTGATAGGATAATGTATATTAACGTATATTTTCTGATTGAATGATGTATATTGATGTATATTTTGTGATTGAATGATGTATATTTTTGTATATGTTGTGATTGAATAATCTATATTGATGTATATTTTGTGATTGAATGATGTATATTAATGTATATTTTGTGATTGAATAATGAATATAGATGTATATTTTGTGATTGACTGATGCATATTAATGTATATTTTGTGATTGAATGATGTATATTGATCTAAATGTTTTAATTGAACGATGTATATTTATGTATATTTTTTGATTGAATGATGTATATAAATGTATATTTTGTGATAGAATAATGCATACTGATGTATATATTTTAATTGAATGATGAATTTTTATGTATATGTTGTGATTAGATTGTGTATAATGATTTATACTTTTTAATGAACAATGTATATAGAAAAAATTTTGCATATTGATGTATAGTTTTTGATTGAATTATATATATTGATGTATACTTTTTTTATTGTATGATTCATGGTGATGTATACTTTTTAATTGAATGATGCATATTGATGTATATTTTTTGATTGAATGATCGATATTGATGTATATTTTGTGAGTGAATGATGCATATTAATGTATATTTTTTTAATAATGCATATTGATGCATAATTTTTAATTGAATGATGCTTATTTATGTATATTTTGTGAGTGAATGATGTGCATAATTGTATATTTTGTGATTGAATGATGTATAATTATTTATTTGTTTCTGATAGAATTATTTATATTAATGTATATTTTGGGATTTAATGATGTATATTGATGCATATTTTGTTTTTGAATGATGCATATTGATGTATATGTTGTGGTTGAATTATGTATATTGATGTATATTTTGTGATTGAATGATGTATAGTAATGTATATTGTGTGATTGAATGATGTATAGTAATGTATATTTTGTGATTGAATGATGTATAGTAATGTATATTTTGTGATTGAATGATGTATAGTAATGTATATTTTTTGATTGAATGATGTATAGTAATGTATATTTTGTGATTGAATGATGTATAGTAATGTATATTTTGTGATTGAATGATGTATACTTATGTATATTTTGTTATTGAATGATGTATAGTAATGTATATTTTGTGATTGAATGATGCATAACTATGTATATTTTTTCGATTGAATTAAGCAACATGATGCATATTTTGTGATTGAATGACGCCTATTGATGTATACTTTTTAATTGAATGATGTATAGTAATGTATATTATGTTATTGAATGATGTATATTGATGTATATTTTTTCGATTGAATTCAGCAACATGATGCCTATTTTGTGATTGAATGACGCCTATTGATGTATATTTTTTAATTTAATGATGTATAGGAATGTATATTTTGTTATTGAATGATGTATATTGATGTATATTTTTTCGATTGAATTCAGCAACATGATGCATATTTTGTGATTGAATGACGCTATTGATGTATATTTTTTAATTGAATGCTGTATAGGAATGTATATTTTGTTATTTAATGATGCATATTGATGTACATATTGTGATTGTATCATGTATATTGTTGTATATTTCGTGATGGAATGATGTATATTAATGTGTTTTTTTGTGATTTAATGATATATATTGATGTTTTTAATGATATATATTGATATTTTTGTGATGTAATTATGCATATTAATGTATATTATGTGATTGAATGATGTATATTAAGGAATATTTGGTGATTGAGTGATGCATATAGATGTACATTGTGTGAATGAATGATTTATATTAATGTATATTTTCGATAGAATACTGCATATTAGTGTATATTTTTTGTATAAAATGATGTATATTGATGTATATTTTGTGATTGCATGATGCATATTGATGCATATTTTATGATAGAACGATTCATATTAATATATATTTTGCGATTGAATAATGCATTTTGACGTATATTTTGTGATTAGATTATGTATATTGATGTATATTTTGTAATTGAATGATGTATATGGATGTATATTTTGTGATTGAATGATGCATATTGATGTATATTTTTTATTTAATAATGCATATAGATTTATATATTGTGATTGAATGATGTATATTGATGTATATTTTTAATTGAATGATGCATATTGATGTATATTGTGGGTAAATTAATTATATATATATGTATGTATATTTTATGATTGAATGATGTATATTGATGTCAATTTTGTGATGGAATGATGCAGATGGATTAATATTTTTAATTGAATGATGCATATTGATGTATATTTTGTGATTGAATTATGCATATTTATGTATTTATTGTAATTGAATGATGTATATTAATTGAATGATGTATATTTAATTTATATTAATGTATATTTTCGAATTTTTTATTGAATGATACATATTAATGTATATTTTGTGATAGAATGATGCATATTGATGAATAATTTGTGATTGAATGATGCATAAATGTTGTGATTGAATGGTATATATTAGTGTATATTTTGTGATTGAATGAGACATGATTATATTTTATGATTGAATGATGTATATTGATGTATATTTTGTAATAACATGATGCATATTCATGTATATATTGTGATTTAATGATGTATATTAATGTACATTTTTTGATTGAATGATGTATATTGATGTATATTTTTTAAATGAATGATACATATTTATTTATATTTTGTGATTGAATGATGTATATTTATGTATATTTTGTGATTGACTGATGGATATTAATGTATAGTTTGTGACTGAACGATGCATATTTATGTATATTTTGTGATGTAATGATGCATATTTTTTATATTTTGTGATTGAATTATGCATATTGATGTATATTTTTTGATTTAAGTACGTATATTATTGTATATTTTGTGATTGAATTACGCATACTGATGTATATATTGTGAGTGAATGATGCAAGTTAATATATATGTTGTGATTGAATGATGCATATTAATGTATATTTTGTGAGTGAATGATGCATATTAATGTATATTTTGCGATTGAATGATGCATATTGATGTATATTTTGTGCTTTAATGATGCATATTGATGTATATTTTGTGATTGAATGATTCATATTGATGTATATTTTGTGATTGAATGATGTATAATTCTTTATTTGTTTCTGATGGAATGATTTATATTTATTTATATTTTGTGATTGATGCATATTGATGTATATCGTGCGATTGAATGATGTATATTAATGTATATATTGTGATTGAATAATGCATAATAATGTATATTTTGTGATTGAATGATGTATATTAATGTATAATGTCTGTTTGAATGATGGATAATAATGTATATTTTGTTATTGAATTACGCACATTGATGTAAATTTTTTGATTTAATTCTGAAACATGATGCCTATTTTGTGATTGAATTATCCATATTGATCTCTATTTTGGGATCAGATGATGCATATTGATGTATGTTTTGTGATTGAATGATGCATATTAATGTATAGTTTGTGATTGAATGATTCATATTAATGTATACTTTCTGATTGAATGAGGCATATTTTTGTATATTAAGTGATAGAATTATGCAAAATGATGTATATTTTGTGATAAAATTATGTATATAATGTATATTTGGTGATTGAATGATGAATAATATTGTATATTTTTTTGAGTGAATGATGAATTTTAATGTATAATTTGTGATTGATTGATTCATATTGATGTATATTTTGTTATTGAATGATGTATAATAATGTATATTTGATTGAATGATAGATATTGATGTATAGGTTGTAATTTAATGAGTTATGTTAATGTATAATTTTTTATTGAATGATGTATATTGATGCATATTTAAAAAATATGTATATATATGTATATTTTGATTGAATGATGCACATTAATGTATATTTTGTGATTGAATTATGTGCATTAATGTAGATTTTTTTATTACATGATTTGTATTGATGTATAACGTTTTAATTAATGATGTATATTGATGTATATTTTGTGATTGAATGATGTATATTGATGTATATTTTGTGATTGAAAGACGCATAATGATGTACATTTTGTGATTGAATTATGCATATTGATGTATATTTTGTGATTGAATTATGTGCATTAATGTATATTTTTTGATTAAATGATTTATATTGATGTATAACTTTCAAATTAATGATGTATATTGATATAAATGTTGTGATTGAATGATGTATAATGATGTATATTTTGTGATTGAATGATGCATATTGATGTATATTTTTTGATTGAATGATGTATATAAATGTATATTTTTTGATTTAATGACGAATATTGATGTACGTTTTGTGGTTATATGATGTATATTGATGTATATTTTGAGATTGAATTATGTATATTGATTTATATTTTGTGATGGAATGATGTATATTGAAGTATATTTTGGATTGTATGATGCATATTAATGTATATTTTGTGATTGAATGATGTATATTAATGTATATTTTGTGAATGAATGAGGCATATTGATGTATAATTTTAATTGAATGATGTGTATTTATGTATATTTTTTGATTGAATGATGCATATTGATGTATATTTCGTGATTGAATGATGTATATTTATGTATTTGTTTTAATCAAATAGATATTGATGTATACTTTTTAATGTAATGATGCATATTTATTTATATTTTGTGATTTAATGCTGTATATTGATGTATATTTTGTTATTGAATGATGCATATTGATGTATATTTTGTGATGGAATGAGGCATAATTATGTATATTTTATGATTGAATGATGTATAATTTATGTATACTTTTTAATTTAATGATGTATGTTTATGTATATTTTGTGGATGAATGATTCATATTGATGCTTATTTTGGGATTGAATGTATAATGATGCATACTTTTAAATTGATTGATGCATATTGATGTATATTGTGTGATTAAATGTCGAATATTGATGTGTATTTTGTGATTAGGGGATGTATATTTATGTATATTTTGGGATAGAATATTTGATAGATTTATATTTTGCGAGTGAATGATGTATATTGATTTATATTTTTTAATTGACTGATGTATATTGATGTATATTTTGTGAGTGAATGATGCAAATGCATGTAAACGTTTTAATTAAATGATGCATATTGATGTATATTTGTTGATAGAATGATGTATATTGATATATATTCTGTGATTGAATGATGTATATATGATGTATATTTTTGGCTTGAATGATGTATATTAATGTATATTTAGTTATTGAATTATGAATATTGATGTATATATTGTGATGAAATGATGTATATTTGTGTGCTTTTTTCATTTAATGATGTATATTGATGTACATTTTGTGATGTAATTATGCATATTAATGCATATTTTGTGATTTAATGATATATATTAATGCATATTTTGGGACTGAATGTTGCATATTGATGTATATTTTTTGTATTGAATGATGTATATTGATATATATTTTGTGAGTGAATGATGTATATTGATTTATATTCTGTTCAATGATTAATATTGATGTATATTTTGTGATTTAATGATGAATATTGATGCATATTTTATAATACAACGATTCATCTTTATGTATATTTAGTGATTGAATAATGCATATTAACGTATATTTTGTGATTGAATTATGTTATTGATGAAAATTTTGTGACTGGATTATGCATATTCATGTATATTTTGTGATTGAATTGTTTATATTTATGTATATTTTGTGATTGAATGGTTCATATAAATGTATATTTTGCGATTGAATAATGCATATTGATGTATATTTTGTGATTAGATAATGTATATTTATGTATATTTTTGATTAATAATGCATATTGAGTCATATTTTTGATTGAATGATGCATATTAATGTATATTTTGTGATTGAATTATGCATATTAATGTATATTTTGTGATTGAATTATGCATATTGATGTATATTTTGTAATTGAATTATGTATTTTAATGCATATTTTGTGAGTTAATATTGTTTATTTATGTATATTTTGTGATTGTATAATGTATATTGATGTATACTTTATATTTAAATAATGCATATAGATGTATATTTTGAGATTGAATGATGTATATTGATGTATATTTTGGGATTTAATGACGCATATTGATGTATGTTTTGTGAATGAATGATGTATATTGATGTATATTTTGTGATTGAATGATGCATATTAATATGTATGTTGTCATTGATTGATTTATATTGAGGTATATTCTTTAATTTAATTATGATATTGATGTATATTTTGTAGTTGATTGATGCATATTGATGTATATTTTTTAATTGAATCATGTATATTGATGTATACTTTTCATTGAATGATATGTATTGATTTGCATTTTGTGATTGAATCATGCATATTTATGTATATTTTGTTATTGAATGATGTACATTGATGTATATATTGTGATTGAATGATGTATATTAATGTATATTTAGTGATGAATGATGAATACTGATGTATATTTTCTGATTGAATGATGTATATTGATGCATATTTAATGATTGAATGATGCATATTTATGTAAATGTTGTGATTGAATGATGTATATTTATGTAAATATTGTGATTGAATGATGCATATTGATGTATATATTTTGATTGACTGATGTATGTTGATGTATACTTTTGAATTGAATGATGCATATTGATGTATATTTTGTTAATTAATTTTGTATATTGATGTATATTTTGTGATTGAATGATGCATATTGATGTATATTTTGTGATTGAATGATGTATATTGATGTATATTTTGTGATTGAATGATGTATATGAATGTATATTTTGTGACTGAATGATGCATATGGATGTATACTTGTTAATTAAATGATGCATAATGATGTATATTTTGTGATTGACTGATGCATATTGATGTATATTTTGTGATGGAATGATGCATATTAATGTATATTTTGTGATTTAATTACGTATATTGATGTATATTTTGTGATGGAATGATGCATATTAATGTATATTTTGTGATTTAATTACGTATATTCATGTATTTTTTGTGATTGAATGATGCCTCTTCATGTATATTTAGTGATTGAATGATGTATATTAATGAATATTTTGTAATTGAATGCTGCATATTGATGTTTTTTAAAATAATTATGTTTATTGATGTATATTTTGTTATTGAATGATGCATATTTATGTATATTTTGTTATTGTATGATGTATATTAATGCATATTTTGTGATTGAATTATGTATATTAATGTATATTTCAGGACTAAATAATGTATATTAATGTATATTTTGTGATTTAATGATGCATAATTATGTATATTTTGTGAGTCTATGATGCATATTAATGTATATTTTTTATTGAATGACATATATTGCTGTATATTTTGTGATTGAATTATTTCTATTTATGTATATGTTATCGAATGAGGTATATTGATGTATACTTTTTAATTGAATGATGAATGTTTATTCATATTTCGTGATGTAATCATGTAACGATGTAATTTGATGTTTATTTTGTGATTTAATGTTGAATATTGTATATTTATGACTTAATGATGTATATTGATGTATATTTGGTGATGGAATGTTGTGTATTGATCTATATTTTCTTATTTAATCGATATTAATGTATTTTCTTATTGAATGATTCATATTAATGTATATTTTGTGATTGCATGATGTATATATGTGTATATTTTTTGATTGAATTATGTTACAATTATGTTTATTTAGTGATTTAATTATGTATATTGATGTACATTTCGTGATTGAATGATGTATATTGATGTATATTTTGTGATTGAATGCTGCATATTAATGTATATTTTTAAGTGAATGATGCATATTAGTGTATAATTTCTGATTGAATGTTGAATGTTGCTTTATATTTTATGATTAGATGATGTATATAGATGTATGTCTTGTGATTGAATGTTGCATATTTATGTATTTTTTTGTGATGGAATTATTTATATTGATGTATATCGTTACATTGAATGATGCATATTGATGTATATTTTGTGAGTTAATTATGTATATAAATGTATATTTTGTGATTTAATGATGCACATTGATGCATATTTTGAGATTGAATGATGCATTATGATGTATATAGTATGAGACAATGATAGATTTAAATGTATATTTTGTGATTTGATGATGTATATTGATGTATATATTTAATTGAATGATGCATATTGATCTATATTTTGTGATGTAATGATGTAAATTAATGTATATTTTTGATGGAATGATTAATATTGATGTATATTTTGTGATTTCATGATGTATATTGATGTATACTTTTTTATTGAATGATGCATATTGATGTATATTTTGTGATTGAATGATGCATACTGATGTATATTTTGTGATTGTGTGATGTATAATGATGTATTTTTTGTGAGTATATGATCAATTTCAATGGATATTTTGTGATTTAATGATTTACATTAATGTATATTTTGTAATTGAATGATTCATATTGATGCATAGTTTGTGATTTAATGATGTATATGGATGCATAATTTTTATTGAATGTTGCATATTTATGTATATTTTGTGATTGAATGATGTATATTGATGTATATTGTTTAATTGAATGATGCATATTGACGTATATTCTGTGATTGAATTATGTATCTAAATGCATATTTTGTGATTTAATGATGTATACTGACTTAAATTTTGTGATTGAAGCATGTATATTGATGTATATTTTGTGATTGAATGATTAATATTGATGTATATTTTGTGATTTCATGATACATTGATGTATACTTTTTAATTGAATGATGCATATTGATGTATATTTTGTGATTGAATGATGCATAATGATGTATATTTTGTGAGTTAATGATGTATATAAATGTATATTTTGTTATTAGATGATGTATATCAATGTATATTTTGATATTGAATGATGTATATTGATGTATATTTTGTTATTGAATTATGTATATTAATGTATATTTTGTGATTGAATGATGTATATTTTTTATATTAATGATGCACAATGATGTATATTTTGTGATTGAATGATGTATATTGATGTATTTATTTAATTGAATGATGTATATTGACGTGTATTTTATGATTGAATTATGCATAATTATTTATATTTTGTGATTGAATGATGTATATTGATGTATTTATTTAATTGAATGATGTATATTGATGTATATATTGTGATTGAATGATGCATATTGATGTATATTTTGTAATTGAATGATGCATATTGATTTATATTTTGTGATTGAATGATGCATATTTATGTATATTTTGTAATTGAATGATGCATATTGATGTATATTTTGTAATTGAATGATGCATATTGATGTATATTTTGTGATTGAATGATGCATATTGATGTATATTTTGTAATTGAATGATGCATATTGATGTATATTTTGTAATTGAATGATGCATATTGATGTATATTTTGTGATTGAATGATGCATATTTATGTATATTTTGTAATTGAATGATGCATATTGATGTATATTTTGTAATTGAATGATGCATATTGATGTATATTTTGTAATTGAATGATGCATATTTATGTATATTTTGTAATTGAATGATGCATATTGATGTATATTTTGTGATTGAATGATGCATATTTATGTATATTTTGTAATTGAATGATGCATATTGATGTATATTTTGTAATTGAATGATGCATATTGATGTATATTTTGTGATTGAAGGATGTATATTGATGTATATTTTGTAATTGAATGATGCATATTGATGTATATTTTGTGATTGAATGATGCATATTTATGTATATTTTGTAATTGAATGATGCATATTGATGTATATTTTGTAATTGAATGATGCATATTGATGTATATTTTGTGATTGAAGGATGTATATTGATGTATATTTTGTGATTGAATGATGCATATTGATGTATATTTTGTGATTGAATGATGTATTTTGATGTATATTTCGTGATTGAATGATGTATATTAATGTATATGTTGTGATTGAATGATGTATATTGATGTATATATTGTGATTGAATGATGCCTATTGATGTATATTTTGTGATTGAATGATGGATATTTATGTATATTTTGTGATTGAATGATGGATATTTATGTATATTATGTGATTGAATGATGCATATTGATGTATATTTTGTGATTGAATGATGTATATTAATGTATATTTTGTGATTGAATGATGGATATTTATGTATATTATGTGATTGAATGATATATAACGATGTATATTTGTTGATTTTATGATGTATATTTTGATTGAATTCTGAGTTGATGTATTTTTTGTGATTGTTTAATGTATATGAATGTATATTTTTGATTTAATGATGCATATTTATGCATATTTATTATTAATGATATATATTGATGTATATTTTGCGATTAAATGATGTATATTGATGTAGTGATCTGGATTGAATTATGACATTTTTGTATATTTTTGATTGAATTGTGCATTTTTATCTCTTTTGTAATTGAATGATGCATATTAAGGTATAGTGTGTGATTGAATGATTCACATTGATGTATATTTTTAGTAGAATTATGCATATTGTTGTATATTTTGTGATTAAATTATGCATATCGATGTATATTTTCTGATGAAATTATGTATATTCATGTATATTTTTTGATTCAATGATTCATATAGATGTATATTTGTTTAATTAGATGTATATTTATGATTTTTTTGTTGAATGATGTATATTCAGTCATATTAGGTGATTGCATGATTCATAGTGATGTATATTTATAGTTTAATGATGTGTATTTATTTAGATATTTTATGGAATTGTGCATATGTATGTATATTTTTTTATTTAATCATGCATACAGATGCATATTTTTTATTCAATGATGCATATTGCTTCATATTTAGTGATTGAATGATTCATATTGATGTATATTTTGTGATTGAATTTTACCTGTGTATGTATACCTTGTGATTGAATAATACATATTGATGTATGTTTTGTGATTAAATAATGCGTATTGATCTCCTATTTAACACAGATTGCAGCAGTTTACTCGTGTTTCACAGGAGATTTCTATTATTTGTACTTAAAGGGAATTGAGCGATCACCTGAATTCTTAAATACAGGGCATACTGATGAGATTTTCCAAGGGGTTATGAAGCAATTCCCCTTACGACAACGCTTAAATAACTTTGTAAGTATGAGAGTTATTTCTGGTTAAAGCTTTTTGAGCACTATAATTTGAATGCCGTCTCCGCATACGTTACTGGAATCAACGTTTTTGCCGCATAACGTACAGATATTTGGATGTCGCATAGCGAGATTATACTGGCGGTTGGCGACCTTGGTACTAAAGGGTAGAATTAGCTGCATAGTCCCTGGCAAAGAATTTTGCTTTGTCTTATGCTAACGAGATTACCTCAACTCCATTGATGATAGTGTAGATAAAGCACACACTTCTGTTCATGATTCTATTTTCTATTTTCCAAAACTGATGGGACCATAGCCGCTGCTCAGCTTCTTTGGACTAAGCATGGCGGGCCTGAAGGCGGCTTTAATCTCAATACATCTATTATGTTGGAAGCAATGGGAAAAGTAATTTCTTTGTGCAATGACAGCAGCATATTCTGGAGAGAACAAGTGATGACTGTTAGGTTTTTGCTGGAACTTTTTCGATGGTATGAAACGATCTATACCTTCAATTAACAATTAACAGATCTGATACTATAAAGGACACATTCGTTTTAAACATGGAACTTACAGATAGATCTAATACAGTGTGACCAAAAGAAAATGGGCCCTGTGTACACTTTATGTGATATCTTCATTATTTATTCACCGATTTCTCTTATTTTACAGGATATGGCAGAATCAACGACCGTGAGTAAATCAAGGCGGTCTTGGGGTTGGGTTAGGAGTTAAGTTAGAGTATCCTTTAATTCCGAACTCGTCTAAGGAATAATCAGCCCAATGCCAGTTTCGCTTTGGAATAATAGGTCAGGTTTAGTCTCCTGTAATAGAGTTTGCACCTGTAGAAGGTTGGAACGTAGACCCCTGAAGTAGGAGGAGACATGGTAGTGGGGGGGGTCTACTATGGAAGTTGAAGATCTGGGTTTGATCGAGTATTTTTGAAAGGAAGGTTTTCGATTTATGGTTTGTGAATGTGGCACAAAAAACTCCTTCTCAGTTCGACGACTCTCCCGTCACTATGTTTCCCTCTATTAAAGACGAACTCGTCAACTTCCACTGTGTTATTTGAGGAAATATTCTTGCTAAATATCCCTCAAGATTTGTTTTAGTCGGCGAGAGAGTAATCCGACCCGATATCACACTCACGCCGTAGATTTTTGTGTGTAGCTGTTTCGTACGCCCCCAAATATATTAATCTTATAATTATAGGTAGCCGGGAATGGGATTTCTCGAAAAAGGTGCTGTGGTGCAAAGAGGTTCAGTTTCTTCATTGACTACTACTGAACCTCTAACCAAAAACGTCGGTTACGTTTCATTGTTCGCAGATACACTGTCGCCGACATTTTGTGCCCATCAGTTGCATTTGAAAGTTAAATTAAGTCTATGTTTTTATTTTTTACTTAAAAAGTCCTGGTCAATTATTTAAGAAAATAAATCAAATATGAGCTAAAGCGCAGTAGTGACATAATGACTAATCCAAAATCAAATGTAACCTAATGACCAGTTGTGACCTAATGATGAGGTAGTGTAAATATTATTTTAAAGAAATAAATCTTTATTTACTTCGATTCCGAGGAAAACATAGTTTTAAAGACTCACTTGTGGAATGCACGCTGTCTCCCGATGAGTGTACTTTATGTTTGGTGAATTTATATACACACTTTACACAGGGTTTATGATAGCCTGAAACTTAAAACCAACAAAAGTCTATAACTAAATATTTAAACATTGTAAAATTAACGAATAATTGTATCGGAATCGAGTATTTTGAAAAGAATCATTAATCGTGTTGAAATCGGGAATTCATTGTAATCGTCTTATCACTAGTTTCGCGTTTCACGCGTTCTTCATTAAAACACAACACATTTCCACTGAGCTTTTCTCGGCATGAATTAAAAAAAAAAATCTTACACAAATTCTTAATCAAGTATCATTTTGGTATTACACAAATATTTTCTGTCTTTTCTCCTAATAAACATATACTATATTTAGTTTTTATTGTGACAGATACATATGTAACGAGATAACCACTTCTTTTTCTAAAATAATTTTTTAACCACGTGCATGAAAAAGCCAAGCTCTAAACTTCTTTCTTACTTTAAAAATCGCTAGGTTTTTTTCCAACATGACCATTGAAATGTCCCGCAATAGCTGTTACTTTTTCTCATCAATCCTACTAGTTACTGGCCATACAGCGTGCACATCTTCACTAAAGCCATATTCTGGTGCATAAACAAACATAGCTGTAAAAATTCTCAAATGAACAATGAAATATGATTACTATTAATCATATTTCATTGTTTACTCCGATAATATACTAACAATCCAAGAATTGTTTACTCCCATCAATATAATAACACTCCCAACATTGTTTACTCCCACCAATATACTAACACTCCAAACCTTGTTTAATCCCATTAATATACTAACACTCCCAACAATGTGTACTTCCATCAATATAATAACACTCCCAACATTGTTACTCCATCAATATACTAACACTCGCAACATGGTTTACTCCCATCAATATACTAACACTCCCAACATTGTTTACTCCCATCAATATATTAACACTCCCAAAATTATTTTCTCCCATCAATACATTCCCAACATTGTTTACTCAATCAATATACTAACCCGCCCTACATTGTTTACTCCCATCAATATACTAATCCTCCCAACATTGTTTACTCCCATCAATATAATAACATTCACAACATAATTTACTCCAAATAATATACTAACATTCACAACATTTTTACTCCAATCAATATATTAACACTCCTAACATTGTTTACTCCCATCAATATATAAACATGCCCAACATTATTTCCACCCTCAATATAATAACACTCTCAACATTGTTTACTCACATTAATATACTAACATTCACAACATTTTTACTCCCATCAATATACTAAACTCCCAACATTGTTTACTCCCATCAATATACTAACACTCCGAACATTGTTTATTCCAATCTATATACTACCACTCCCACCATTTTTTACTCCCATTCATATACTAACACTCCCAACATTATTTACTCCCATCAATATAAAAACACACCCAACATTGTTTACTCCCATGGATATACTAATACTTCAAACATTATTTACCCCCATCAATATAAAAACACACCGAACATTGTTTACTCCCATCAATATACTAACACTCTCACCATTGTTTACTCCCATCAATATACTAACACTCTCAACCTTGTTTACTCCCATCAATATACTCACACGCAAAACAATGTCTACTCCTATCAATATACTAACACTGCAAAGATGGTTTACTCCCATCAATATACTAACACTCCCAACAATGTTTACTCCCATCAATATACAGACACTCCCCACATTGTTTACCCCCATCAATCTACTAACATTCACAAAATGTTTAGTCCCATCAATATACTAACGATCCCACCATTGTTTACTCCCATCAATATACAAACTCCCCCAATCTTGTTTACTCACATCAGTATACTAACCCCCCCCACAATATTTACTCCCATCAATATACTAAAACACCCAACATTGATTACTTCCATCAATATATTAACACTCCCAACATATTTTACTCAAATGAATATACTAACCCTCCCAAGATTATTTACTCCCATACATATACTAACACTCCCCACATTGTTTACTTCAATCAATATACTAACACTCCCAACATTATTACTCCCATCAATATATTAACACTCCAAACTATGTGTACTCCCATCTACATACTAACATTGCAACCATTGTTTACTCCCATCAATATACTAACACTTCCAACATTTTTACTCCCAGCAATATACAAACACTCCTAACATTTGTTACTCCCATCAATATATTAACACTCCCAATATTGTTTACTCCCATCAATATAATAACACTTCCATCATTGTTTACTCCCATTAATATAATAGCACCTCCAACAATATTTACTTCCATCAATATACAAACCATCCCAACATTGTTTACTCCCATCAATATACAAACACTTCCAATATTCTTTACTCCCAGGAATATACGAACAATCCAATCATTCCGTACTCCCATCAATATACTAACACTGCCACTATTGTTTACTCCCATTAATATGCAAACACTTCCAACTATGTTTACTCCAATCGATATACTAACAATCCCCACGATGTTTACTCCCATCAGTATACTAACATTCCCAACATTGTTTACTCCCATCAATATACTAATACCCTCAACAATGTTTACTTACATCAATATACTAACACTCCCAACATTGTTTACTGCCATTAATATACTAAAACTAGTAACATTGTTTACTTCCATCAATATACTTACATTCCCAACATTGTTTACTCCACTTAATATAATAACAATCCCAACATTGTTTACTCCCATTAATATACTATCACTCCCAACATTATTTCCTCCCACCAATACACTAACACTCCCAACATTGTTTACTCCCATCAATATACTAACACCCCTAACAAAGTTTACTCCCATCAATATACTAACACTCCCAACATTATTTACGCCCACCAATACACTAACACTCCCAACATTGTTTGCTCCCATCAATATACTAACACCCCACAACAATGTTTACTCTCATCAATATACTAACACTCCAACATTGTTTACAACATGAATATACTAACACCCCACCATTGTTTACTCTCCTCACCATGTCTCCTCCTACTTCAGGGGTCTACGTTCCAACCTTCTACAGGTGCAAACTCTATTACAGGAGACTAAACCTGACCTATTTTCCAAAGCGAAACTGGCATTGGGCTGATTATTCCTTAGACGAGTTCGGAATTAAAGGATACTCTAACTTAACTCCTAACCCAACCCCAAGACCGCCTTAGTTTACTCACGGTCGTTGATTCTGCCATGTCCTGTAAAATAAGAGAAATCGGTGAATAAATAATGAAGATATCACATAAAGTGTACACAGGGCCCATTTTCTTTTGGTCACACTGTATTAGATCTATCTGTAAGTTCCATGTTTAAAACGAATGTGTCCTTTATAGTATCAGATCTGTTAATTGTTAATTGAAGGTATAGATCGTTTCATACCATCGAAAAAGTTCCAGCAAAAACCTAACAGTCATCACTTGTTCTCTCCAGAATATGCTGCTGTCATTGCACAAAGAAATTACTTTTCCCATTGCTTCCAACATAATAGATGTATTGAGATTAAAGCCGCCTTCAGGCCCGCCATGCTTAGTCCAAAGAAGCTGAGCAGCGGCTATGGTCCCATCAGTTTTGGAAAATAGAAAATAGAATCATGAACAGAAGTGTGTGCTTTATCTACACTATCATCAATGGAGTTGAGGTAATCTCGTTAGCATAAGACAAAGCAAAATTCTTTGCCAGGGACTATGCAGCTAATTCTACCCTTTAGTACCAAGGTCGCCAACCGCCAGTATAATCTCGCTATGCGACATCCAAATATCTGTACGTTATGCGGCAAAAACGTTGATTCCAGTAACGTATGCGGAGACGGCATTCAAATTATAGTGCTCAAAAAGCTTTAACCAGAAATAACTCTCATACTTACAAAGTTATTTAAGCGTTGTCGTAAGGGGAATTGCTTCATAACCCCTTGGAAAATCTCATCAGTATGCCCTGTATTTATGAATTCAGGTGATCGCTCAATTCCCTTTAAGTACAAATAATAGAAATCTCCTGTGAAACACGAGTAAACTGCTGCAATCTGTGTTAAATAGGAGATCAATACGCATTATTTAATCACAAAACATACATCAATATGTATTATTCAATCACAAGGTATACATACACAGGTAAAATTCAATCACAAAATATACATCAATATGAATCATTCAATCACTAAATATGAAGCAATATGCATCATTGAATAAAAAATATGCATCTGTATGCATGATTAAATAAAAAAATATACATACATATGCACAATTCCATAAAATATCTAAATAAATACACATCATTAAACTATTAATATACATCACTATGAATCATGCAATCACCTAATATGACTGAATATACATCATTCAACAAAAAAATCATAAATATACATCTAATTAAACAAATATACATCTATATGAATCATTGAATCAAAAAATATACATGAATATACATAATTTCATCAGAAAATATACATCGATATGCATAATTTAATCACAAAATATACAACAATATGCATAATTCTACTAAAAATATACATCAATGTGAATCATTCAATCACACACTATACCTTAATATGCATCATTCAATTACAAAAGAGATAAAAATGCACAATTCAATCAAAAATATACAAAAATGTCATAATTCAATCCAGATCACTACATCAATATACATCATTTAATCGCAAAATATACATCAATATATATCATTAATAACTAAATATGCATAAATATGCATCATTAAATCAAAAAATATACATTCATATACATTAAACAATCACAAAAAATACATCAACTCAGAATTCAATCAAAATATACATCATAAAATCAACAAATATACATCGTTATATATCATTCAATCACATAATATACATAAATATCCATCATTCAATCACAAAATATACATAAATATCCATCATTCAATCACAAAATATACATTAATATACATCATTCAATCACAAAATATACATCAATATGCATCATTCAATCACATAATATACATAAATATCCATCATTCAATCACAAAATATACATAAATATCCATCATTCAATCACAAAATATACATTAATATTCATCATTCAATCACAAAATATACATCAATATGCATCATTCAATCACAATATATACATCAATATACATCATTCAATCACAACATATACATTAATATACATCATTCAATCACGAAATATACATCAAAATACATCATTCAATCACAAAATATACATTCATATATATTAAACAATCACAAAAAATACATCAACTCAGAATTCAATCAAAATATACATAATAAAATCAACAAATATACATCATTATATATCATTCAATCATATAATATACATAAATATCCATCATTCAATCACAAAATATACATAAATATCCATCATTCAATCACAAAATATACATTAATATACATCATTCAATCACAAAATATACATCAATATACAATATACATCATTCAATCACAAAATATAAATAATTATGCATAATTCAATTATAAAATATACGTCAATATACATCATTCAATTAAATAAATGCATCAATATACATCATTCAATCACAAAATATAAAATATTATGCATAATTCAATCATAAAATATACGTCAATATACATCATTCAATTAAATAAATACATCAATATACATCATTCAATCACAAAATATAAAATATTATGCATAATTCAATCATAAAATATACGTCAATATACATCATTCAATTAAATAAATACATCAATATACATCATTCAATCACAAAATATAAATAATTATGCATAATTCAATTATAAAATATACGTCAATATACATCATTCAATTAAATAAATGCATCAATATACATCATTCAATCACAAAATATAAAATATTATGCATAATTCAATCATAAAATATACGTCAATATACATCATTCAATTAAATAAATACATCAATATACATCATTCAATCACAAAATATAAAATATTATGCATAATTCAATCATAAAATATACGTCAATATACATCATTCAATTAAATAAATGCATCAATATACATCATTCAATCACAAAATATAAAATATTATGCATAATTCAATCATAAAATATACGTCAATATACATCATTCAATTAAATAAATACATCAATATACATCATTCAATCACAAAATATAAAATATTATGCATAATTCAATTATAAAATATACGTCAATATACATCATTCAATTAAATAAATGCATCAATATACATCATTCAATCACAAAATATAAAATATTATGCATAATTCAATCATAAAATATACGTCAATATACATCATTCAATTAAATAAATACATCAATATACATCATTCAATCACAAAATATAAAATATTATGCATAATTCAATCATAAAATATACGTCAATATACATCATTCAATTAAATAAATGCATCAATATACATCATTCAATCACAAAATATAAAATATTATGCATAATTCAATCATAAAATATACGTCAATATACATCATTCAATTAAATAAATACATCAATATACATCATTCAATCACAAAATATAAAATATTATGCATAATTCAATTATAAAATATACGTCAATATACATCATTCAATTAAATAAATACATCAATATACATCATTCAATCACAAAATATAAAATATTATGCATAATTCAATCATAAAATATACGTCAATATACATCATTCAATTAAATAAATGCATCAATATACATCATTCAATCACAAAATATAAAATATTATGCATAATTCAATCATAAAATATACGTCAATATACATCATTCAATTAAATAAATACATCAATATACATCATTCAATCACAAAATATAAAATATTATGCATAATTCAATCATAAGATATACGTCAATATACATCATTCAATTAAATAAATACATCAATATACATCATTCAATCACAAAATATAAATAATTATGCATAATTCAATTATAAAATATACGTCAATATACATCATTCAATTAAATAAATACATCAATATACATCATTCAATCACAAAATATAAAATATTATGCATAATTCAATCATAAAATATACGTCAATATACATCATTCAATTAAATAAATACATCAATATACATCATTCAATCACAAAATATAAAATATTATGCATAATTCAATCATAAAATATACGTCAATATACATCATTCAATTAAATAAATACATCAATATACATCATTCAATCACAAAATATAAATAATTATGCATAATTCAATTATAAAATATACGTCAATATACATCATTCAATTAAATAAATACATCAATATACATCATTCAATCACAAAATATAAAATATTATGCATAATTCAATCATAAAATATACGTCAATATACATCATTCAATTAAATAAATGCATCAATATACATCATTCAATCACAAAATATAAAATATTATGCATAATTCAATCATAAAATATACGTCAATATACATCATTCAATTAAATAAATACATCAATATACATCATTCAATCACAAAATATAAAATATTATGCATAATTCAATTATAAAATATACGTCAATATACATCATTGAATTAAATAAATACATCAATATACATCATTCAATCACAAAATATAAAATATTATGCATAATTCAATCATAAAATATACGTCAATATACATCATTCAATTAAATAAATGCATCAATATACATCATTCAATCACAAAATATAAAATATTATGCATAATTCAATCATAAAATATACGTCAATATACATCATTCAATTAAATAAATACATCAATATACATCATTCAATCACAAAATATAAAATATTATGCATAATTCAATTATAAAATATACGTCAATATACATCATTCAATTAAATAAATACATCAATATACATCATTCAATCACAAAATATAAAATATTATGCATAATTCAATCATAAAATATACGTCAATATACATCATTCAATTAAATAAATACATCAATATACATCATTCAATCACAAAATATAAATAATTATGCATAATTCAATTATAAAATATACGTCAATATACATCATTCAATTAAATAAATGCATCAATATACATCATTCAATCACAAAATATAAAATATTATGCATAATTCAATCATAAAATATACGTCAATATACATCATTCAATTAAATAAATACATCAATATACATCATTCAATCACAAAATATAAATAATTATGCATAATTCAATTATAAAATATACGTCAATATACATCATTCAATTAAATAAATACATCAATATACATCATTCAATCACAAAATATACATCATTGTGCATCATTAATTTAAAAAATATACATCATTCAATCACAAAATATACATTAATATGCATAATTCAATAACAAAATATTCATCAATATGCATCATGCAATCACAACATATACATAAATATACATTGATATACATCGTCCAATAACAAAATATACATTTATATACATCATTAACTCACAAAATATACATCATTATGCATCATTCAACCACAAAATATACATCAATATGCATCATTCAATTAAAAAGTATACATCAATGTATCCTGAAATCACAAAATATACATAAATATTAATCATTCAATCACAAAATATACATTAATTTACATCATTACATCACAAAATATACATCAATATGCATCATTCAATTAAATATATACATCAATATACATCATTCAATCACAAAATATACATTAGAATTCATCATTGTCTCATAAAATATACATCATTATGCATCATACAATCACAAAATATACATCAATATACATCATTCAATCAAAAAATATACATTAATATACATCATTCAATCACAAAATATAGATAAATATACATTTTTCAATCACAAAATATAAGTCAGTATACATCATTCAATCACAAAATATGCATTTAGATACATCATTCAATCACAGAATATACGTCAATATGCATCATTCAATTAAACAATATACATCAATATACATCATTCAATCACAAAAAATACATAAATATGCAACATTCAATAAAAATTATGCATCCATGTACATCATTAAATCACAAACTATGCATCAATATGAATCATTCAATCACAAAATATACATTAATGTAAATCATTAAATCACAAAATATACATCAATATGCATCACTCAATTAAAAAGTATACATTAATATGCACCATTCAATCACAAAATATCCATTGAAATTGATCATACACTCACGAAATATACATCATTATACATCACACAATCACAAAATATACATCAATATGCATCATTCAATTAAAAAGTATACATCAATATACATCATGAAATCACAAAATATACATCAATAATAATTATTCCATCACAAAATATACATTAATTTACACCATTACATCACAAAATATACATCAATATGCATCATTCAATTAAAAAGTATACATCAATATACATCATGAAATCACAAAATATACATCAATAATAATTATTCCATCACAAAATATACATTAATTTACATCATTACATCACAAAATATACATCAATATGCATCATTCAATTTAAAAGTATACATCAATATACATCATGAAATCACAAAATATACATCAATAATAATTATTCCATCACAAAATATACATTAATTTACATCATTAAATCATGTACCTTATGTACGACACTCCTGCTTCTTCTATATATCTGGAGTCTTTTTAGTGATACTTCCCTTTGGCAATCTTCTGCTAACTTTTGCAGTGTCAGACCTTGTTCTGTCTCTAATTTTGAGAGAACGCGTCTTCGGATCTCTGAATTGGTTGTAGAAACTAGCCTCTGTGCAAAAATTAAACATTTGAATCGTCCACCGTAAGTTCCGATAATTTAAAATTGTCGCAGTGTTTATTCACTACTGACGCATATGTCAGGTAGTCCTACTCCTCCATTTTCTTAAGGTTCATACGCGATCATCTCTTGTGAAAAAGAGACATGTTCGGTCCAAATGACTCCTTAAGAAGTTTTACGGTCTCAGCGAAGTCTAACTGATTCGTTCTCCTTGGCAATATGAAATCAACAAATTTGCAATATTCACTGGTACCAAGCTTTCAAAGTAATAAACTTACTTTCTTTGCGTTTGACCAGCTTTCGCAATCTGTTTCGAAAATATATTCCTACCTCTTGAAGCATGCCTCAAAAGTTTTATCCTCTTCCGGTAGGTACGTGAACACATCTATGCTATTCACAATTGTTGCGTTGGAAAAAGTCGCATTGCTTTCCTGTGCAGAATTAGTCGTTAATCTTTCCAACAAATCTTTTTGACCAAGTTGCATTTGCTCTATACATTTAAGAAGCCGTTCATTCTGTCATTCGTCTCTTTCTTGTTCTTTTTTTTGATAAGATTCTCCATTTTGTTTTTCATTCATATACTAACACTCCCAACATTATTTACTCCCATCAATATAAAAACACACCCAACATTGTTTACTCCCATGAATATACTAATACTTCAAACATTATTAACCCCCATCCAAATAAAAACATACCCAACATTGTTTACTCCCATCAATATACTAACACTCTCACCATTGTTTACTCCCATCAATATACTAACACTCTCAACATTGTTTACTCCCATCAATATACTCACACTCAAAACAATGTCTACTCCTATCAATATACTAACACTCCAAAGAGGGTTTACTCCCATCAATATACTAACCCTCCAAGCAATGTGTACTCCCATTAATATACTGACACTCCCCACATTGTTAACCCCCATCAATCTACTAACATTCACAAAATGTTTGCCCCATCAATATACTAACGATCCCAACATTGTTTACTCCCATCAATATACAAACTCCCCCAATCTTGTTTACTCACATCAGTATACTAACACCCCCCACAATATTTACTCCCATCAATATACTAAATAACCCAACATTGATTACTTCCATCAATATAATAATACTCACAACATTGTTTACTTCCATCAATATATTTACACTCCCAACATATTTTACTCCAATTAATATACTAACCCTCCCAAGATTATTTACTCCCATACATATACTAACACTCCCCACATTGTTTACTTCAATCAATATACTAACACTCCAAACATTACTCCCATCAATATATTAACACTCCAAACTATGTGTACTCCCATCTACATACTAACATTGCAAGCATTGTTTACTCCCATCAATATACTAACACTTCCAACATTTTTACTCCCAGCAATATACTAACACTCCTAACATTTGTTACTCCCATCAATATATTAACACTCCCAACATTGTTTACTCCCATCAATATAATAACACTTCCAACATTGTTTACTCCCATTAATATAATAGCACCTCCAACAATATTTACTTCCATCAATATACAAACCATCCCAACATTGTTTACTTCCATCAATATACAAACACCTCCAACATTCTTTACTCCCAAGAATATACTAACGCTCCCATCCTTCCGTACTCCCATCAATATACTAACACTGCCACTATTGTTTACTCCCATTAATTTACAAACACTTCCAACAATGTTTACTCCAATCGATATACTAACAATCCCCACAATGTTTACTCCCATCAATATACTAACATTCCCAACATTGTTTACTCCCATCAATATACTAATACCCTCAACAATGTTTACTTACATCAATATACTAACACTCCCAACATTGTTTACTCCCATTAATATACTAAAACTAGTAACATTGTTTATTTCCATCAATATACTTACATTCCCAACATTGTTTACTCCACTTAATATAATAAGAATCCCAACATTGTTTACTCCCATTAATATACTATCACTCCCAACATTGTTTACTCCCATCAATATACTAACACTCCCAACATTATTTACTCCACCCAATACACTAACACTCCCAACATTGTTTACTCCCATCAATATACTAACACCCCTAACAAAGTTTACTCCTATCAATATACTAACACTCCCAAAATTATTTACGCCCACCAATACACTAACCCTCCCAACATTGTTTGCTCCCATCAATATACTAACACCCCACAACAATGTTTACTCTCATCAATATACTAACACTCCAACATGGTTTACACCATGAATATACTAACACCCCCACCATTGTTTACTCCCATCAATATTCTTACACTCCCAATATTGTTTACGCCAATCAATATACTAACACTCCCAACAATATTTACTCCCATCCATATACTAACACTCCCAATATTGTTTGCTCCCATCGATACGCTGACGCTCACAACGGTGCTTAATCCGATCAATATACTAACATTCGCAATATTATTTACTCTAATCAATATACTAACATTCCCAACATTGTTTACTCCCATCAATATACTAACACTCCCAACATTTTCACGCCAATCAATATACTAACACTTCAAACAATGTTTTCCTCCATCAATATACTAACCCTTCCAACATTGTTTACTCCCATCAATATAGTAACACTACCAACTATGTTTACTTCCATCGATATCACCAAAGGGAGGCAGCGTCAGACCATTAGGGTCGATGTGACGCTTTTATTTAACGTTAATATTTTATCCCGGGCAATATGTGGTAATTGAAAGATAGATGATTAGATCTTATTCCGGGCAACACCGGTTAACTAAAAGATATATGTTAATATTTTTGTCCCGGGCCGACATCGAAAAAGAAAAAGACATTGCTGAATTCCAATTCTGTCAAAACCCTTTTTTTTCCTTTCTGCTTTTTTTGTTGATACACTTTGACACTTGAAACGGGACAAGTGCCTCGGCCAAGTTGAAATGCCCCAACGAATTCAAAGCATAATTCGATTGTTGATATGTTTTCTCTGATTTGAATTGGCATGTACGTATTGGTCAGGTTCAAAGGATGTGCCGACCGTTTTGTTGTTGACAAATTCAAGGACACAATTCATGGGTCAGCTAGAAACAACAAAAGGTAGATTATGTTTTTGCTTTGAACTAAAAACTACACAAACACACACACGTATTTGTTGGCGTCACAAAATATATTTGTGACAGATCAAAACAAGGCTAAATAATTTCTTGGAATTAAAATTTCATACACGCATTTGTCGGCTTCAAAGAATGTTTGTCGAATCAAATATTAAATGATTTTGTATGACTCTGATAAAACCATTTGAACCCAAAATAACATTCCCAACTGTTTTCATTCTCAAACCGAATCGCAGTTCTGAAATATAGATCAAGAGATTTTTGCCACCTGACAATTTTCAATAACATATTTTGTCGAGATGTTAACAGAATAATAAATTGTTTATTTCCTTTGATAATGACACGTGTCACATCTAAGGGCAGAATTAACGAAGCATTTCTTTTGGACGCAGTTTTCTTACTTACGTGGTTATCGCGTATTACGCAGTTTCCGAATTATCCAATGAGAGAAAACTGGTTAGTTTCCATCGGGCGTTTTTGATTGATCGGGGAGGAGTTAGAATTATTCTTGGATTGTGGGAGGTGGCCAATTTCTGTCATCAGTCAAATTATCCAATGAGAAAGAATCAGACGATTTGGTTATCGAGCACTCTGATTGGTCGGAAAGGAATTGGGAATTGCCGCCCCGCCCAGTGCTCTACTATATAAAGACCAAGAGAGTCAGAGCAAAACAGAGAGAGTCTGGGAAGTCGGAGCAAAACAGAGCGAGTCCGAGAGTCACCCCCAACCTCTCCTCTCTCTCTCCCCATCGCCTATTGCCCGATAACTAAAAAGGATTAAATTAATAGACCTGTGAATTCCAGCAAGGAGAAGCCCGACTTAGAAGTTTAAATGCTTGCTTACAAATTCATACTCCAAACTGTACATGTGTTTGTATATATTTCTTTTATGGTTTTCTTTTAATACATTCCATATAACCCAATCTCCGGAGTCTTTGTTTATTCAAAATTCTTCGATTTGCTGATGTGCTGATGTTTTCATTATAATATTTTTTTCTTGTGAAACTGCTTCCTTCAACGGGCACCCGGTATCTCCGAAGACGAAATCTCTAGAAATCGTTTGGAGTCTAGGTCTGATCCGGGTCCTAGAAAGTCATGATCTGGTAAGGTCCAGTCCGTAGGTGGCTTTGGGAGTTGTTTTTCGTATACTTCTTCTAAATCGTATTCGGTTGGTTTAGGTAACTGTTTTTCGTAATCTAGTGATTTTTCCTCTGTCTCTTTGTTTTTTCTGTTGTCTAGGAATGACTGTATGTGACTCTCAGGTATCCAAGGGTGTTTTTCTTTTAGGTCATCGATGAATTTCAAGTCCGAATATATACTTTTTGGTATGTATTCGCCATTATAATATACTTTGTCGTCAAATTCTTCGCAGACCTTGTTTTCTGCAGCTGTTCGGTCTGCCTTCTTATCTGCACAAAATATTGGTAGCATTTGACTTCTGTTTGTTTTCACCTATTTATAGAATGATGCAATTGAAAAACATGAGTATTGATTTCTAAGCTTTAGTAGATGATAATAGATAATAACGGGGCACCTCTTTTCGCCTGACACTTTAAAGGCTGGCATTAGTAAAATCTACGTCATGTACTAATGCCAGCCTTTAAAGTGTCAGGCGAAAAGAGGTGCCCCGTTATTATCTATTATCATCTACTAAAGCTTAGAAATCAATACTCATGTTTTTCAATTGCATCATTCTATAAATAGGTGAAAACAAACAAACAGAAGTCAAATGCCACCAATATTTTGTGCAGATAAGAAGGCAGACCGAACAGCTGCAGAAGATCCGGCCTTGTGGACATGGCAGCAAAGACGATTCCACCAATGCACTGAAGAAGGGCTTACTGGGTGACGCGACGTACCGGCGGGGTTTATACTAACATTGTTTACTCCGATCAATATACTAACACTACCAACTTTGATTATTCCCATCAATATATTAACACTCACAACATCGTTTACACCCACCAATATACTAACACCCTCAGCATTGTTTACTCCCATCAATATACTTACACTCCTAACATTGTTTGCTGCCATCAATATACTAACACTCAAAACATTGTGTACTCCCATCAATATACTAACACTCAATTTAATTTTACTCCTATCAATATACTAACACTCCCAACATTGTTTACTCCCATCAATATACTAACACTTCCAACATTGTTTACTCCAATCAATATACTAACACCCCCAACATTGTTTATTCCCATCAATATATTAACACTCACAACATCGTTTACACCCACCAATATACTAACACCCCCAACATTGTTAACTCCCATCAATATACTTACACTTCTAACATTGTTTACTCCCATCAATATACTAACACTCAAACCATTGTTTACTCCAATCAATATACTAACATTCCCAACATTGTTTGCTCCCATAAATATACTAACACTCCCAACATTGTTTACTTCCATCAATATACTCACACTTCCAACAATGTTTACTTCCCTAATATACTAACACTCCCAACATTATTAATCTCATCAATATACTAACACTCCAAACAATGTGTAGTCCCATCAATATACTAACACTCCAAACATTGTTTACTCCCATCAATATACTAACTCTCCCAACATTGTTTACCCCCATCAATATACTAACATTCACAAAGTTTTACTCTCATCAATATACTAACACTCCCAAAAATGTTTACTCCCAGCAATATACTAACACTCAAAACATTGTTTACTCCCAGCAATATACTAACACACTAAACATTGTTTACTTCCATCACTATACTACCACCCCAATATTGTTTACTCCCAGCAATATACTAACACTTCCAACATTGTTTACTCCGATCAATATAATAACATTCAAAATATTTTTACTCCCATCAATATACTAACATGATCAATATTGTTTACTCCCAGCAATATACTAACACTTCCAACATTGTTTACTCCCAGCAGAATACTAACACTCCTAACATTGTTTACTTCCATCGATATACTAAAACTCCCAACATTGTTTACTCCGGTCAATATTCTAACACTCCCAACATTGTTTACTCCGATCAATATACTAACACTCCCAACATTATTTTCTCCCATCAATATACTAAAACTCCCAACATTGTTTACTTCCATCAATATACTAACACTGACAACATTGTCTACTATCATCAATATGATAACATTCCCAACATTGTTAACTCCCAGCAATATACTAACACTCCCACCATTGTTTACTCCCATAAATATGCTAACACTCGCAATATTTTTTACTCCCATAAATATACTAACACTCCCAACATTGTTTACTCCCATCAATATAGTAACATCCCAACAATGTTTACTCCTATCAATATACTAACCCTCTCAAAATTTTTTACTCCCATCAATATACTAACACTCCCAACATTGTTTTACTCCTATCCATATAATAACACTCCCAACATTGTTTACTCCGATCAATATACTAACACTCCCAACATTATTTTCTCCCATCAATATACTAAAACTCCCAACATTGTTTACTTCCATCAATATACTAACACTGACAACATTGTCTACTACCATCAATATGATAACACTCCCAACATTGTTTACTCCCAGCAATATACTAACACTCCCACCATTGTTTACTCCCATAAATATGCTAACACTCTCAACATTGTTTACTCCCATAAATATACTAACACTCCCAACATTGTTTGCTCCCATCAATATAGTAACACCCCAACAATGTTTACTCCTATCAATATACTAACCCTCCCAACATTGTTTTACTCTTATCCATATAATAACACTCCCAACATTGTTTACTCCCATCAATATACTAACACTCCCAACATAGTTTACTCCCATCAATATACTAACACTCCGAATATTTTTACTCCCATCAATATACTAACACTCCGAATATTTTTACTCTCATCAATATACTAACACTCCCAACATTGTTTATTCCCATCAATATACTAACAGTCCCAACTATGTTTACTCCCATCAATATACTAACACTGCTATTTCTGTTTAATTCCTATTTTTTCGAATCTTTTCCTGGTTTCTTCGTTCTTGATTAGAAATAAAATATTTACATCAAATCTATTGCCAACGTTGCCAGAAAAATTGTGGGTTCATTCTACTGCTCTGAAAGACTTCTCACTTCTAAAGCAATCTGAATAAAAACAAAATAAATCTCTAAATAGGGCGTTGTTGCCATATCTGAGGAGAGTTCAGAGCACTGTTTTCTGTTTTGATAGAGTACAAAACCGGTTTCGAAATACAGGAAGCGATATCTCTTTTTTTCTTTCCCACAGAGATGTTGCAAGTTTATCTCTACTTTATAGTTATTTTCATGGCAGATGCTCGACTGACCTCTTATTTATGTTCTTCTGTAAAACATCCACAACAAAGACTCGTCAGTTACAATTGCTGTCAACAATTTCCATTACTTTCTGTGCCTAAAATTAATTGAAATTCCATGAACAAAGTTTCAAGTTCAGTGTATGCAAACTTAGGTTTCCTCTTAAAGATTCCATCCCTTTTCACCATTACTAGAAATAATTGTGCTGTCTCATTAAATCTTGCTCTCGAATCGCCTTTGGGCCTTAATAAGTGGTAAAATAGCAAAATAATTCAATCTTAAATTTTTTTACATAGTCATTCTCGCAGATTCATTTATCAACAATTTGTAAATTACTGAATTAACAAAGGAATCTCTGTTCTATATTCTGCATGTGTTTGCAAATATCGAATGAATACACAAATAATGCAATTTCACGATTTCAATCGATATTTCATTGCTTTAGTTTATTATATTTTTGATTTGTAATTTTAATCGAATTTTTCATCCTACTTTTATAGTTCCTATATTTTGTCTCGTAATTTGAGATATACATTCAGTTGTCAAAATCTGTAATGTGTGTGTATGCGTAAAAGAGAGTTAAAACTTCACATGTTTATTTTCATTTTCATACAGTATTCGAACTGTATGAAAATAATATATGTATTTTCTCTATATCTCTCCTTTTCTTAGCAGCAATTTCCATGGTTCCCTTATTCAAAATGTCCTAGTTCTGCAAGTTCAATACCACTAGGCACTTCTCCTGTTTTGTTGTTTTGATTACATTTTCTTCTGTTCTAATTAATGCTTTTGGAATAAAACGTATCCCTAAATTTTCTAATATGTTAAAAAATTTTTACTGCCATTTTCCATTGGAATTTGAGTGACTAGGAGCTTCAGCGGAAAGACAGTAATATACATGTTCCTTCATTTTGATGTTGTTTTCTTTACTCGGCCTCTCAGCCTCTACACGACTATTTCCTGTGATACCAAACAATATTGGTGGTGCGATCACGTTTTCTCTCTATATTTTTATGAATCGGCGAAGTATGTATCAAATTATAATCAACAACTTGCATGCCATAATCAGTGATTGGTTATTAACAAAAACTAATAGAGTTCGAATGACAAAATAACTTTCCCAAATATCCAGTTTTGTCTAGCTCTTTCAAAAACTTTGCAAATAAGTCTACGTTATCGCAACAAGTGCTTACAATTTACTTTTCGAGTTCAACGATCGTTGGTAAGCCAACCGAAGGCGCCAATAATCCCCGCACATTTACTGTGGAAGTCTTGTTAGTGCTGTCATTTCTCAGTTTTCCCATTCTCCTTGACGCTTCATGACTATTTGTATTAGTATGGCACTCGCCGTGATCAATGATATTACATTGTTTTTATTAAGGGGGAATATGATTTTTCTTGCAATTTTAGTTTCCTTAGCTTTATATTGTATTCTTTTTATGTTTTCGTTTCTGTTGTAATTTCTATGTGGTTGGTTCGAATTGATATTTTATATTGATCTTTTTCCACTTTTATGGTTTTACCTTAAGATTTCCTTTCGTCACAATTACAATTCGCTTGGGTTGAAACCAGCAATTTGCCATTGTTTTCTCCAAGCCTAGACAAAGATATTCACCCGTACGATTCCAGTACTTTTCTATTTCTTTAACTTAAGTATACAAGTATGGTATTCATTGATAAATACATTGAATTGTCGCGTCTTAAAAAAAATTTTCTTGTTTCTTTGCCACATTTCCATTTTATTTCTATTATCGTCATACAATTGATTGGACTAATCTAACACGGAATAGAAAAGAAAATGTACTATATTTTTCCTAGTGTCGAAACTATAGTATTGTAAATATAATTGTTGTGGAGACGTTTACTGATTAGCATGCGTGAGTGAAAAGATATAGATAAAGGTATCAAGTCAGCAAGACTGGGGAGCTGTGTTCGAACGCCGGATAGGCAAGACGTATGTGCCGGTTGCTCCATGAAAAACTTTAACACGCCCTCTGCCGGACAATCTTCCAACTGCAGTACAACTGCACCTTTGTAAATACGTATTATGTTTTCGTCTTAATATATTTGTTTTACCTTTACTTTCTGCGTTCGTGTTGTTATTAATACAGACACAACAGTGGCGACGGGATTTCGAAAAAAAGATTTACGCGTGAGAAAATACACTATCAAACTCAACAGTGGTATTCGGTAAATACTTACTCGTCAAAGATTGAAAAAAAAATTCACTCGGGAATTCAATGTTTAAAACGCAGCAACTACAAAATTTTCGTTTGCGATATTCAAGAGCTGGATACTGGAAAAAAACCAAGATTTGTTTGTGACTATTTGAAAAGGAAATTCAAAACCCGGGACACTTGAAAAAAAAACCCAAAAAACAGCAAGCACTTTATTTCAAAGTGCCCACGGAAAAAAATTGAAAGTTGCAGTAACCCTTTCTGCAAAGTGCACACAAAAAAAGTGTTTCGCTAGGATACCATGAACTTATTAGGTAGACGGTTTTGAAAGAAAAGGTAATCTTCTTTTCTCAATGTACTTAGAAGGAACTTTTTTTCTTTCTTGTACATAATTAATAACGTAACAAAAAGAAATCGGTTGTTCGTAGTTATTAAAGAAAGGAAATTGTAAAAGTGACTGATTTACTAATTTGAAAAACAAAATGGATAATCTTATCAAGTTATTCGCGGAAATGCAAATGCGTCAACAAGAAAGAGACGAAGTACAGAGAAGGCGTCAACAAGAAAGAGACGAAAGACAACAAGAAAGAGACGAATTGCAGAAAAAAGAACTACAAGAAAGAGACGAATTACAAAAAAAAAAGAACAAGAAAGAGACGAAAGACAGAATGAACGGCTTCTTAAATGTATAGAGCAAATGCAACTTGGTCAAAAAGATTTGTTGGAAAGATTAACGACTAATTCTGCACAGGAAAGCAATACGACTTTTTTCAACGCAACAATTGTGAATAGCATAGATGTGTTCACGTACCTACCGGAAGAGGATAACACTTTTGAGGCATACTTCAAGAGGTAGGAAGATATTTTCGAAACAGATTGCGAAAGCTGGTCAAACGCAAAGAAAGTAAGTTTATTACTTTGAAAGCTTGGTACCAGTGAACATTACAAATTTGTTGATTTCATATTGCCAAGGAGAACGAATCAGTTAGACTTCGCTGAGACCGTAAAACTTCTTAAGGAGTTATTTGGACCGAACATGTCTCTTTTTCATAAGAGAGTGTCGTGTATGAACCTTAAGAAAATGGAGGAGTAGGACTACCTGACATATGCGTCAGTAATGAATAAACACTGCGACAATTTTAAATTATCGGAACTTACGGTGGACGACTTCAAATGTTTAATTTTTGCACAGGGGCTAGTTTCTACAAAAAATTCAGAGATCCGAAGACGCGTTCTCTCAAAATTAGAGACAGAACAAGGTCTGACACTGCAAAAGTTAGCAGAAGATTGTCAAAGGGAAGTATCACTAAAAAAGACTCCAGATATATAGAAGAAGCAGGAGTGTCGTACATAAGGAAGATTAAAAAATCTGGCAGAAACGCAGGGCAAAGAAAGTGTGAGACTCGTCAAAATCCAAAAGATTACGCGAGTTATAAATACTCAAACTCTAATTACAGAAAACGAAATTACGATTCAAGTCAAAGGAACTATAGAAAATCGGGACCAGGTAATAATTGCGAAAGATGTGATGAAAAACATTGGGGAAAGTATTTTCCTTACAAAAATATCAGATGCTTCAATTGCGACAAAGTCGGACATAAGAGTATTTGTTGCAGAACAAAATATAGAGTACACCAAATGAAAAAAAACGACAAAGAGAAAGACAATTTACGAAAATATGTGTTGGTTAATATTTTCGGCAAACAAATAAAATTTAAACTTGATTCTGGAGCAGATTTGTCGGTAATAAACATTAGCACTTGGAAAAAAACTGGATAAGCCGACTCTGAAAAAGTCAAGTAAGGGTGCTAGAACGGTGACATGAGATGAAATCAAATTCGAAAGAGAAGTCGGCCTGCCCATTAATTTAAATGGCACGACAAAGAAATTGAAAATCTTCGTAATTAAAGAAAGCGAGAATTTATTGGGAACAGATTTTATTGAAAAATTCAGCCTTTGGGATAAACCGATGAACGCTTTTTGTAAACAAATAACCAGCTGCACCACAACGTCAGAAAATATTAAAAATGAACTAAAGAACGAATTCCCCAAAATATTTACTAGGGGACTGGGAAGATGTAATAGCTTCGTTCGAGCTAAAAAAAGGATGCAACACCAGTATTTAAGAAAAAACGGAACGTGCCGTTAGCCGGATTAGACAAAATAGATAGCGAATTAGACAGACTTGAAAGAACGGGTATTTTATCGAAAATCGAAACTAGCGTTTGGGCAGCGCCTACGGTGTACGTAAAGAAGAAATTAGCACAAATTCGAGTCTGCGGAGATTTTTCAACCGGGTTAAATAATATGCTACAAGATCACCATTACCCTTTACCGGAAGAGATTTTTGCCAAACTAAATGGTGGAAAAAAGTAGATTTGTCCGACGCCTATTTGCAAATTCCGATAGAAGAAAAATGCTCCAAGATTTTATTCATTAACACACACAAAGGGTTATTCAAGATAACCGATTACCGTTCGGGATAAAAGTCGCGCCGGCGATATTCCAGCAAGCGATGGACACAATGTTGAACGGTTTAGATTGTGCTTGTGCATACTTGGATGACATAATCATAAGGAGCGCGTCCATAAGTTAACATATAGAGCATTTAAAACAAGTGTTCAGAAGAATAAACGAGTACAGATTTAAGGTGAAAGAAAAAAATGTGAGTTTTGTCTAGACGAAATCAAGTATTTAGGACAAATAATAAGTAAAGATGGTCGACGCCCTGATCCAGAAAGAGCGATAGCAATTAGGAACATGCCAGCACCACATAACGTGACGACTTTACAGAGCTTCTTATGCCTCGCGAACTACTACCAAGCATTTATCAAAGGCATGCACGATCTAAGAGCTCCGATGAACGAATTATTAAAGAAAGAAACACCATGGATATGGACAAAAGGATGTCAAGACTCATTTGAGGAAATTAAAAAGACTTTGACGTCAGATTTATCCTTAACTTATAACCAAAATGACAAATAATTGTTGCGAGTGACGCGAGCTCGTATGGTATAGGAGCATGTATACAGCATATCATGCCAGATGGAACGAAGAAACCTATAGCGCACGCTTCAAGGACCCTAATTCAGTCAGAGAAGGCTTACTCCCAAATAGAAAAGGAAGCATTAAGCATTATTTCCGCGGTGACGAAATTCCACCGTTATCTGTACGGAAGACATTTTATACTGGAAACAGACCACAAGCCCCTAGTGAATATTTTCGGTTCAAAAAATTGCTTACCAGTATATACGGCAAATTGGTTACTAAATTGCTAAATTATAATTTTCAAATAAAATATCTACGTTCGGGAAAAATAGGTCATGCGGATGAATTGTCAAGGCTTATACCGAAAAGGGATGAAACCTTTGAAGAGTCAGTAATTGCAGCTATACGTTCCAATTATGAGGAAAAAAACATGGTGGCCAATATAATAAGAGAATTACCAGTCACGCTTACCGATATAAAAAGGGAGGCTGAAAATGACGACCTCATCAAAGACATAAAGAAAAAATTAAGGGAAAATGACGGAAAAACGCAAAGTATATTTTCCTTATGCAATGAGGTATTATTATATAGTGAAAGCGTGGTTGTACCGAACACCTTGCAGAAAAAAAAACCTACGTGATTTTCATACAGGACACCTTGGTATAAATAGGATGAAGACACTTATGAGGAGTTATGTTTACTGGCGTAATATGGATAAACAAATGTAAAGGTTGTGCGTTGGCCGCTAAGGCACCACCGATAGTTCATAAACTTTAGAAAAAAACTGACCATCCATGGTCACGCATTCATCTAGACTTTGCTGGACCGATCGAGGGACAATACTACCTAATCATAGTAGATAGTTTTTCAAGATGGCCGGAAGTAAAGCGGGTCAAAAACCCAACGACAGATAACACAATAAGTTTTCTGCATGAAATATTTGCACGTTTTGGGGTACCCGACATTGTAGTCATAGATAACGGAACACAATTTACTTCAAGTGTTTTCAAGGATTTTTGTGAATCGTTTCAGGTATATTTTAAATGTTTTAAAAATAATATGTCATATTGGGAGTCGGGTACGGTAGATAAACGTATCGGCGACTTGGTCTACATGATAAAAGGTCCAAAAGGGATACACAAAAGACACCAAAATCAATTGAGAAAACGTAATAGGAAGGACAACTAACAGGACAAACCTGAGGAACAGGAAGATCCAATTGATATAGCATACGAAACGTTTAATATTGAACAACCACAGACCATGTCCGAACCGAGGAGATCGGGAAGGAAAAGAAAGGCTATAGACCAAATGATAATGAACCCCAAAAGGAAAAGATATTGAAATCCACACGACTTCAAATCTTTAGAGGGGGTGTTGTGGAAACGCCCACTAATTAGCATACGTGGGTGAAAAGATATAGATAAAGGTATCAAGTCAGCAAGACTGGGGAGCTGTGTTCGAACGCCGGATAGGCAAGACGCATGTGCCGGTTGCTCCATGAAAGACTTTAACACGCCCTCTGCCGGACAATCTTCCAACTGCAGTACAACTGCACCTTTGTAAATATGTATTATTTTTTCGTCTTAATATATTTGTTTTACCTTTACTTTCTGCATTCGTGCTGTTATTGATACAGACACAACAGTAATTTTATTTGCAATATAATTATTCACATCTTATTAACAATATTTCACTCAGTATTTTACATCACAATGCGTGAAACATTTTTATATGGCCATGTAATTATAACACAAGCATCCTAACATGTTTTTTCCAAATTGTATTATTTGGATAATTTGAACTACTATTATATTCTTGGGTGTTATTTGGTATCGCAACCTTTCGGTCAATGTAACCTCTGAACTTTCGCAGATGCGTCTTGTAAAATTTAAGGATCTTTATATAAAACTCAAGAATCTTTACAGAATTTTCAATATAATCGAAGTCATGGGAGTAGTTTTCTCTCGTTCGGTTAATTATAATTCTAAATTCCGTACAGATGTCTGAATTCAATGTGAAGATTACCGATTTCGACAAGACGAAGAAGGCGCAAGATAATATCAGCCGAATCGTTATGAACATGATATTCAAGACGAAACCTAATAATACATATTATCTATACTTAAATTAAACATTCCGAAACAGGTGTTTTTATAAGAACTAAGATAAAAATAAACTCACTGTTTCTATATATATGTATCCATAATAATTTAATGTAGAGTTATAATGACACGTTTACCTCGAGTTGACCAGACATTTCCATTTATTTCACCCTCTCCTTGTTTATCTTATAGCACATCGATTTAATTTAATGACGAAAGCACTGCACTGATAATGGAGACAAAATCAGTAGATCAACATTTGTAATTCGAGACATCTTTTTCCTCTCAAACATGTGATGGTGAGAGAAATGCAATTTGTTCTTAGATAAAATATTGCATCACATGATGTTGGCAAATTTCAGTTCATGAAATTGCATATAATTTCAAATTAGGTTCGAATCAGGTCGTATTTTTTTTCGAATTTCGGTTCAATAAGGAGTTAATGCGATGCTAATTTGCTACTTCCGTATTTACATTTGCATCTTCCATATGCGATCTGTCATAGCAAACAAATTCAAATCACGTAAATCCTATGATTATTTTAAGAGAAAATATTTACTATTAAAATAGTAAACTACAATGTATGATTGGTTGCTTCTATGTTGATTTTTTTTACATTAATTTAATTCTTAAATTCCAACTGAGGAATACGGATTTCACAGATATCATGCGAGAAGAAAAACATTCTTTTCAGCATTTCGAAAATGTCATATTATTCTCTAGACTGTACATATATATATATATATATATATATATATATATATATATAATTTTTTTTTACTGTAATAATTAAATACCTACAGACACTAGTGTTTCATCCTTTCGGGAATCTTCAGTATATATATATATATATATATATATATATATATATATATATATATATATATATATATATATATATATATATGAACCAAATTATTATGGAAGTCGTTTTTTTTTGTATTTTTTCTTTATTTATTAGTGTAAGCTCCCTGCATGTTCTTTGCCGGACTAGTTAGTCAAACATTTGTATAAAAAAATTCGATTTCAAAATATTAAAAAAAAATTGATTTTTAAGTAAACCTAATTCTTATGCAAATATGTTATAAACATTTGTTTCAGGTACACCATCACAATAAAGCATCGGAATCCGTACAATTATTATCAAAAGTCGTTATTATCATAGCTAGCAACCGAGAAATATGTTTTGAAACAATTTGATGTCTTTCTCTTGTCCGTCGATGATGTTAAATTTTCAATTTAAGTGGATTTTATTGAAAATAGCCTTCCATAAGTTTTCTTGTGATGTAACTGTTTACCATTTTGATAAACCTGCCATTTCAAGATAGCCTGCAGATGCTCTATGCAATTTAAATAAGGAGAGGAAGCAAGCCTCTCCATAGTACGATCTTTTATGAATCCTTTCAATGCTAATAACTCAGCAGTGGCTGAAGAATGCAGGACTAAGTGCATTATTATGCATACACATGGATTTCTTACGTTGAGAAGCATAATGTCGACTTTAATAGGTTTTCGGGTATGCAGACAACGAATATCACAATTAAATTTTGGGCTGATTACTCGTTTACCGGATATAAAAACACACTCAACGTAAAATCTAATGTATTACTTGACATTCACTTTGTTTTCATAACCGAGTAGTTATTAATACACATGTGTGTAACCGTAGAATATGACGAATCAAAGAGAATTTGTTATTTCAAATGAAGCACTCTGTCTACAAATTATGATTCTTTATTGAAACAATAAACGAATATTCTAAAGATGTTTCTTTTTAAATCTGTGACGGCAGCGATGGAAATGATATCTTAGCATTCAGACTTTCATCAATTTAAATGATGGGTATTATTCCTTAAGTAAACGTTGCGTATAGAATTCTGTTTTGTCTGCACGACGTTCTCATCTTAGATCTCCGTTATTGGTTGGTTTCATTTGCATTCAGCAACTTCTATATTTTATACTGTCAGCCGTTATAATGGCCATAAAATTTATTGGTTTTGAGCAAATATAAATTTTATTGAATTCCATTTACAAATAATGAGCAAGAGAATGATTTTTTCCGTGTCAACCTTTCACAAAGCAAAGTGTCTGATAAATAAATGAATAAATAGGAATTGGGGTTTAAACAATGCCATAGCAATTCAATCAAATGTAGCCAACTATAGAAAAAGTGTCATAGCGAAAATATCCGGCGTCATAGAAACGGGGTATTCTTATTTGGCCGATAAAAATCCCGGCGTATTTGAATAAAGAAACCTTGATTAGCCACTACGAAATTAGCTACACAAAATGTTTTATTTTCTTTTAATTAATAAGAATGTATAAACATGGTTGCTGCATGGTCACTTAAAAAAGACACAGTTCAGTATTGTTTACATCTGCAGGACACGTTCACATGAAAATAGAAAATTATTTTCATTATCAGCATAATTTATCTACCTATTATCGTGAAAGAGCTTAGGAAAACGGAATTACAACGTGTAATTCCGATCTAAAATATTTTGTTTAGTGCTACTCAGCGTTATCCAGGAGCAATATTTATATTTTATAACTATTTATAGCATATAATTTCTCTATTGCGTTTTAAAGTAATAGTTACAGTTTCATTATTGCTTTTTCTTAGCATATTAAAACAAAAGACAGAAATGGATGTTCGGGGGATAAAGAAATGGTAAAGAAAAGACATAAAAATGTGACGATAGGAAAAAAGGTAAAGAGACGATAAAACAACAAAAAAGAAAAAGTCAATTAAAAGTTTTAATACACAGATTATTTAACTTATATTCAATTTATATAAAACAGACAATGCTGAGCAATCCTGCTAGTCATTCTTGAACCCGATAAAGCACTCTCACGGCAACGTACGTGAATCGAGGAATTCTTTCGGTTTTCCTGTGAGTTATATAAAACAATTACGTCGATACATTTTAATGTGCAATTGATAGAAAATGTTATTTGAAAAAAAAGTCATCTCAATACAAAATATAATTTTTTTTTATTGAAACATTAATGAACATACCTGGAGTGCGTAAATTGAAATTGATTAGTCAGCAATTAAATATTTAGTTGGAATAAATCATTCGAACTAGAAAATATTTAACTTTTATTGTAGCAAAACGATAACTATAGAGATGCTTTCAATCAACGATTACAATTATATTTTAAATACATTTGTTTGAAACTTTATTGATAATGCTTGGGATGCTTAAATTCGGTCGCAACGGTTTAAATAATCTTTTTACTCTAAACCCCTACAATGGTGATCAATAGCTTAGTTCGCTGATATTTTGTATTTTAAGGACACAAAAAACACAGGTAAACACATAATAAAACACATAATAAATACAGATACACACATAATAAAATCTTATGTACTTCATTGAAATAAATCCATATATAAGATTAAATAAGAGTAAAATATTTTTATAAATAGAATATAAGCACTATAAAATGTATTACTTTTGACAAATATTCAATTAAATCTTTTTAAAGATACTATTGTTATTAAATGTTAATGTTATTCTTATTAAAGAAAGTGTGTATAAATTAAATTAAATTATAAATTAAAACATTATATTATTTTTATATACTTACTAGCAAAAGTACCCGTCGTTGACTGGGTTCAAAAACAGTCTACAGAAAGTGGACTCTGATTTATGAAAGTATGATAGGTTATGAAAAGGAAGTGTTGTAAAGAGATAGCTTCGAATTTGGGGGTTTCAAAACCAAAGCAAAATATGATGAAAGTAAAAATAAAATATATAAACCCCATAATTTATTATACCATACCTGTTCACACTGAAACACTTATCACAATATTCTGTGGATCTATATTAAAAAACCTTGTTAAACTTTGTGACATATTTCCATTCTATGGAGGTCAGGTGCGAACGAACACCCAATAATTTTATTATACAATATTTCTTCAAACTGAAACATAATTATCAAAGTATACTTACGCAGATATATATGAAAAGTCTTTATTAAAATTTGTGCATATTTCCATTCTATGGAGGCCAGGCGCGAACGCAGACCTCACAATTTTATTATACTATCCCTATTTAAGTTAAAACATACTTATCAAAGTATTCTTATATACATCTATATCAAAAACACTTGTAAACGTGTTTTTTTAATTTTTACAATTGTTATTTTCATACTTTGTGGACCAGGTGAGAACGCAGACCCCACAATTTTAATGAGCCACCGTTCTGTCAGGTCAAACATACATATTCCTGTGTCTAGATACATCTTCTATCTATATATAATCAGTTTTTTTTAAAAATAGTCAACCATATAGGAGCCCATTCGTGACCAGACATGCACACACACAAGACATTCAGCTTTATATTATAATATATATATATAGTAAGTTATAAAATATATATGGCGATTAAGCTACACAGAATATTCCGCGTTTCATCCACGCTAGGATTTTTCAGGCTTCTGCGAGAATTTTGTGGTTGTCTCGCGTTTTTATATACGCACCTACCATTGAGTTTTAGTTAGCAAATCACCATTATAGCATCCCTATTTAAGTTAAAACATACTTATCGAAGTATTATTATGTACATCTTTATCAACACCCCTTGTAAAAGTTTTTTATTTTTCATTTAAATTTTTTTATTTCTATACTTTGTGGACCTCACAATTTTAATGAACCACGGTTCCGCTGGCAGAAACATACCCATTTCTGTGTCTCGATACATCTATCATTATATGTAATCAGTTTTTTTAAATAGTCAATCATAGAGGAGCCTATTCGTGACCAGAGAGACACACACACACATTCAGCTTTATATTATAGATTTATTTAAGAAATGTGTATTTGTCACAAGGTATGAATTTGTAATTAGAAATGTTTTATTTTCATTTTATAAACGCCTCGGGATTGTTTATATTATTTTAAAATTCTCATATTAAACATACATATTTATTAAAGAGAATTTCTTTTTATGAAACAATTTTGTCTCTCAAGTATTTAGAAACTTTCAAATATGTTTATTTGTGTAATATAGCAAATTATCACATTTGATTTATGAAAATTGCGAGAAGAAAATGATTATTTGTGTCAACGTAATCCTAACTTGACTTAGGAACACATTCTTAGGCAAAAGTGACAAATTCAGTGTTATACCCTTACATCCACGTTCATTGTTATTTCCGTATTCTTGCATTTTTTATTATCGGTTTGTTTCTTTGAAACATTTTCTTATTGCATAATCCAAGTAAACTTTCTTTGTTCATTTTGACCAATGTGTTTGCTTTAGTTGAATGCACAATATTAATAAAAAAGAAAAAGAAAATATTCACGTGACTTCCATACACACTATTTTCATTGATTTTCTTACGGTGCAAAGCCTATTCTTTCTGATGACGAATAATCTCGCTTCCTAGATAACAAAAGTGTTTTTTTTTAATTCAACAAATAAAACTGCTGTTTCCCAGAAAGTTGGCCACCTTGATAAAACATGGAAAAAGTCGTTGAACTATTTTATTTTTAATCAATAAGAATGTTGAAATATTTATTATTATTTAAATTTTAATAATTATGCAAAACAAAATACTCTTCTTGTCAGAAGAACGTTTTAATCTATACTATTAATAAAAATTTAAATGTTAATTTTGTTATTTATGTGTGTGTATATATACCAATAAAACTTCCGAACGGATGCACCGAATTGAAAAATTCTTTTTTTCCCTGAAAGATGTGAGTCCCTATATTGTCCTGATCTATATATGGTTCGTAACGAATAACGCCGAGTCACACAAAAAGCACGAAATAAGGGTTTTGGGTTCGTTTCGTGCAATTCTCGAAAAGGCTAACTGCTCATGTCAACGGAATTTAGCACTGTTTGTATTCCATGAACATAGCTTTTTTCTGAGAAGTGCATGCCGATGGGATTTTCTTCCGTTTGCCTGTTTCCCGCCTGACTACAGCTTGGACGTCTTCAAATCTAACATAAACAAATTCCTGATTAATCGCCCCCTTAAGTAAGACGCTTTATCAAATCTCCAATACCAACTATTACTACGATATTATCCCATTGATTATTGTACACAAAATAACCCTTATCCCCGAGTGGCTTACGGGCCTTGATAAGTGGTGATCCACATGTAAAAAAAAAAAAAACAGTCGCGGCAACATCTTTCATCATACAGACAATGGAAAACGCGTCTGACTACGGATCAGAAGATTCCAGGTTCGAATCCTGGCAAGTTCGTAACAATTTTAATCATCATTTTATCCAGTGTTTACGCATTATCTTGGCCTTTACTTAGGGTATTTTTGTTTTTTAGTGATTTTGCTTTGTGCAGATGGGAATTTCTCATATTCCTAGTTCACAAGGTAAGCGTTGATGGTAAGACGATGTTGAATGGATTGATGTTGAGTATACTCGATTGTGTGGTGTACTCGGCGTTGTGTGTACCGACGCGGTTCAGCCGCTAGTTCTAAATATTATTTACTAATGCGTTACCAGGACACGGGCGCTACCCAGAAAAAATGGAAGAACATTATCTATATAGTTTTACATTATTATTATTTTTTATGTTTTTGCTTAATATTAAAAAATATAAGCGTCTCATACATATTAAACGTATACATAATAATTAACATAGAGACGTTTGTATAATCTCACACTCAGGTAGAGGCCATAATTTCTTTAAATTTCATTGGAGGAAGAGAAATAATATAAATGTATTTAGTAACACGTGAAGAAATGGATTTGATATTAATAGAAAAATAAACGCCCTTCCCGAATCTTATCGCAAACAAACAAATCTGGGTAGAAATGCGAAAAATAGTAATGGTTTGTGCAGAGCTAACGTAATAAAGCCAATAATACACTTTATAGTCTGCGAGATCGATGCCAGTTCTTTCTGCCTAAAAATAATATGCTGAGTCCCGAGGATGCGTCGCCGCGAATAATAACGTCTGAAATGACAGCCCAAAAATCTATTTTTTCGAAAAGTATGACACTGCCTATCTGGATGTTTTCACGAAATTAAACTTATTATTAATAGAAAATAGAAATTAAAAAGCTTCCAATTTTTCCATGAAAATAACTCATGTATGTGTATAGAGGTTATATTCTTATTACACTGATATTTTACAACTGTCATATTAGTTCATTTATAACTTAATTGCGTTCGTATGCGCATAGCCATAGCGATTAAAAAGCTTAAAAAGAAACTTTATTATTATTATTATTATTATTATTATTATTATTATTATTATTGTTATTATTGTTATTATTTATTAAATTATAAAGAACCATCTGCGCATTCTTTCTTATTTAATACTCGGCTTCTAAAATACATATTAGCATAAAAATGTATTTACGAATAATGTCATAGCAAATGTATTAACAAATAATTTCATAGAAAATTTATTAACAAATAATGTCATAGAAAATTTATTTACAAATAATGTCATAGAAAATTTATGTACAAATAATGTCATAGAAAATTTATTTAAAATAATATGTAATATAATGTATATATCTTCCTGTGTTCATGCATAGAAAAACCTAATACTAGCCACTGATAAAGAAAAACCTAATGCTAGCCACTCATAAAGAAAAACCTAATACTAGCCACTGATAAAGAAAAACCTAATGCTAGCCACTCATAAAGAAAAACCTAATGCTAGCCACTGATAAAGACAATCGTTTGCAAGGACGTTAATTATTAGTTAAACGCTTATAACTGTTTATTATTAGTTTGCATTACATAATTAAAGAGACAATTTTAAGTACTTAGAAAGTTAAGATTTCGCTACTAAACTTCGGGTACACGAATTCTACTAATTTTAAATAAAGAAATACGATACTGTTGTATTATCGGGGCTAATTATTCACATGGAATCAAGCACGCATAAACTGAAAGAACAACTGATTCCAAAATGTCCTCCAACACAAAACGTATGTTCAGAACACTGACCGCATAATCGTTCATTATGTGAATAAACGAGACTGCATGACTTTATGCGACTCATTCAAGTGTACAGTGTGATAAACTACGCATTGCATTTGATCGGAGTAAGACGCGTGGAAAGGTGTTTATTTTATAAAAACATAAGCACACCCGATATCATAAATTGATTTGTGCATTCTCGTTATATGGTTTAGATATGTTACTTTGAGTGTAGATGATAAATACAATTTAAAATAAGATATGCATGTAAAGTATTAAAGGCAATGAAAAAACCTATCATTTATATATCTAAAGCTTATTTGAACAGCAGTTACAGATAAGCAGAAAAAGAATTAACATACTGTCATCATATTATGATCATATTATAAGCATTCATTGCTTGGTGTCAGTTATCGAGACAGATTAACCGTGAAGCTGATGTTTCTTATGAAACTCGTCTGAAATCATTCATGGGAAATTAATTCATGGACACATTACCTGATATTGAGAAAGTGTGTGTAGCTAAGGAGATATCGGACTAAATATAATTGAATAATGGATATGAATAAGTTTGATGAAAAATACGATTCGAGCTGAAAATAACATCATTATAACATTCACATTGTTACACTACTTCTATTTTGCTCGAAATGAAACAACAGTAAATATATGGCAGATTTATTAGTCGGAATGTTCGAGGAAATACGTAATTTGAAATTAGAAATATTGCTAAAGACATCGAGAAAAGTTGTACTCTAATCGCTGAGTTGTACACCCCTTATAGTTGCTGCACAACGAAATTGTAAAGATGAATATTTTAGATAATGTCCTTGTGAAAAGATGAACAGACAGCATCGATTAAAACTAATTTATAATTATGTGGTTAAAAGGCAACTTCTGTATGGTCCGTCCATCATATCTTTAAATAAGTCATGAGGATTTTTTTAATAATGAAAATTTAACATTTTAGCATGGGGGATCACTTTCGTAAATAAATTTAACGTAAAATAAACCCCATTTTTTGGTGGCGGAGCGAGGCATGTAATCGTTAGCATTTTTTCAAGTTTGGTGGCAGAAAAGGGGAAATGGGGCGGAGTCAAAAGTTCCAAACAGTTTTAAAATACGTAGAAAAACTTCAAAACGTGTGTGTAGTAGAGATTGCTAATTTTTTAAAAGATTTGCTTTGAAAAGTTCTCACTGTTAAATATGACTTAATCAGTTAATTATTATTTCTTGATATTTTTAAGGCTGTTAACACACACACACACACACACACACACACACATATATATATATATACATAAAAATACTAGGGTGGACTTTTCCACCTGTATTTTTTGTTTTTTACATTTTTTCTCATTTTTTTCTCTCTTATATACTAGATTTTTCATTTAATCTAAGGGCAATGATGTAAACACCTTTATTATCAAATATATTCCGTATTGTTTTCATTGGTCGCCACGTCTGTTTTCGCACGCGCGCATTCAATTTTTGCATGTTTATACATTAATACTGTATACTCACTTTCACTTTGATACATTAATTCTGTATACTCATTATTCCATAGCTAGCTATAACATATACTAACCCAAAGAGTCACGGGTATATATGCATATGCATGTGTGTGTGTGTGTGTGTGTGTGTGTGTGTGTGTGTGTGTGTGTGTGTGTGTGTGTGTGTGTGTGTGTGTGTGTGTGTGTGTGTGCAGAAATATCTCATAGACTAATGAACCTCGAGTCGGTCGTACTAAACGGGCTTATCGGAGTGTATTTATTATTCAGAAAATATTTCAGATTAAATCTAAAACACTTGCTGCTCATTATGAAAAAATACATTTTCTATGATATACAAAATATCCGAAACACTTATGAAAAGACTTTATCATGATTAATATTGGGTGCAATTAAACGACAGAGATTATAAAAATTCAACCGTATTCATGTCAGTTATATCTTTTCTTGTTTTCATTCTTTTACTTTAATCCTAATTACTTCAAAGTTTTAATTTCAATTGAATAGAGTAAAAGTAAAGAACTGTTTTGAACCAAGTAATTGTATGCATATTCTAACGTAATTTTTTTACTAGTACACAAATTAACAATATTCAAATGTCAACCGTACGAATTGCAAGTTGATGTTCCCATTCAATTGCGTGTGGAACATACCCGATGTTCAGGCAGATTTTACGTTTTTTTCAGCTTAGGAATATACTTAAAACTATGTTGAACGTTACGTTAAATTCTTGGGGTATATTTATAATTTGGCATCCATAACTTTTCAAAGCGACTGAAACTTTTACTAAAGATTCATTGACTATATTTAATATAATTTACAAATTATCTTAAAAAATATTATTTCTTTAAAGTATTAAAGATTTGTCTTTGATAAATATGTTGGCAACCGTTTGTATTATTACCGTCAATTTCGCATGATCATTACGGTAGACTTTATGATGTTCCTTTAAGTTAGAAAATATGTTTGAAGTTAATTGGGGACTAAGAAAAAGGGGATCAGCATCTCGAATAAAAGCTGCAATGTGATACACACGAATGAGAGATTATATCATATTGTAATTTGCTGTGTTCACGAAGGTCGATCAGCTTGACAATTGTGTTTCAAGTTATTAAAACGCTTGATCTTTATCAACACACACACATATCATCTCTTATTAGATAATTGATAAATTGTCAATTATGAATTCAATTTTTATAACATATTCTCTCTTTGATATATATATATATATATATATATATATATATATATATATATATATATATATATATATATATATATATATATATATATCGATAAATAATAGGTAGATAAGTATTTCGATATGGTGAAAAAGATGCAGCGTTCTTTTTAAGGAAGCGGTATTGGACGAGAGTTCGCAAAGAGAGTGTCTTTCTTTTAGCATATGATAACTATGCTGAGCCGGAATAATTCGATAATTTATTTAATGTTAGTTTCATATAAAAGGAATAAAAAAGGAAATAGTATTTTAAGAAACAATTCATGAAAATGACTCGTTTTCTAATAAATGGAAAACATTCTAGTGTAAATAATTTAATAGTAACATTATCTTAAAAAATATTTGTTGTAAGTCATAATATTGGTTTATGAAGTAATTCATGAAATGGCTTCTTTTTTGGAAAGAAATTGAAATGCATTCATTCGATTTCATTTATCGGGTGTAACATTTGTACAGAAACTATTCTTTCTAAATAGAATTTTCATATCATGAAGTAATCAGACAAATGGCTGACTTGCTTTTAAAGAACTTGCAAATAAACTATCGATTTTGAAGACAGAAAAGATGCTACAATTTGATTCGAGTCTAAAATGCCAAAAATCAATAGAAGAATCATTTTTTGAAAAATAGAATTTCTACCTGCTATTAACAGTTTACTCCTTTCGGGAAGAAAGTAAGTTTTCGTTTCGTATTCTGATAACATGCATTTTTCATTAGTTAAATATTCGCAAAGTATATTTTGTTTTAATTCTTTCTGATTAAATCTGTAATATGTACCGAAGAATATCCCAATTAATTGCTACAGTGTATTTTTGGATGTCACTGTTTTCTAATTACTTGGGTTTCGTGAAGTAGTGCAAAATTCAACTTCTGCAGAAACGATTGAAAAAGAAAATAGAAATGTCCCGTCTTCTGTGCGAGGACAAATAAATACCCCATTTCATTTTCAATTCAGAACGTCGAAAATTTACGCCGTAAGAATAATTTTAATGAAAATATGTATTTTTTACGCACTGAGAAATAAAGCAAGTTTATATTTCCACTGGTTTTCAATCATTTGTCAAATTATGTCATTTAAAAAAAAAAAGGATAGTTTCTACGCTATTATACTTGTTTCTACGGTTATTATACTTGTTCTGTTTCTTTATTTTCGTCCAACTTTATACTTATTAGGTTTGACGTGGTTCTGAGGTAATTTACAGAATAAATCGGAGAGAGTTCATATTGTTTGGTGATTACTAATATCTACAGTGTGAAACATATTTTCAGAGAATATCAGTCAATATTATATATTTCTAGAGCATTGAAGCCAATGACATAATTTGACAAATGATTGAGAACCAATGGAAATATAAATTTGCTTAAGTTCTACCCACTCGACAAAAATCACACATACACTGACTAATGAACGTTTAAAATCTATAGACTAGCGATCTCCAGAATTTGCTTCCCCGATATACACTGAACTTTACTTCGCTCGCGATTTGGAAATCAAAAATCCCTTTTCCTGAATAGATAAGCACAAAAACTAAGGAATTGCAAGTTCGAAACAAGTTGGTTTCAAGGCCTCAGTAACATGCCTTTTAACTGTTATTTGAAATATGTTTATCAATATAAATCCAAGAGCTGTTTCATAATCTTGTTCTTAAAAGATAATTAATGCAATCACTCGTATTATATTTAACGTGATCGTACAGTTAATCGGTAATTATATCTCCTAGCTAATGAGTAATGAGATCGCTTATCTCATAGGAAATTAAGTCCACCAACTATTAGGTAAAAGGGGTAATATAAAAAAGGAAAAAAAAAACTAGACACTACGTTACACGATTTGACTTTGTCCAATTAAATGAGCAGAAAAAGACCATTATTCGATGAACAAAAATAGATATTTACCCCCAAAAAATATCTCAGTCCTTTGTACATAAGGTGGACATACAATAATCCTTAGAGTTATTTGTTTTCCTGTATAAATTGAGAGAGGTGCTCCAGTAATTTTAGCTTTAATTAAACATTTAATGACAAATATTTTCTATTAGTATTATCATTGTTTTATTGGATTACATTCTAACTGTTTTAACAGTTAACATTTTTTTGGCAAAAGTAAACACACACACTCACCCCCCTAAATATATATATACATATATATATATATATATATATATATATATATATATGTGTGTGTGTATGTGTGTATATATATATATATATATATATATATATATATATATATATATATATAAATGCAACTTTTTTCTGTGTGTGAGAGTTCGTTCCTTATAAACTCCGAAACAACTGAGCAGATTTTCTTTCAAATTTACAGCACTTTAGTGTATAAGTTTGGGAGTGATCTTAGTTAAGTTTTATCTCAGAATACCCCGATAAGTACCGATAATCGAAACTATTATTTTAATTTATCTATCATCGGCAAAACCGTTTTGTCCACGTCGTCGCTTAGCAACAATGTCGTGAAAATTCTACTGTGGGTAAGTTGATGGCGTGTTTTTTTTTCATTTCGTGGTCACTAGGTTAAACTCCGCACGTAATTTAAAAAAAATTTTTCATTAATTGCAAATAATTTTTTAAGACTTAAAAATTTACGTGTTTTTATTTTATTTTATTTATTTATTTTTGCATGACGTTGTCTGTGGATTAAAATGCAGCACGTAAATTTCGTAATGTTTTTTTGTTAACTGGAAAGAAGTTTATATAAAATAATTTTATAAAAAAAAACAGTAGGTTCTCTAGAGCGTTATGTAGAATAGCATATTTTGGACTAAGTTACTGCTTGGAGTCATTTGAAGTTTCCTCCTGGGCGATTTCACGGATGTCGATGACAATTAAAATATAAGAAAGAGTATAAAATATTCGTTGATCACTATTCAATCCCGACCAACGTCTGGTCTCCCTGCTAGTAGATATATATTTATACATAATTTTTCTTTAAAAAAGTTTATCATATTTTAATACTGCAATCATTTTGTATTAGATACTCCCAAGCCTTACATTATTGTTGTGGCCCACAGAATGTGTGATAAAGAAAGACGCGAACAACATATAAAGGTAGAAAGAATATATTGTACAAGAAAGTGGGCACAATAGAAATTTTGTCGATATTTCCTCTCGAGGTTTTATAATGGTTATAAATGTCTATTATAAGTGAATGGGTAAGTCTTGATAACACCCCTTCTCAAGTCATTTTTCTGCAAGGGGTACAAGTACTTTTCATTTTTGGATCGATAGTTAAACGAAATGTGAATTTCCTTTTACTTCAAGATCGGCCGAGTTCTGGTGCAGTTTAGAGTAGTTTCATTTCGAAAGTGTCATTCAAGATATCTTCTTCTTGAGGCGCATAAATTGGATTATAAAACAGCGCTTTCTTATCTTATTAAGGTGTCTTTTTTGTTTACGACCTTAAATAATGTACACCATATTTCAAATTCTTCTGAATTGTGCCCAGTACTCTGAAATACGTGTTGTTTTTTAGGTTTTGTAGAAAACTTTTTTCTATTTGGTCATAAGTATTTCTGAGACTTATTATTGTTTGCATATCGTTCTTCTAAAGTGTCCTCACGTCCAAAATTTTGTAAGTAACAGTTTTCAGATACAGGTCTTATCTTTCGCTGGAACATACTCTCTGCTGGGAATAATGTTGATTGTGTGTTATGATTAAATGTAGTAATGTAATGCTATTTTTGTAGATGCGCAGCATGCTTTTTTAAGTACTCGTTTCAATGTGTCGACGAAGCATTTCGCCTGCCTGTTTGACTGCAGTTGTACTGGGGAGTCGTAACATAATAACTTTGGGGGTATTATAGGTCATTTTGTGTAGCTGTCAACCACAATTAGGTAATACCTCCAGTAACCCTGCAAAATCTATATGAATTCATACCATAGTTGGTCTGTTATGGGTCATGGCTTAAACGTGATTCGAAGTATTTTTGCCGTCAAAGGCACACCCTTGCATGTGTAACGTAGTCCCCATTGAGGAGCGTTATAACTACGCTGAAGTAGCCTTTTATTCCCGGGTGACGCCAGATAACCCAAGGATTTAAGATAGAGGAGATAAATATAGATATATTTTAATTTACTGTCAAAATGGATATATTTGTTTTTGTTTTTTTTTGGTTGGAAGACCTGAGATATTTTGTTATTTGGGAAAACTCAACAACAGGAAATGCGAGGATGTTAGACGAACATATTGTACTGGCTGAGTAATGGTTGATGACCTCGAGGTTATGGGATTTTTAGTCTTGAATGAGGTCTCAGATCGTTGGGGCTTAGCGTGATTTTATCGGCTGGCGATACTTCCATCCCACCCACATCGGGTCGATGCGCTCTAAAATTAAACAGATTGCTTGTTGAATTCGGAGAGAACAGGTCGTATAAACCCTCCGTTCTCTGGAGAGGGGCCCCCTCCACCTACCTCATCCAACCGTCTGTCGCTGTCTGTGAAGAGATTTGAGACTTTGGAAAAATTTACTTCGAATTGAATGAGAATTGTAAAAACATTTTTGTACATAATTTTGTGAAAATTAAGCTTCTGTAGATAGACTACAATTGTTTGTATTTCTTCCAGCCTGCCGTTTCGATATTCGCTTTCAGTATACCAGATTTCTTTTAACAACCTCAGAGGAGACTAGATGACACGAGCCGAGAATTCTAGAGAAATAAGAGTCCTTAACCACCTTCTCTCGAGTAAGGGGTTACAATTGGTCGCCGTTTGACCAGGACGACCTTGTGTTACCACGGAAGAAGAAAAAAACGGTGTTGGGATTGCGTTATAATCCTACATTATTGGTGGCAGAAGAAAAGACGTACTAAGAAAGAGACGGACAGACAGACGGGGACTTTTGAAAACAAAGGAAGGAGAGAAAGAAAAGAAAACCGATAAAGAGACGCCCGAAGAAGAAGAAGAAGAAGAAGAAGAAGAAGAAGAAAAAGAAGAAAAAAAACAAACTAACAGCGCCTGAAAAAAGAAGACTTTAAGTCGGAAAAGAATTCGCACGCGTGAAAAGGACATTTTGTTTTGAAAAAAAAAAAACGTTTTAACATTAAAAGCAAAAAGAAGAAGAGAACAGAGAGAGAAAAAGAAACGCCGGTTGAAAAAAAAAAAGAAAACGTTTGGACATTTTGAAAAAAATGAAGAGAAAATAGAGAGAGAAAAGAGACACTTTTTTAACCTTCAACAAGTGCACGTTGCAAAGCGACGAGAGAGAGATAGAAAAAGAAGAACTACACACAGGCAGGTAAGCGAATATTTTTTTTCTTTTTTTCTACTGTCTGTGCAATTTGGCCTAGAGAGAGAGAGAGAGAGAGAGAGAGAGAGAGAGAGTAAGAAGGATTATATTGCGATAGAACGAGAGGCCGTAAGATAGAGTGATATGGCTGTCGATGTGAAATTAATAAATAGTCGTGTGTGCTTCAACCCCATAGCAGTAATATCAATGAATTAATGAAAGGAAGGGGTGATGGTTGCTGGTACAAGCGAAAGTTGTTTTAAAAAACGGACCAATCGCTGTCGCGTAGACTTTTCCTTTCTGGGAATGAGTTATACAATTTTTTTCTGAATTAAAAAGCTTGAGAGAGGGAGGAGAAAGAGAAAGTGGGAAAAGTTTTTATTGCTTTCGCTAAGGGTTTCTTTTTGTGACTATCTAATTGTTTTTTTATTATTATTATTTTGTTGCTGATATTAGGTTAAAGTCTGAAGAGGAAATTCTTATTTTTTGTTATTGTTGTTTAAACGATTAATTGGGCGTAGAGAAGTAATCAATATTCAGGGGATAGCTGGATGAATTGTGAGAATGTCGACTGAAGCCGTCAGGAGCAAATCGCTCCTGCGGAAGGGATAGGTTGACACCGATCAGAATATACGGGAGGCGGAAGCCCTGGTTGAGTTAGTTATGGGGCGTGGCCAATCAGAAAGTTTTCCCAGGGAACGGCGGAACGCGGCGGAAATTTCTCTAGCTCTGTTGGGGAGATTGGAATCTCCCGAATTTAGAGGAGATCCGGGTCAATTGGATAATTGGATACATTCTATTTTGAAGAAAAAAACAGTTTATGATCTTACGGACAGGGAGGTAATTTCGCTGGCATGTGAACACACGTCGGGATCAACCTCGAGGTTTATTTGCCAACAGATAACTGATAATCCTCAGTTGAAATGGAAGCAATTACGAGCAGCTTTAGAAGGGGAGTATTCCGGAGAACGGAGTCCCCTTGACGCAGTGAGAAAAATGATTCAGATCCGAAAACAATCCGGAGAAAGCATAGCTGACCTCGGCGACCGGATATCTGGTTTGGCTGGAAGGGCTTTTCCGGATGAGAAGCTGAGAGAAACCAAAACAGTGCAGGCGTTATTGGCTGCTATATTGGAAGAGGCTTTAAAGGATAGAGATGTCCGAGTCGATGTCATGAAGGATGGTCCGGCCGGACTGCAGGAAGCAGTTGAATTGACCCGGAGTAGGGAGCAGGTATGGGCACGAATTAGTTGCCCCCGGTTACGGGAAAATAATGCGAGGAGATGTAGTCCTAATCGAGAGTATCGACCGAGACGGGTCAAGAAGACTCCCCTTCGGGGAGGAAGGGGCCCCAACGGGTATCAGAGAAGGCCAGGGAGCCCCTATGCCCCCTCAGAGAAGGAGAGGAATGGCCTGTTTTACCTATAGATGGGAAGGAAGGAGGGTAGAGAATGACCCGATGCGTGAGGGACGGGGTCGTTATAGCCATGTGGCTAGTCGGTGTACGGATGCGGTGGACCGTAGGTTGGGAAGAAGAAAAGCTAAAGGTAGACCACCCCCTGTCCCACCAGACAAAAAAAATAGCAGGTCAGGCGGTCAGAGTAGAGATCGCCTCCCGCCTACCCAGGAGCGGCTCGGGAAAGAGACTAACAGGGTTGCGACCTGATGACCATTACAGACCAGGAAGCCAGGCCAGCCGAGGGGCGAGGGGGCGCCTGAGATGCTGGACCTGCGGTCAGTTCGGTCATATGGCGCGAGGCTGCCCGAAGAGGAAATGTTGGCATTGTCGGGAGTCAGGCCATACCCGGAGAGAGTACTCCCGAAAAAGGTAGACTCCTTGATGCAGAAGCGGAGCGAAAAGCCACTGCCTAAGGATAACTCAGGAGAAGGAAAAAGGTTAAAGCGGTTGGAAGTCCGCTGTATATTGAAGGAGTGTCGAGAACTTAGATGCCAAATGGTGGTGGGGGCGTGAAAGTGGCAGCCCTGATTGATACGAGCGCCTCGGTGACACTGATTAGGCTCAGTACTTATTGGAAGATGGCCGGCAGAGGACGTTTATGTACGGTTGACCTGGAATTGACACAGGCTGACCAGGGCCAACTACGCCTGGAAGGACTGATCAGGCTCCCCTGTGAGGTACCTCTACCTCACAGGGGAGCCTGATAAGGATAAGGGGGCAATTACAGGCTTACGTGGCGCCCGATTTATGTGAAGAATTAATATTGGGATATGGTTGGTTAGAAGGAATGGGAGCAGTTGTCATCTTTGCTCCACCGGCCCTGTGGTTGGGCGGGAAAGGTATTCCCCTGAGCGGCCGAAGGCCGCTAAAGGACCTTCCGGTGGTGACCTCAGAGGATACGGAAATTCCTCCCCGAACAATAGTGTCCACAACAGGAGAGATCCAGGGACGAAGGAGGGGGAGTCCTGATGGATACCAGGTGACCTCCCTAGAAGAAGAGGGGAACGAAAAATCGGAAATGGGATGATGTGAAATTAGAAGGGAAAATGAGTACCCTACCTCGAGAATAGCTTAATACAAGGGTAGAGTTTTGTTCAATTATTTTAAAGTGACTATTCGTTGAGTTCTGTTGAGAGCGGGTTGGCTCTGATCATAATGATTTATGACTGTAGTGGCTTTACAATTTTAGATATTGAAGGAAGAATTCCGATGATTGAATTTAGTTGAAAAAAGTTGTTTTTTAAAAAAAAACTAAAAAAAACGAGGATACTATTTAAAGCACTTGGTGAACCTTGACGAAACATTTTAGCTGGATATCGGCTGCGTATTTATGTAGCGATTTCGAACGCTGTTGTGAGGATTAAACTGTTCAGAGTTGTGTTTTTATGTATTCAAACGAGAAAAATTGGAAATATAAAATTTTGGAGAGTTGAATTCATTTTTGAAAAAAAATTGTTTTTGTTACCTCAGTCTGGAAGAATTACTAAACTGAACAAATTTTAGTTGAGTTCAGTTGAGAATAATTAGAAGCAGTCATTTCGGCGATTGAACTGGCTTTTGGAGGAATTTGAATTTTGCCTCAGTCAGGAAGGATTTCTTGGATTGCGAAATAAGGGTCAAAGAGGCCGCAAGACTGAATGAAAATAATTGGAAATAATTATTAGCATCACTGAGTGAAAAGCGATTTATTATTTTTATATGTATTTTTCCATGTGAGTAAATCAGGTGCGTGATGTTCGCACCTGGAGATATTAAATGAAAAAAAAAGACAGAATTTCTCGTGCGATAACTTGGCGTTAACTAGTCTCCTTGAGGGGCGCGACCTGCGCTGAGATTAAGTAATTTTTTTTAAATTAGTTAAAAGGGATTACGGAGCATTTAAATTGAAATTTAAGCTGAATGTTGGGAGCAAGGACTTTGCCGATCGTGGTGCATTACGGGTCCATCGGAATGCCACCTGGGAGGACGCTGGGGGCGTGTGGATAGCTCCCTATAGTTGTTTTATTTATTAATCGTCCATAAGGAGACATATGCTGAAAATGAGGTCGTTGTCTGCACGAGCGTGTGTGTGTCACACAGAGAAAGAGTTATTATGAGAACGTGTTTTGAAATATCGAGGAGAATTCAATAAATTAGGGGGCGTATCTAGCTTCCTGTAGTTTTCTTTTATTATTTTGACTATCCACGAGGGTACGGAGTAATTTAACTGAAACTGAATTGGTTGTTTAAACAGCCTGTGACAAAAAGGTGCTTAACTTTTTGTAAATAGTTTTGTACTGACAGACGGAATTTTCCTCACTTTGTTTCGAGGATGGGCGAGATCAAGCTGGTGTATCTGTGGAGACCAGGAGAGATGGTCTGATAGCAGAGCAGCGAGCAGTAGCTGGCAGAAGAAGGGAACTGTGTAACGCGACGTGGACAGAATCGCGAATTGCTAACCCTCGGTGGCCTCGAGCACCCCGTTCGCTCAGCTTGTGGTTATAGCATTGATGAAAGCTCGGCCTGCGTTAATAAATACAAGGTTTAATATACCAGAATATTGAACTCTTGGAGGATAAAACATTAGTGTTTGTGCTTGAATTATCGAAGAGGATTCGATAGAACGAGGAACTAAATATAAGGTTTATCAAGTTGTACCCTATTCACTGGACACACCTAAGTTAGGGTTGGTAGCCAGTTACAGAGTGGAGTCAGAATATGTAGCGTTTAATATGGCAAGAGACAGATTCATGCTGTTAAATCAGCGAGAGGCAGGAATATGCCGAAATAATGGTCTTTGAATTTGCCAGTCACAGAGTCCGTTGTATGTTACTGGAGATCATGAATGGTGTGTGTTGGGATTATTTCAGCGGGATGAGAGAGAAAATAAAAGCGTCTGTAGGGTTGAAGTGGCAAGTGAAGATCTTTTGCCACTGGCTATACGAGTCGGTGAAGGCACCTGGTTGGTATCCACGCAACAGAAGATGGAATTATCTAAGGTATGCGGTAACACGGCTGCTGTGATAATCAAGGTGGGACCACTTTTAACTATAGTAGAACTGGAGAGGGGTTGTGAAGCTCCGGGAAAGGGCATAGGGTTACCTGCGTATTATCAGGTTGAGGAACGGTATTTGTTAAAAACACCTGAGGTAGAGTGGGCCAATGACCAATTGACTAACCCACTTACCTCTGGGATCCCCTAATCCATCGTTCACCGCCACATGCTCGACTTAGGCTACCAAAAGCTATGGGAGGAGTTAGACGGAATTACAGGCCCGACTAAACGGTCTGGAGAATACAGAAGCTAGGGATAGGCTTCATAAGGTAGTGGTTACAGGAGCGTGAGTGAGCACGCTAGTAACGATAATTGTGCTGTTGTTGGTGGTTGCATGGTGCGTGAAGAGAGCGAAAATGAGAGGAAGGCAAGGTGATGAGCATCTCGAAGCCAATTGCATAGGTGGCAGGAGAGGAAGAGATCCTGGTTCGAGACCGCCTGTGTTTCTGGAAGAATGCGGCTGCTGGTGCTGACGAAAATGAGACGCAACCTGAGGACCTCCCTGATGCTTAAATCCAGGGGAACCGAAAACGACTTGAAAATCTTCTTTTCTTTTCTTTTCTCTCTGCTTTATCTAAGATTTTTGCAGGGCGTTGAGCTGAGAATCGTCGAAAGAAAGTCCCAACGATGCCTCGAGTGACCGTCTATTGAGGTGAGGAGTCCTCAGTGAAAGAAAATCTTACAAGATGCTTATGAAAGAAGACTTGAACTGTGAATAAAAGGTGATGGTTCAACTACAACTGCTTAAGGTGAGAAGATTCCCCTAGCTTAATAAAAACCGGGTCCTTTGAGAATTCTGATTAGAGCTGCAACCCTGTATTATGAGACTGTGCTGTTGATAGCAGCGAAGTGAAAAGAAAAAAAAACTTGAAAAAACTCTTGTAAATTGTGACTGGGACTCTGTGAGAAAATTTTTTTTGAACAATAAGATTGATGAGAAGAAATTGGAAAGAGGGGAATAACTCTTATAAAGCCTTGAAAAAAGTCGAGTAAAGTTATTTGAAAAAAGGGACAAAACTTTTAAACAAGGGAAGTAACTCTTATGAGTAATTGATGAACTAAATGCATTTTATGGAGTGACAAATTTTTAAATGATATCTTATCTTTGAATTATTAATGTAGATAGAAAAAAAAGAATATGTAACCAAGGAAAAAATTGCATGTGGAAAAAAAAGAAATTATATTAGCCCTGACGAACGTTGAACATTTTACATTTTTAATGATTTTAATTTGAACTTTTACATTTTTGATGATTTTACGAACTTTTTTGAATTAACTTTCTTATAAACTTTTGAATGAAAAAGGGGGAGAACCCTGCATAAAAAGGGTGGATATGGGATTGTGTATATGTTTTCTTGTTGACGGATAATTTGGGGACGGAGAGAGGGGTATGTAAAAAAAAATCTGACGACAAACTGTAAAAAGGGATGGAGTGGTGTGTTAAGGAATTAGACCCCATTGGTTATACCAGGCAATATAGTCTAATGGGGGCGAATGTAACGTAGTCCCCCATTGAGGAGCGTTATAACTACGCTGAAGTAGCCTTTTATTCCCGGGTGACGCCAGATAACCCAAGGATTTAAGATAGAGAAAATAAATATTGATATATTTTAATTCACTGTCAAAATGGATATATTTGTTTTTGTTTTTTTTGGTTGGAAGACCTGAGATATTTTGTTATTTGGGAAAACTCAACAACAGGAAATGCGAGGATGTTAGACGAACATATTGTACTGGCTGAGTAATGGTTGATGACCTCGAGGTTATGGGATTTTTAGTCTTGAATGGGGTCTCAGATCGTTGGGGCTTAGCGTGATTTTATTGGCTGGCGATACTTCCACCACACCCACATCGGATCGATGCGCTCTAAAATTAAACAGATTGCTTGTTGAATTCGGAGAGAACAGGTCGTATGAACCTGCCGTTCCCTGGAGAGGGCCCCCTCCACCTACCTCATCCAACCGTCTGTCGCTGTCTGTGAAGAGATTTGAGGCTTTTGAAAAACTTACTACGAATTGAATGAGAATTTTAAAAACATTTTTGTACATAATTTTGTGAAAATTAAGCTTCTGTAGATAGACTACAATTGTTTGTATTTCTTCCTGCCTGCCGTTTCGATATTCGCTTTCAACATACCAGATTTCTTTTAACAACCTCAGAGGAGACTAGATGACACGGGCCGAGAATTCTAGAAAAATAAGAGTCCTTAACCATCTTCTCTCGAGTAAGGGGTTACACATGAGTCGACCATGTTTTTGATGTCATTATCTTTTTTTTCAGACATTATACGTAACTATGCGCGAGGCTCTTACTCGGTGACCCATATGAAAATCTTCATTATACTTCTTGCAATGCTGTTGGTATGACGACTCTCTTGCTAATGGATGTCATTATACAGAAAAACTGTCTTGTATTTGTTGGCCTTTGTTTGTAATTTCCTGTTTTGTAGCACTAATAAGTGTTTCGCATTTAATTTCATGTAGTGTGACCGGAAGGTTTCTGATAGTATTTCACATCATGGTTTTAATTTTACTGTTGGCACGTAAGGAAGCAATTATTAACACTAAAAAAAACTTGAAAATCCGTCGGCAATTTCGATCTCATTTAAGAAGAGATACTCTAATTGAAAGTGTAATTCAGCAGGAAAGTACCTCACCTCATCTCGCTGTTTGCCGTGTAGACGGCTAAGCTTATCGTCAACTCCAAAATGGTCCAGAAAAGTATATGTTCGGTCTGCAGTAAATGGAATACTCCATGTAGATATCATTGGAACTTTGTAACTGCAAATATTATAACAACACCTTCTTTCTCGATCTGTGAACAGTGCTTTTTTGTCGGAAGCAGAGCTCTTGACACGTATGCAATCGTGTCTTTTATTTCCGTCTGATATTTTGTGTAAAATACGAGGTACCTTCAATATATTTTCAGAATTTTTTGTACAGTAATTTAAAAATGTCGTAGACCTTTGTAAATTTCCTATGTTATTGCTGTAAAGCTTAAGATTTGTCTGACCAATTTTGATGGTTTCAGTTTAAAAGGAGCAGATACAGCAGGTATTTGAATACCTCCTACTTCAGCTAGATTGTCACAGCAGGCAAATTATAAAAATGCAATATGGACGTAAGAACAGTTTAGAAGAACGGTACGCAATAAAATTATGTTTTAAACTTGTAAAAAATGCCAAAAAAGTATGGAATGCTTCAGACTGCTTTTGGACCATGTTGCATGAATTAATGAAGTCAAAACACCAGATGTGTTTGGCCAAATAAAGAATTGCATGGATAAGAAATATCATGTGTCTATAGAGACAATGGGTTCACTTTTCGATGCTAGTGTGGAGAAATATACATCTAATTTATCGCAAGGAACTCAAGATATTGGAAATTTGTGCGAAGTTTGTCCCAAGAATCATGCTCAGAGAAGATCAGAAAGAAAGACGTTGTTATAACTAAAATGGGCATCAATGCAGTTTCTCACCCTTCATATAGACCTTGTCTTCTGCGACTTTTGGTATTTACCTAAGCTCAAGAGAAAACATTAGAGGTGGTCCTTATGAGACAACTTAAAAGATGAAAAGACGTCTTTTACATTATTTAAGGCCCATGTACGTGCACATTATTACATATTACTCGTAGCTCGAATTACTTTAAACTATTATATCTAGTTTTTGTTGATTGTGCATGATGAATAGATCTGACGTAAGAGGTTTTTAATTTTATCGAGATCATCTGGCTATCATGTCTATTTCCACGCCCTGGAGTGGGGCCCCCAGGTCGTAAATTTTGAGTATGAATGCCTGCTAATCATTCGAGAAACCCGTTCAAGTTGAAGTCAAATTCAAAGTCCAATGTGCAAGTCCAATGTAAACCAATTCAAAGTCCAATGTGCAAGTCCAATGCAAACCAATTCAAAGTCCAAAGTGCAAGTCCAATATAAACCAATTCAAAGTCCAATGTGCAAGGGACAGGAAAGCGGTTCAATCAGTACACACACAGACACGGTGACACGCCACAACACGATCCAGCGTACACTATTACCAACCGGCCGTTCTTTCCTCGCCCATTGCCTTTCACAACGACCTGAATTTATAGTTGTCGAAGACCAACTGATTTGCATATATGCACGAGATTTTGCGAGAGTTTCCGAGATCATACCATTACAAAACTCCGTCGGCGCCATCTTGGAATTCTTTTCTTATCCTAGCTTCGCAGCGATGACAAAGCACATACGCACACCTAGGTCGTTTGAGCGGTAAGCCCTCATTTTCACAGCTTTGGCCACACCCGTCTTTTTCCTTTTTTAACGATCAACACAATGTTGATCTTGAGTTTAAAAAAATAATTACACTGCCTTCTATTAAAGTTCTTGCTATTATCTTGGCAGAAAAAAAAGTTAATATCAAGTTCTTTTTGTCATGGCATTTAATTTTCTCTTTGAAAGAAAACTCAAGTGAAAAAATAAAACCGAGAAGTCATTTTTAGTTCAATTAAAATATCAACTTACGGATTTTTCATTTATAATTTTTACCCATAAAACAATCTTATTATCTTTTTTAATTGGCACATCAAAATGAGGATTGGTGTGCCGAACTGAAAGTTAGTGGTTCCCAGGAAACAATTCTCCTGAATCTTGTAGAATCTATAACAATTATCAGAATTGCTTGCTAGTCCTTAAAAAGAAGCACAGCCAAAACGAAAGAAGGGAGTAAGTATTTTGTCGGAGTCTTTCTTATAAAATTTACCAAAACACAAGTAATTGTCCAATTAATACAAAATTTTTACCGCGGATCAAGTAAAGAATGAATTGTATAGAGGTATATTTTTAATCGTTATTTATACATATGTATATTTTGCCTACAAAACTTCCCTCCTTTATTTGTGGCTACAAATATGCTTAAAATAATTAGCCGAAACTGAACAAAATATATTGTATTGTTTGGAGGGTAAGGATTGGAGATAAATGAACAAAAAACAACTGTGCACGTATCATATTTTAAAATTGTAAATCTGAATTTTGAATGCATTTAATTTTTCATTTTAATTTTTCATCTTTGTGTTTTGAAATCACAATTCATTATACAAAATGACTATAAACTAAAAAACAGAATAAATTATATAATAGAGAAATAAACTAGAAAGACAATAAGTTATACAAAATGCCATAAACTAGAAAATCACAATAAATTATACAAAACTAGAAAAATACAATCAATTATACACATATATAAAACATCTGCTAAATCGACAACAAAAATCAGTTATACAAAACATATATCAACTAGAAAACACAATCAGTTATACAAATCATCCAAAAACTAAAATAACACAAGTTATACAAAACACATTTGCATAAGAAAATAAAGACATGCAAAACACTTATAAAAAAGAGACACACAATAACAAAAAGCACTAAAAAACAAAAAACAACAAGTTTTACAAACATGTGCAAACTAGAAAAACAAAATAAGTTATACAAAACACAATCAGATTATATATAGACTTATAAACTAGCAAAACACAAACTAGCCAAACACTTACAAACTAGAAAATAAGTTATACAAAATAAAGATAAACTAATAACAAAACACAATAATTTAGACAAAACAATTATCAAAAACTTATCAAAGCGGAATACATCTAGAGAAACACTATATATACATGCCAATAAACTATTAAACCGCAATAAGTTATACATTTTGTATAATCTATGATCTAATAAACATAATAAGTTATACTAAACAACTGTGAACTAACAAAATACAATCAGTTATAAAACCGCCTATAAACTTGCAAAACATAATAAGTTATACAAAACACCTCTAAACTAGTTTAACACAATAAATTATACAAAATACATATAAACTAGCAAGTCACAAAAAGTTATACAAAACAAACTAGTTTATAAACCAGCAAAACACAATATTTATACAAAACACCTATAAACTTATATAAGTGTTGTTGGTGCAAATCACCCCTATTTGAGAACTAAGTGGAATCAACCAGTCCTATCAATACCACTGGTTTCAGAGACTAAATGTAGACAGTCATACCATGTTAAACACACTTCATATCACTTTAGTGGCTCTTGTATTCTTTATGATAAATACATGTTATATTTACAAACTTTACACTACGTGTGGTTTCTTCTATTTGCGACCTGAAACACGGGTCTACAACAACTGGCTGACGTGGATGATTCAAGGACTTTCCGGATCAATCTACAACAATTGCTTACAACAACTGGATGACGAATATTCGGGCAAGGACTCACTCTAAAAATCAGCTATTGGAAAGCAACATTTGACAAATAAAAGGATTCAAAATAAAAGAACACACGCGGATATTCGAAATAATTTTTTCCTACATTCAGAGGAAATTCTAAACTTCAAAAGTATTTCTTTTAAAAAATTCAGGAAAGAACAGGAAAAACTACTTGTCAACGTTTGGGGGAAAACAACATCCGAGCGTACAAATCCACAAACACGGGTTAAAGAAATCTTCGAAAAGGAAGGACAAAATTCCAAAATCGAAAAAAGGATTTTACGAAGACGTCGCCAAAAGCCTTATTTTGCTCTTAAAAATGCTACAGAAAACGTAATTACGAGATGAAACTCATAAACAAAATGCGTTGCGAATTATTACTACTAAATCAACGATACCAAGTTTTTAGTAAGTACAAAAAAACCCAAAAAACTCTATTCCATCTCTATAAATATAAGTAATGTTGGAAAAAAAGTGTCGTTCTAAAAAGCATACCTTGCTAATACGTCTTATTGTTACATGATAAGGGCTGCCCCCTTTTCATGCAAGTATAAAAATAGAGAGATTAGTTAAAATGAAAATAAAATGAGAGAAAGCAGAAATCGAACCTTGGATATAAGTTTTAAAGGACAATAGGTTTAAATGGAATGTCCAGTAAATTGTTAATTCTGATGAAATAAAAAATAAATAAACTATTCAATTGTTAGAAAGAATGTGGATAATAAAATATGGGTTGAATAAATTAGATATGTAGGTTGAATTCCTTTGTAAAAACATCAAAGAAAAATAGGTTATTGGGAAATCATAATGTCGCAAACGTGCAAAGTCGCGCATGTTGAAACACATGAATTTTGCTCACGTGGCCGGGATGCATGGATTTCTCAATATAGGAAGTGAGAGTTAGTTAGGAGACAATCAGTGAGAAACTCAGAGAGCGTCTGGAGTTTGAAACTCGAACGTCTAGGAAGCGAGACGATCACTTTGAAACTAAAATGTGAAGCTTTGAATTCTTGATGAGAAAACCACAGTCGGTCGTGAAGAAATAACCCCATTATGTGTTTTGATAAAACGTCGTCTTGTGTTTGTGATTCTTACAAAAAGGTAAAGTGAAAATTGTATTATATGTTTATATGTCTGTGTTATAAAATGTCATTACATACACGTCTCGACATCTCATGTCTACACAATGTCTGAACAGTGAACACTATCTCATCATTCTAAGAGCTTTCTTCTTCTACACGTCTAAGGAATGAACATTTAATATATAAGAATCGTAATAACATGAACAATCTCTCATTACATGAACAATCTCTCTAAATCTCTTACAACAACATCTCATTATCACTAAGGCTCTCTTTCAATGAAACCCCTATATGTAACATTATGGTTAAAAGGGGGAAAACACGCAAATGCAGCAAGTAAATAGTAAATATATTTTATTTTATTGGCTAAAGCGGGTATTCGCACAAATTAAAAAGACCTAACGTTTGAGACATACTTCAGAAGATTTGAAGACCGTTTTAAGATTGATTGCAGGTCATGGACGGATCAAAAGAAGGTTCGTCTATTGCTACTGAAGTTGGGTGCATCCGAACATAAATATTTTACCAAGAAAAACCAACGAATTGTCCTTTGACGAGGTCGTCAAACTGTTAATAGAGTTTTACTGCCCAAAAAGAAGTCTTTTCCATAAAAGATGGAAATGCATGAATCTTACGCGTAAAGAGAATCAGGACTACACGACTTTTGTGTCTAAAGTTAATAAGCACTGTGACAATTTCAAATTGTCGTTATCAACGACGGACAATTTCAAATCCCTAATATTCACACAAGGTTTGATACCCAAAAAGACGCTGACAAAAGACGTCGTGCTCTAAATAAATTGGAATTAGAACCTGATTTGACGCTTCAGAAACTGGATGAAGATTGTCAGCGGTTCGTGGCTGTTAAGGTAGATTCCCGAAACATAAAGGAAGCAGATATCGCTCACATATAAAAGATACGCTTCAAAAATAAAGGACACCTGCCCGCCAGCAATTACCAACCAAGATGCAAAAAAACCCTTCACAATTATCAGGATAGACAAAATCCTAGGACCTTTTGTAGCAAATGTGGAGAACCTCATGGGTACAATGCATGTCAGTACTAAAGGAAAACAACATGTGAAGCAGAGCACAAGGCCTTATATTGCTGAGCAAAAGTAGCAAAGAAAGACCTACGTAAAAATTGCAAAAAATGGACCTTTTACCAACAGAGATCATAAGGAAATATGTTACGGTGAGAATCAGAAATAAAGAAGTAAAACTGCAGCTCGATTCAGGGTCGGATTTATCAATTATAAATTTTCACACGTGGAAGCGAATAGGAAAGCGCAAGATGGCAAAGATGAATAAAGTCACAAGATCGGTAACTGGCGAAAAAATACATTTTGAGGGTGAGCTAGTTATTAATGCGTCACTGAAGCGTTAAATCAGGTTCTAATTCCAATTTATTTAGAGCACGACGTCTTTTGTCAGCGTCTTTTGCGGGTATCAAACCTTGTGTGAATATTAGGGATTTGAAATTATAAGAAAGATAAAAAACTAAAAGTGTTCGTTCTAAGGAACGCAACGAACTTATTCGGGACTGATTGGATTAAGGAATTTGAACTATGGGACTGGCCAATGAGTGATTTTTGTCACAAACTCGAAAACCTAACGGCCGAAGCCGACAAACTCAAAAAAGATCTTAAAATATCTTTCCCAGGTGTTTTCTCTGAAAAGCTTGGATGCTACACAAAGATAAAGGCGAGATGCGAATTGCTGGATGAAGCAAAACCAATATTCAAAAAGCAACGGAACGTACCGTTCGCTTCGAGGAGAAAAAATTAAAGAAGAATTGAAAAGACTAGTTAACACTGGGATTTTAACCCTTATTACCTATAGTGAGTGGACAGCCCCCACCATATACGTGAAAAGAAATCTAAAGAGATTAGGGTATGCGCGGACTTCTCGACCGGATTGAATGCGGCGCTCAATGACTATTACTACCAACTACCAAACTGTTATGGGGAATCACCCTCCAATGAACTGTTCTATCCATTATATAAGCCATAGACCTTTTGATCCCAGGTGTGGATTAAACACCAGAGCGACCCTCGCCTGCCCGGTGACGTTTACTACTCTTTTCAGTTGTAACGTTTTTACGTTGTTGTTCCAGTAATACATTGTTTAAACCTTATTCCGTTGTTCTGTTTTCTTTGTGGCTTATTGCAATCCGTAACACTGGCGACATCGGATTCGGAGAACGTACTCACGTTTAAAAACAGTGTTCTAAAAAACTAAACACTGACGACATTGGATTCAAAGAGCATCTAAAATCGAAACCAGTAACGACATTGAAAAAAAATACTCGCGTTGAAATAGTATTCTAAAAATACTAACGACGTCGGACTCAAATGTTATCAAGCCTAAGGAAGTCTCTAGCATAACATTTGTAACTGAAAGGTTCACGGCAACAACAAAAAAAACGCAGATCATTACGGAAAAAAAGAGTTGAAAACAAGTTCGCCACGACTTTCAATAGCGCTGTACTTTTGCAAATAGAAAAAGATTCGTCGCGACTTAGAAAGGTAAATTTTTATACTTTTGGAAAAAGAATTCGTCACTTGTGGTTTTCGCTGCTAAAATCGGGTGTTATTTTTTTCTCTGGAGAAAAATATACACTTGATTTTTTTTTCTTTAAACAATGAACTTTTTATATATATATTTTTGTTCTATTCGTTTTATTTTCTGGAGGAAGAAGTAAGAAAGAATAAAACGGTTTTGTAAAATTCAGCGAACGTTTTGAAATTGCTAATGCTGACAAAGCAAAATGAACGAATTGAAAGTAGCGCTGAAACATTTGACCAAGTTGCATATCGATGCCGCAAAGCGTCAGGCACGATTCGAGGAACAGCAAAAGGAATTGCAAAAACAGTTAGCGGAATGTCAAATACGACCCGAGGAACAGCAAAAGGAAGTTCAAAAACAGTTAGCCGAACGTCAATTACGAACAAAGGAATTGCTTATAGAAATGGGCAAGAATAATGCGAACGCGGAAAGCAATTCAACATTTTCTCAGAATACAATATGGACCGTGATAGACAATTTTAAATAAGAGGAAGAGAAAAAATCATTCGCAGCGTATTTTCGGTGTTATGAAGATTGTTTTAATATTGACTGCAGCAACTGGTCTGATCAAAAGAAAACCACACTTCTACTACAAAAATTGGAAACGGATGAGCATGATAAATTCGTGGATGACATCTTGCCTCGGAAAACATTAGATTTATCATTCAATGAGACAGTAAATTTGTTAACAGAACTTTTCTCGACGAAAACGTCTCTTTTTCATAAGCGTTGGAGATGTTTGAATGTGGTAAAAGACGATAATGACGATTTTGCCACCTACGCAGATGTAGTGAACAAACACTGTGATGACTTTAAGTTGTCTGATTTTAAATGCCTAATGTTTGCGTAAGTGTTAACCTCGGGGAAAGATGCGGAAATCAGGCGCAGAGTCCTTACAAAATTAGAAAATGAACCGAACTTAACACTTCAAAAATTGACTGAGGATTGTCAGAAAGTAGAAATTATAAAAACAGATGCAAGAAATATTGAAGAAGGCATCGCGAATATAAAAAAGTAACTAAAAAAAAAAAACGTCGAAATGGCACACAGACACTAATCACCGAAACTCAGAAAAACTAAAAGGACCGAGCGCTTGTTTCAGATGTGGTGGTAAGGGATTGCCCATTGTTAACAAAAAAAATGCCATTTATGCACTAATATCGGTCATAAATGTAGGAAAACTCAGAACAGAAGCCGTGTACGTCAAACCAGAACTAAGGACCTCGTAGATGAAAATCTACGCAAATATGTAACGGTTAACATTTTCGGCAAGGCTATTAAATTAGACAGTGGATCGGATCTTTCAATAATACATCTCAAAGCGTGGAAAATATTACGAAAGACGACTATTTTCAAAACTAACAGAACGGCGACGGCCGTTAATGGTACAGAAGTTCATTATTAATTACAAACGTCACTTTACGGGGGAAAACAAAAAAAAAACACTAAAAGATAGTGAGAACCTGTTCGGGTCTGACAGCATGGAGTAGTTTCGTCTCTGAGATCTTCCTATATCCACATTCTTCAAGAAAATAGATACCCGCCCATCAGAAACGGAGAAACTTATAACTTGTTTCAAAAAAGAATTCACAAACGTATTTACTCCTGGCCTGGGGAGATGTACTGTGGAAAATTTCTCCACTGAAAGGTAGAGGTTAACAAGGATTTTGCAACAATGGTTTGTTGCGACCTGTGACTAGGTAAAAATTATAGAACCTTGTCGGTCTGGTAAAAAGGGTAACGATTCAATTTCCTTCAACTCCAATCCCAAACTGAAATCACAAACAAAATTCAGTTCACTCCATCCCTCTTATAATCCAGTTAGCCAATCAAATAAGTTAAATGTAACATCTACCAATATAAAAAGAGGCATCGCCCACACAAAAGGTTTTTGCTGCCACTCTTCCTGAGAGTCGCAGGTAAGTGCTTCAAGTTTTCTCAACACCCTCCCACTCAACAGAAAACAAAATCAATTGTTATTGATTTTGTAAAGCCTTCTCAATATACATATTCCTCATTCTTGATCCCCAGAGCAGTGGTGACAAACCCAATCCTTTTCATCTGGCGGAGCTGCACTGATCCCAACGCATCTAAAATGGAACCAGTTATCACATTGATCACAGCAGATCATGGCCGATCTGTCATCAGGTTTATTACATCCGGGACAAATCCAAACCTGCTCACTCTCCTGTACTAAAGTGGGTTCCTCAAAACTGGTTTCTGACCAAGAAATTCCTTCTATGGACTCCCAGTCATCATAACTAGGTTCTGGACCATCCTCTTGTGGTTTATATTCCGCATGTAGTTCTAGCGGATATAGATGTTTAAGAGAATATGTTTTCACACTCCCATCACCCCGTCGTATCTGTGCCGACCGTACCATACCATCGTCTCCCGGAAACAATTCTTCTACTCTCCCCAATGCCCAGAAGGGTCGAGACTTGTTTGGAAGTTTTATCGTCACAATATCTCCAGGTCGTACCTTATTAGATATAGTTGGATAACGATCTTGTTTACGTTCTCGAAGAGAGAGTAAGTAATCCTCGTTTCATATCCGTTTAAACTCCTTGAGCAGCTCATCCCGGTTCTTCAAAGATTCCAACAATATCTGTCTGGACGGCAGTTCCCCTTCATTAATTGGTTGAATCTCCATTCTAAGAAGAAGTCCAGGGTTTTGATCTGGGCGCAGGAAGTGATTGGGCGTAATTACCTCCAATCCAGAGTCATTCGAACTCACATAGGTTAACGGTCTATTGTTCACTGCCCGTTGGACATCTGAAATGGCTGTCCACAGCTCAGATTGACTGTAAATAGACCTTCCAACAGTTTTATAGAGGCATTCCTTTAATGTTTTAATCATGCGTTCCCAAACTCCTCCATACCAAGCCGAATGAAGAGGGATCTTAACATGCTTTATATTATACTGCCCAAATTTTTCATCAAATTCGGAAGAAGTTAGGGCCTGATTTAGTAAACTAACTCCAGCAAGAAATGACTTTGCATTGTCACTATATATGTGAGAAGGCAAGCCCCACATGTTTGAAAACCTGATGAAGGCCAGTATAAATGAGTGCACTGTCATGTCCTCAACCAGTTCTAAATGCACCGCTCTGATTTCCAAGCACGTAAATATGAGAATGTAAACCTTAGATTGAAGATTTTGGTTTTGAACCCACAGGTGTCCCGTATAATCTATCCCTGTATGTAAGAATGGCCTTACCAGATTTACTCTATGTTTAGGCAGGTCTGTCATCTTAGGATACGGAAAATGTATCGAGTTGATTTTCTGACAAATAAAGCAGTCCTTAAATATTCCCTTCACAGCCTGTCTGCCTTGAGGTATCCAAAATCCTGACATCTTGATTCTACTAAGTGTAGCCGGCACACCCAAGTGTTTAGCCCTCTCATGCTGATCCTTCACAATTAGATTAGTCAAGGGATGATTCTTCCCGAGCAATACAGGGTTTAAAACCTCATATTGTAGAGTAAAATTTTTTTTGATCCTGCCTCTGGAGCGGACGACACCAGACTTGTCCAGAAATGGGTTTAACTGACTCACAAGGTTCGGAATGGGTTTATCATGAGGTGCACGTAAGAACTTCAATTCAAGGGGAAATGCCTGTTGTTGCATTGTCTTGAACAAGTAGTCAGCAGCAGCCTGTTTATAGTCCAGTTCCTTGCCTCTTGCTTTGGATATAAATTCGAAGACTCTGGAGACCACACGTAGAAGTTTGTTAAAACACGAAAATCTGTCAAAGGCGACGATAGGCTGAGACCAGTTCTCATTACAGGTGTAGAACAGGTTCGTACGAACTATTTGCTGGTTGTCTGCACTAAGACAATCCAAAGTACTATCAGGCCAACAGACAGTTCCACCAGACAACCAGTTTGGTCCAGCACTCCAAAAAGAGAAATTTTCCTTAAATTTAGCTGCTGTTAGTCCCCTAGTCATTAGGTCCGCAGGGTTCTGATTGGAAGGCACATATTTATACCTGATAGCAAGGTTGTAATTTGCAAGTATCACTTCTTCCATCTGTGTCACATCCTTGAGGCGATTCTTCGTGAAAATGTTTTTATGGCTCGTCTGCTTGGACATCAGCCAAGTGAGTACAATTTGGGCATCTACAGCCAAATACAAACTTCCAAATTTCGTTCCTTGATAGGCTCTCAAGATATTACTAAGACATTTAATTGCCAAAAAAACTGCTAATAGTTCCAGCGTTGGCAAGGTTTTAGCTTTTAATGGTGCCACCTTTGCTTTAGCAAAAATCAGAGAAGATATACCTCCCTGAACTGCATATACAGAAAACCCATATGCCTTTTTTAGGCATCTGTGAATATGTACAAATCCGCAACAGTATCGCTATCAAGTACCTGTCTTCTAAACGATAACGAATGAAGTACCGACAAATCACTAGCTAGTAATCTCCACATTTCCTGCATTTCCTTTGGAATGCAACAAACCATTGTTGCAACGTGTGGAAAATTTCTCAACTGAAAGGTAGAGGTTAACAAGGATTTTGCAACAATGGTTTGTTGCGACCTGTGACTAGGTAAAAATTGTAGAACCTTGTCGGTCTGGTAAAAAGGGTAACGATTCAATTTCCTTCAACTCCAATCCCAAACTGAAATCACAAACAAAATTCAGTTCACTCCATCCCTCTTATAATCCAGTTAGCCAATCAAATAAGTTAAATGTAACATCTACCAATATAAAAAGAGGCATCGCCCACACAAAAGGTTTTTGCTGCCACTCTTCCTGAGAGTCGCAGGTAAGTGCTTCAAGTTTTCTCAACAGTACAAAAATAGCCGCATGTTTTAAGTTGAAATCTGGCACAAAACCGGTGTTTAAAAAGAAATGTAATGTCCCGTACGCTTCCCTGAACAAAATAAATCAGGAACTAGACAGATTAGAAAGCATCGGTATACTTGGCTAGGATTGAATATAGTGAGTGGGCTGCTCCGGTAGTTTACGTAAAGAAAAGGTCCGGGGAAATTCGCGTTTGCGCCGACTTCGCGACGGGACTCAACAAGTCCTTAGAAGATTTTCACTATCCATTACCTAGTCCATAAGAAGTTAAATGGCGGCAAGTTTTTCTCTAAGATCGACCTAATCGACGCTTACCTACAGATTCCGGTAAACGACAAAAGCGCTAACCTCCTCTGTATTAACACTCATCGGGTTTGTACAGATACGAAAGGCTCGTGTTTGGTATCAAGGTGGCACCCGTAATATTCCAGCAAGTAATGGATACTATGCTGTCCGGCTTGGACACCGCAATCGCATATCTTGATGACATTATCATAGCGAGCAAAAGCAGGGAGGAACATGAAAACATATCAGACAAGTATTCAGTCGAATACAAGATTATGGATTTAAGATCCAAGCAGATAAATGCGAGTTCGTTTTACAAACAATTAAATACCTGAGTCAAATAATCGATAAACATGTCAGACACCCAGATCCAGATAGGGCGACTGCTATTAAAGAAATGCCGGCACCAGTAAACATAACTCAATTGCAGAGCTTTTTAGGTTTGGCAAATTATTACCAGGGATTCATCCTAAATATGCACAAATTGCGGGCACAACTTAATGAATTGCTGAAAAAGGATAAGGCTTGGGAGTGAACAGAAGATTGCCAGACATCATTTCAAGAAATAAAAAGAATCCTGACTTCAAAACTATTCCTAGCGAATTTCAACCCGCAGTTGGACATAATAGTAGCTAGCGACGCTAGTCGATATGGCGTCGGGGCGTGTATGCTACATCGAATGCCGGATAGCTCGAAACAGCCTATTGCTTTCGCATCACGGACTCTCTTGGCAGCGGAAAAGAATTATTCTCAGATCAAGAAAGAGGCCCTAGGAATTATATTTGCAGTTTCAAAATTCCACCGGTTCTTGTACGGAAGACATTTTATTCTACAAACCGGCCATAAGCCGTTGATATCCATTTTTGGATCAAAAAAGGACTTCCAACATTCACTGCGGACCGACTATTAAGATGGGAACTATTCTGCTGAACTATAATTTTACAATTGAATTTCTCCCCTCAAAACAACTAGCCCATGCAAACGGTCTATCCTGCTAAAATGGAACCTTTTGAAGATTCAGTAATCGCGACACTACGTATTAATAATGATGTAAAAACCATGATAAACAATATTATCCGCGAACTGCCGGTCACACTTCAGGAAATTAAGTCAGGATCTCTTAATGCCAATTTCATTCAAACCACGAAGCAGAAATTAGCACTGGGGTACACCAGTTCAGACATTTTTTCTGGTGGCGACGAATTACTGTTATACGGTGAAAGGTTTGTAATCCTCCACACCCCTCAAAAAAGAATTCTCAGGTATTTTCACATGGGGCATCCAGGAATAAACAGAATGAAAAGCCTAATGAGAAGTTTTGTTTATTGGCCAGCTATGGACCAAGATATTACCGCCATGGTGAACAGATGCAAAGGCTGTGCTTTGGCTGCAAAAGCACCACCGATAACATATAAACCTTGGCCTAAGGCTGAACAACCATGGCCGAGGATCCACATCGATTATGCGGGACCTGTAGCGGATTTTTACTACCTGGTTGTAGTTGACTCTTATTCTAAATGGCCAGAGGTAGTAAGATGCAAAAAACCGGCCACAGCAACAACGACAAATTTTTTATTGGAATTGTTTGCTCGGTTTGGGGTTGTAGGCTGTCTGGTTAGCGACAACGCTACACAGTTCATCTCGACAGAGTTCAGAGAATTCTACGAGACGTATCAAGTCATATTACGACACCCCAGTACTACGCCAGAAGCAACAGCCAGGCGGAACGCTTCGTTGATACGCTGAAAAGAGTATTAAAAAAGGCGTCCGGTACACCGACAGAAAAGGCTCTTCAGAAATTTCTATAGGTTTACAGAATCACGAGAAATCCGAACAAAACACCAGAGCGACCCTCGCCTGCTCGGTGACGTTTACTAATCTTTTCAGTTGTAACCTTTTTACGTTGTTGTTCCAGTAATACATTGTTTAAACTCTATTCCGTTGTTCTGTTTTCTTTGTGGTTATTACAAGCCATAACACAAATCCAGACGAAATATTCGCTAAGTTAAATGGCGGAATTTTTTTTCCAAAATAGACTTAAGCGGGACGTACCTACAAATACCAGTAGAGGAAGATAGCTCCAAACTTTTGTGTATCTCAACTCACAAAGGTCTTTTAAATTCAATAGATTAGCATTTGGTACCTGAAATTTGCCATCAGGTGATTGATAATTTGTTAAGCGGTTTAGATTTTGCAATAGGCTATCTGGACGATGTTCTTATTCGGAGTCAAAATGTTGATCATGTATTTCAAGTGTTTGACAGAATAAAAGAATATGGTTTCACATTGAAGGAAGCAAAATGCGATTTTTTTGGAACGAATTAAATACCTGGGTCATATCATCGAAAAGGACGGGAGGAAACCCGATCCAGACAAGTCCACAATTATAAAAGACATGCCAGAACCTCATAATGTAACTACATTGCAGAGTTTTTCAGGGTTCACGAACTATTATCAAACGTTCATTAAGAACATGTATGAATTGCGTGCGCCATTGAATGTACTATTAAAAAAGGACAAAAAAAATCTGGACGACTGAGTGCCAAGCAACGTTTAAGAAATTAAAAGATGTATTAACGTCAGATTTATCTCTGACTCATTTCAATCCAAAACAAGAGATTATTGACGCAACTGACGAAAATTCTTATGGGATCAGGGCGTGCATTCAACGCAAGATGCCTAATGTGTCCACTAAGCTGATCGCCCATGCGTCAAGAACTTTACTGACTGCCGAGAAGAATTACTCTCAAATCGAAAAGGAATCACCGTGTAAAAATCGGTGGAATTTTGTAACACCGATTATGATAATCGGTGTTACAAAATTCCACCGATTTTTACACGGTCGTAAGTTTAAATGGCAAACTGACCATAAGCCGCTTATCACCATCTTTGGCTCTAAGGAAGGTCTGCCAACTTACACAGCCAACAGAATGCAAAGATGGGGGACCATTCTACTGAATTACGATTTCAGTAAGAATTTCTTACATCTGCGAAGTTAAGTCACGCAGATAGATTGTCGCGATTTATCCTGGAGGCAAGGGAACCGCTGGAAGACACAGCAATAGCGTCAATACGAAGTGAAAAGGACTATACACTAATATTATTCAATACGATCAAGGAACTACCAGTCACTTTGGAAAATATAATAAGATAGGCTGAAGAAGATAGTTTCATCCAAGAAATGAAACAAAAAAATTCAATCGGATGAGTGGGCGGCGGAATCTTATTCTATGTGCAATGAGGTACTGTTTTGCCGGGAAAGATTGGTAATCCCAGCTACACTACAAAAGAAAATCCTAAAGGATTTCCATACGCGGTACCCTGGGGCTACGCGGATTAAGAACCTCATGAGGTCCTACGTTTACTGGAAGAGTATGGACACTGATATAGAAGGCACGGTAAAGTCGTGTAAAGGATGCGCATTGGCTGCAAAAGCGCCCCAATACAATTTAGCCCGTGGCCTTAAGCAGACCACCCATGGCAAAGAATACACGTAGATTACGCAGGCCCACTGGATAGAAACTTATTTAATAGTTATAGACAGTTTTTCAAAATGGCACTGAGGTACTTCGATGTAAAAGTCCAACGACGGATTTTACAATCAGTGCTCTTCCCGAATTTTACGCTAGGTTTGTGTGGTTGATTGTCTAGTGTCAGACAATGGCACACAATTCACTTCAGCAGATTTTATAAGTTTCTGCGAGGATTTCCAGGTTAACCAAATAACGACGCCAACCTATCATCCCCAATCGAACGGTCACACGGAGAGGTTTTTAGACACGCTGAAAAGAGCCCCGAAGAAGGCTAAAGGAACGGCCTCAGAAAAGGCGTTACAACAGTTTTTACAAGTTTACCGAATTACGCCAAATGAAAGCACCCCATCGAAGATGTCGCCGGCAGAGTTAATGTTCGCGAGGAAAATTTGGCCGGTTCTCGGGAAATTTTTTGCCAAAACGGGCAAAACCGCCCAAAAGAGGTATTTCCCTGGTGAAAAGGTATTTTCCAGGTAGACAAAAATAATAGTACAATATGGGACCATAGAAAGGTCCAGAAGAGGATCGGGTAGATGGTCTACATTATCGGAGGTCCAAGATTTACTCACAATAAATATTTAAACCAAATTCAGAAACGTACCATAGATGACGAAAGACAACCTACTGCTGAACAAGAAGAGGTAATGGACCAGATATATGACACGTTCGAGTTGGTAACGCGACAATCAGTCGAACAACGCGGGTCTACCAGAAAAAGCAAAATGACCGACCGATAGAGTTCAACCCCAAGAAAAAGAGCTATACGATCATCCCAGGGGAATGAAAAGCCCGGGAGTGGGGTGTTGTGGGATACTGTTATATCCTTACTTTAAATAAGAATACATCAAGAAACACGGGGTTATGGGTGAAAGACAAAGGGGTTTATTTACAAAGGAATACAGGTGACATAAGAGTTACTCGACATCTTGTCTTATTCTCTTCCTGTCTTTTTCCTTCTCTCTCAGTCACGTGAGAGGGCATAGTTCATTTCATCTATGAAGGGACATTAGGTCATTCCATTACATCACCTTCCTCCCAAGCTAAATTCTTCCATAGAATTTTGCTTCTACCATTTTTTCCTTTTTAGACTTTGTCCAAAAAATTCGGTCCTTTTCCTTTTCCTTTCACTTCTCACAATTTGTGTTTGCCGATTTTTTACTTTTGGAGAGTGACTGGATTTCTGAGTTACTGGTACTTCCTTGTTTGGAGGTTGTATATGGAAAGTGTCATATAGCACTTCCATTGGTAACTCTTGGTTTCTGACTGTTTCTATGTATCGAGGTCTCAGTTGGTTAATATGTTATTTGTGGAAAAAAGTCTGCCCTTTTATAATGTAAACCATTCTCCCAATTCTTCTTGAGATTATGCCTTTACCCCCAAAATTTGTTCCTGCCCGATAATTTTTTGAAGAAAACTTTATCCCCGTCATTGTAAATCTTGTACCTTACATTATTCTTGATACTTTTTTTTACTTTTTCTCTAGGAATTAACCGGTCTAACACCGAACGTACCTTCCTGGGAAACATAATTTCAGCTGGGGATAATTTAGCATTTATATTTGGATTTGGTGTTATCCTGTATATTGCTGAGAATTGTTAAATGCTTTTTTCTTCCGTGTCGATGTTATTATTAATTTTTAAAGCTCATTTAAAAGTATCGACAAATCTGTTCGCTTGTCCGTTTGATCGAGAGTAAAAAGTTGGTGTTGTAATGTGTTCAATGGCCAGTGCCTGACAGTAGTGCTTCAATTCTTGACCTATGAACATAGTTCCATTATCACTAACAATTGTTTTCGGAACTCCGAACCGGCTAAATACCTCGTCCAGCGCTTTTATTGTGTTTGCCGCTGTAGGGTGTTTGTATTTAAAACTTTTTCTGGCCATTTTGACATACTATCTACGATTAATAGGTAATAATATCCCTTCAGAGGATAATCGATATGGATGCGGTAAATTTGTTTAAGGCCAAGGTTGCGTCCGTATGAGGGAGATTTTGTGGCTAGTTGGCAACCTCTACATTATTTCACCATTTTCTCGATGCCCTGATCCATTCCAGGCCAGTATGTGAATCTTCGCACTAGGGCTTTCATTCTGGAGATTCCAGGATGTCCCCGGTGCATACATCAGCGTTTCATCACACATAGAAAATGAAAACACTTTTAATCCTTTTCTATTCTTTTCATCTTGTCCCACTTGTTTTTATTATCTTATTAATATATTTATCTGTTTTCGCTGCTTTCTTTATTTCCTCAAGTTTATCAGGATGTTCCCCAACATTATTTATAAATATATCTGTTAGTTCATTTTCTTCTTTTAGTGCTGCTATAACAGTTTCTTCAAATTCAGTTTTACTGGGGATCAATGTCGACAAACCATCTGCATGTGCAATTTTACTAGATGCTAGGTGTTTCATTTTGAAATCCTAATTAAGCAAAATAATACTCCATCTCTGTAATCTATTTGCCATATGAGTAGGAATCCCTTTTTTTGAACTAATAATCGATAGTAATGGTTTATGGTCCGTTTCCAAGATGAAAGATCTTCAGTGAATGATTCTATGAAACTTTCTCACGTCATACACAATCGCCAGACCCTCTTTTTCGATCTGACTATACTTTCTTTCAGCGGGTAGTAAAACCATCGATGCGTGAGAAATTGGTTCAGTAGATCCATCTTCCATTCTGTGTAGAAGCACAGCTCCTAAACCATATTCGATCGCATCTGCCGCTACAATTAGGTCCTTTTTCGGATCGTAATGTGCTAACTCTAGATCCGATAACAAACATCTTTTAATTTTTTGGAATGCTTCCTCGCATTCTTTTGTCCAGAGTCATTTTTTATTCTTCTTCAATAATTCATTTAATGGTGCTCTTAATTCGTGCATATTTTAGGATATAAGAATTATAGTAGTTTGCTAGACTCAAGAATGACTGTAACTTCACTACATCGAAAAATCTTCACATACCCTTATTTTTTTACTTTTCTTTTTCACATAAACTATGGGTGATGCCTATTCAGAGTAGTCCACGTTTTTATTACTCCGATTTCTTCAACTCTATTTAATCCTTTCTCGATTGTTTCTAATGCCGAATACGGAACCTTCCTTGTTTAAACACCGGTTTCGCTTAATCTTTTAGTTCAAATTTCACTTCCGTTTTAGTGCAGCAACCCAGACCTCCAGAAAATACATTTTTAAAACCCTTGTTCAAATCCCCAACAAAGCTACCTGGCAGTTTGGGACTTTCAGATCCTGTTACATTTAATCTTTTGCAAAATGAGTTTATTGGTTTCTCCCATAAATTGAAAAGTATCATCAAATCTATACCGAATAGATTAGATTTTTTTTCCAGGTATCACATACATTTTAGTTTTTAACGTTTTTTTATTTAGGATCACATTAGTATAAAATTCACCCTTAAATTTTAATTCATTTCCAGACATTCCTCTGGCAATTTTCTTTGTATTTTGCAGCTTTGGAGAACCAATTTTCTTCCATGTTGTTTCATCAATTAAGGATATGTCACTTCCAGTATCCAAAAGACAGTTTACTTTCCGGCCATTAATTCTAAATTTGATATATTTCCTTTTTTACCATACATGGACTCATTTTTAGAATCAATGGTCTTTATTTCAGGCTTACTATATTTCTCCTTTTTGCATACTGTTGACTTATGTCCTTTACGCCTGCACTTATAGCATATTTTGCTTTTGAAGTAGAACTCTTTTGTGAAGTTATTCTTTCCTACACAGTATTTTTTACATAGTGGTCACCTTGCTTTGCCCTTTGTATTTTGTCAACATTTTTCTCTTCGATACTAGTATTATCCTGTTTTAAATTTAACAGTTTCTGGCATTCCTCAGTAACTTTCTGAAAGTTCATAATGGATAACGAATCTCTTAATCCTTCGAGGATGTTAACCCTTGCACAAATATCAAGCATTTAAACATGTCCTCTTTTAGGTATTTCAACTTAAATAACTCGCATTGGGCAGTTACTCTCCCAGCATAGGCGATAAAGTCTTCATCATCTTGTTTCAAAATATTTAAACATCTATAACGAGTATAAAATAAGCTATCCGGTTCCCCGAAAATGTTCGATAAAATTTCTATAGTCTCTTAAAAAGAAATATCTTCGGGTTTCATTGGGAGTATAAAATTCGTATACTTGGTATTTAATGGGAACCCAGGTTTTGCAACAGTAAAATATTTTTTTCTTTATCCGACCATGCCTGACATTGTTTGGAAAAATATTTTCGTATCTACGATAATATGCTGGAAACGTTAAGCCATTCGTTGGTTCATATAAAAATTCTGTCATAAGTGAACCGACAATCCTTTTTTTCTTCTTGTTTCATTGATATTGTTTTTAATACGTCACTTTGTTTTAACTGTTCTTTTTGTAAAAAATCTATCTGACTTTGTGGAGCTGCAAGTGCTAATTGTATCGTTTTGTAAATTCAACTAATTGTTCCATGTTGAAGAATTTTTTTAAAACACAAAAATAAAACAAAAGATTAACAGTATCTGCACAAAGCATTAAATAAATTCACTGAATAGTTTTTTTTTAACCACAAAAAACAACATTCCTTTGTAGACAACGATTTTGCAACAACCACGAAATTGACACTGAAACACAGCCTATACGTGTTTGTCCGCCGTATTTTTTTCTTCGTATAAACAAAAGAAATTTGAAATGGACACTTTCAACAATTGTTCCTTTCAATCCTTCGTGAAATGTCAATTTCTCTTTTTTCAGTAAGACCGTAACAGACTGAATTTTAAAAAGTATAACTTACTTTTTGTGTGTCTTAGCTTTTTTTTACAGTAGTTGAATTTATCCGTGCAGTATTTTCTTGTCTTCGTTTTCCAATTTTGTTGGCTTAAAGTTCCGTTTTTGTGAGTTCGAATTCTGAAACCATTTGTTATATCCTTACTTTAAATAAGAATACATCAAGAAACACGGGGTTATGGGTGAAAGACAAAAGGGGTTATTTACAAGGGAATACAGGTGACATAAGAGTTACTCGACATCTTGTCTTATTCTCTTCCTGTCTTTTTCCTTCTCTCTCAGTCACGTGAGAGGGTATAGTTCATTTAATCTATGAAGGGATGTTAGGTCATTCCATTACATCAGGTACAAATCACCCCTATCTGAGAACTAAGTGGAATTAACCAGTCTTTTGAATACCACGGGTTTCAGAGACTTACTGGAGATATTCATACCATGTTTTACCGCATGCTACGAACACGTTCCTCTCATAACACTTTAGTGACTTCTGTATTCTTTATGATAAATACATATTATATTTTATACACTTTACACTACTTGTGGTTTCTTTCATTTATGTCCCCTAGCACGGGCTTATAATAATAAGTTATACAAAACACCTAAAAACTAGAAAAACACAATAAGTTATACAAAACAATTATAAACTAGAAAAGCACTATAAGTTATACAAAATACCTATAAACACGAAAAAAAACAATAAGTAATACAAGACACCTACTAACTTCTAAAACACAATAACTTTTATAAAACACCCACAAACAAGCAAGACACATTAGGGTGTACCAAACACCTATAAACTAGCTAAACAAAATAAGTTTACTAAACACCTAAAAACTATACAAACGCAGCAAATTAGACAAACTATTTATAAACTAGAAAAACATATTAAGTTATGGTAAGCATTATAGTATAGAAAAACAAAATATCTTACACAAAACACTTATGAACTAGCGGAACACAACCAGTTATGCTATCACCTAAAAATTAGCAAAGCACAATAAGTTATAAAAAATCGTATAAACTAGCAAACCCAATCAGTAATATAAAACACTTATATAGAAGAAAAACAATAAGCAATACAAAACAGAATATGTTATACAAAAACCCCATTGACAAGAAAATCACTATAATTCATGAAAACACGTATAAACAAACTAAACAAATTCAGTTAAACACCTGTTAACTTGCAAAACACAATAAGTTCTACGAAACAATTATAAAATGAAAATAGACGGGCAGTTATACAAAAAAGTTATGAACTAATAAAATAGGTATACAACGCAACAACAATCTTGCAAAACACAATAAGATATACAAAACACCAATAAACTAGTGAAAATACAATAAGTGATACAAAATACCTATAAACACGCTAATAAATACCACAAACAACTATAAACTAGCAAACAAGCAAAACACAATAAGTTATACCAAATACTTAAAAAGTAGAAAAAACAAGACGTTAAACAAAACACGCATACACTAGCCATGCACAATAAGTGATACAAAATACCCATAAATTAGAAAGACACAATAAGTTATACTAAACACTTATAAATTAGAAAAACACAATAAATTATACTAATCACCTTCAAATTAGCAAAAGCAATATTACTTATTAGTAATATGAAACTCTTATAAACTAGCAAAAACAATAAGTTATACAAACACTTATAAACAATAAAATCACAATCAGTTATACAAAACACCGGGAGATACGTTCATTCGATATTTTTATTTGGTGATGAAAATTGTATTTCAAAATTAACCATTTCTACCTAACACACTGAATGCAACCATTTGTATAGATACTTAAATGCATCTAAAATGAAAGGCATTGATTGAATCTGCTCCTTAAGAGATTAAAATGCCGTTGTAATCTAAGTTGATGAAAGGACGGACAAAACTTATTATAGAAATGCATGGAGACGAATATAACTAAGCAAATTGTTGTTTACAGACCGCTGTCAATGGCGTTAGTATACGGGAAGCCATTTTTGCATAATACTCACAAAAGGTCAATGTAAGCCGACTCTGCTGCATCTAGAAATACAAATGTCACTTTTTTGGTTGCGTCGGCGATGAAGATGGAGTGGTAAACAGTAACAAAAAAGAGAGTTTGAAAAAATATTTTTATTCGTCGAAATACAACACTGTTGACGACAGTGAAAAGATGAGGAAATCGCACAAACAATCATGATAAATAACTTAGACATCAGGGTTGTTTGTTTTTACGTCATTGCCTTCTGTTGCTTTTTATCATGTTTTTATTTTATCTTAAAAGTCATGGAATGTGTATAATCTATTATATGTCCCTTTTTATGTGCTTACGTTTTTCTGTCTGCGTATCTTTACTCACATCTACCTATGGATATTTACTAAAATACATCTATATTTAAATATATAACTATCACACACACACACACACATACACACACACACACACGGAGGCAATGTTGTACACGTTTACGCACGTAAACTCAACACCAGGAAAATAGGATAAGTAATTACTTTACTTTTTAAAGCAACAGTTTTTTTCTCATTTTCCCAACACGTGTGACCTCGTTACGGCCGCGACGTCACCCACGTCTCTAACGTGATTGTCGACTCTAATTTGTCCTCTCTCTTTTTCCTTGCCGTGACATCATTTTGCAAATAGTTCGTTATTTGCATGTAGCCACCATACGCGCTTTGTCTCACACACACACACACACACACACACACACACACACACGCGCGCGCACACACACACACACACACACACACACACACACACATATATATATATATATACATGAGTATATGCACACACCTTTTAAGCAATCCGGTTGAGTTTCTGATCCACACTATTGGCATAGTCACACACACACACACACATATATATATACACACACACACGCATACACATATATATATACACACACACACATATATATATACACACACCTACATCAATATATAGTTATGGAGCGATTCCAACATTTTTTCAGATTTCGATATAATTAAATTCCCGATTACGATATAAGTATCAATTCCGATTCATCATAAATCTCTAAATATTCTACTATGGAGTTGTTAGTTTTCCAGATTATGGTAAAATACCTGTTAAATATGCAATATTTTCTTAAGCGTATAATACACTTGTAAAAAAGTATATAGATTTTAGCTTTAATGATAGTTTAAAATCAATACATATTTTTATTTTAGTATTACTACCAGACGTGGAAAGTTTTGTTTTTAAATAAAATCATCGTTGGTAACACTAATTTTTCTTTGTGGCATAATGCCATGATTTAAAATTAGATGAAAAAAAAAATGTCTCTATCCTGACAAAGACCTGATTACTTCGAAAAATTCTAGGTATACAAAAATAAATGTGTGTTTATTTTTTTTTTAACTAGTATTTCCACTCGGCGTTGCCCAGGTGTTTGGATGTGTATGTTGAGCAAAAAAAAAAAAAGTGGTAGTAGGAAGGCAGGCTCGAACACGTACTCCGAAGGAGGAAAAGAACGGGGGAAAAACCTGACGTCTTTGCTGTTATGACCACCGCCAAAGCTGAAGCCACTTACGTTTAAATGAAGGCTAGACAATCGAAAGGAAAGGATATCTTTCAAAAATATCGGCGAAAAAAGTTACACCCCCTGTAGAAAAGTACCTAGTTGAAAGTGAAGATAATAATGTTTTTAACCAATTTTTCGATATTTGTCGTATGAAGGGTCGAATTTTAAAACGATACTAATCTTGGTAAAATCTGTCGCCTCTTTCGAAAGTTTTAAGCAGACATGCAAACACACATACATACATGCATACATTTGTATATTGGTAACAAAAAATTTTCGACGGAAACCGATGAAAAAGCTTGCCCTATCTCTAAATACCCTTTATGTAAAATTTCAAATGTTTAGACCAGAAATTGTCTGAGTAATTTGATAGAGACCGCAGAGGTCAGTTTTTAAAAAACTTTGACACCTATTATGACCCCTTAAAATTTATTGTTTTTGGCTCAAATCAAGTTATTAAGTTAGATCCATGTCCAAGGAACCTATATCTAAAATTTCAAGTGTTTAGTCTCAATTTTCTGGCCGGAAACGGATCAAAAATATTTTCCCAAATCTCAGTACCCTGTATATCAAATTTCGAGTCTGTAGACTTAAAATCGACAAAGTTATTACGTAGGGAAATGTACACACGAAGGCAGACACACAGACATACACACAGATACACAGACACGCTCACTTATATATATATATATATATATATATATATATATATATATATATATATATATATATAGATAGATAGATATCTGGGTTGAACTAGTTAATAAACTTACATTTTTAATATATACATAAACAACTTTTTTCACGGAAAAGTCTCTTTCTCTCTCTCTCCCCCTTTCTCTCTCTCTTTCTATATATATATATATATATATATATATATATATATATATATATATATATATATACACTTCCATTTTTTTAATGAAATGAATGTTTCACTTAGCTTATTAAATAAGATTGACAGGAATAAAGTCTAAAAGTTGGCGAAGAATTTTAGTTGTGTGATCTTTTCTGCCCACGCTTTCCCTAATGAACTTCAACAATTTGTCGATATGTCCCTCTCCGTAACACACCTTCTTCCAAGTCAATCTCCGGTTCTCTTCATGGTTCTTTGTATACGTCTGGTATAGTCTCATTTGTATAGAAACGACGCGAGTTTGCGTTACTCACGCGTAATCGTCAAGTATAAAACAACTGTGAGTCGACATTTTCTTAACTCTCTAATGCACACACACACACACACACACACACACACACACACACACACATACACAGATAAGTTACGAGTTTCCCTACAATAGTACAAGTTCTTTTCGCAAACAGTCTTCGAAAACATATTTTAGTCAAATTAGTAAAGATATTTAATGTCAGAGCTAAAACGTAAAACAATATACCAGTTTCGCAAAAGTTCTCTGAATTTTGCAAAATGGTACATGCAAGATATTAGAAAAAAACGAGGGAATACCAAGTTGATTTTAAAAGAAAATGGCATTGGCGCCATAGATAGCAACACTAAAAACGGGATACGTTACGTTGTCGTTCATCCACCTAATTTTTAGTAAAGATTGACCCTCCCAGATGGTATGGATAGAGTTACGCTTTAGTTTCGTGACAGACATTCGTTGCGGCCATAGTCACAGTATCGGACACATACATTTTGTAACATATTGTTATTAATGTACTCTACTAACTACACCACCGTGTTATCTAAACAATTTGAAAATGTTTAATAAAACTAGAAATCCAGGTTATATCATAATGCGAGTTAAAAACACTTTCAGCGAAATAAAACTTGTGGTGTAAATGAAGAAAAAAGAAACAAGAACGACCGACCGCGTTTTTGTGTGGCTTACCTCGTGTTCATAATGAAGAAGAAAGAAACAAAAATGGCTGCCCTGTTTCTTTATATGCCTACAGGGTGACCACGAGGTATGCAAATGAGATGCTCCTGATTGGAGATAAAAGAGGAGTGATTTGGGGAAGGAAGGCATTCTGAAGTTAGATTGCGAGCAGAGAAGTTGTATTTGTAGAAGAGAAAAGTCGGATTCGGGGAGAGAAAAGCTAAAGTTGCAGAAGTTCGTTTTGGAGTGGAGAGAAGACGCGTCAAGTGGTAACCAGAAAGTGAAAGTTCGGACAGCAGTGTCACGCAAGCGACAAGCTATTTCGGCGCATCAAGCAAATTAACATGGCTGAGTGGAGACTGACCACTCAGATGTTGAGACCCTTTACTGGGGAGGGTGACATGATTAAGTGGTTGGAGAAATTAAAAATGGTGGCGAAGCTGCAAAAGATAGAAGATGTGGTCACCCTGCTGCCGCTATACTTAGAGGGGGAAGCCCTCACGATTTACCAGCAGATGCGAGATGAAGACAAGGAAGACCTTGCCTTAGTGGAGCAAAGGCTGAAATTGGCCTTCGCTGAGGGCCCATTTGAAGCACTTGGCAAGCTGTCAAGTTTGAGGTGGACCGGCGAGCCCGTTGACGTCTTTGCGGCAGAGATCAGGAGACTGGCAGGATTGGCTGGTTACGTGTGGAGGAGCCTGGAGATGACGGTAAAGCTGTACCTAGTGAACGGCTTTACAGAGGAAATCTCTGCGAACATGCAGAGAATCACGGGGATCAATTCTATGGAAGTGGACGATCTCTTTGTCCACGCCAGAGTCCTAGTGAAAAATGTTAAAAGCCCAATCGTGGCTGCAGCTGTGAGTGGAAATATGTGCATGAGGCCTCACTTGAATGAGAGGCAGCCGGCGAGGCGACAGGAGGGGAGACCTGCCATCAAGTGTTTCCGGTGCCAGGGTCCTCATCTGATCAAGGACTGCAAAGAGCCGAGACCGGGGGTCACGTGCTACCGATGTGGACAAGTGGGACATATTAGCCGCTATTGTGTTGCTGCACGGGACCAGGGAAACGAGTGAAGGGGAGCTATTGCGCCAGTTGTTACCCATTCTGTGTGGAAATGGCGCATGATGGAACATTGCCTCGGTTACCGGTGGTAGTCAATGGGAAGAGAGCCATAGCCCTTGTCGACACAGGCTGCACTACAACGTTGTTAGCGAGGAATGTCGCGAGGTCATGGAGCGGAACCAGGATTATTAGGACCGTGGATGGCAGGGATGTGAAATGCCTAGGAGAGACGACAGCGGAAGTAATGGTGCAAGGGGTGCCCATTGGACTGCACGCCCTAGTGTTGAATCATCTGGTCGGTGGTGTCGACGTGATTATAGGTATGAGTGCAATTAACCGACTGGGGGCGCTACGTTAAGAGGGGGCCAAGTGACGTTTGGACGTCTCGGCGCAGAAGGGATGGCAGGAGTGGAAGGTGATAGAACCATCAGAACCCCAAAACCGGAGGTTTGCTGCATTGAGGACAAAGATTTCCTGGCGAAGTTTGATGGCATGAGGTGGACGGTGGAATGGAAATGGATCTCCGGGCCCCCAGAACTACAGAATAAGGTGGGCTGCTACGAAAACACCCTGCGAGGAGAAATAAGAAAAGGATTCGAGGAAGAAGTGGAGAGGTGGATAAAAGAAGGAATTCTGAAACCGTGGACATGGGAAGAAAAAGGAGTGTTGCCACTACTGGCGGTTGTTCAGCCTACCAAAAACAAGATTAGGCCCGTGCTGGATTTTAGGGAATTGAACAGACACGTAGCCTGCCACACTGGAACGGGGATCGACGTATGTGAGGAGGTCATGAGGAAATGGAGAAGAATGGGGCGGGCCACTAAGATCGTCGATCTGAAATCGGCATATCTGCAGATCCATGTAGATGAAAAACTCTGGCAGTACCAACTGGTCCGGTACAAGGGGCGGGTGTATTGTCTGACGAGGTTAGGCTTTGGGCTGAGTTCAGCCCCCAAAATTATGACTGTCGTGCTGAAGACAGTGCTGAGCAAAGACTGTACAGTGGAGGAGGCAACTAGTTCGTACATTGACGACATCCTGGTGGAGGAGGCAGAGGTGACAGCAGAGAAAGTAAGAAGCCATGTCAAGAAGTATGGGTTAACTGCAAAACCGGCGGAGGCCCTAGATGGAGGAGCGGTGCTGGGGTTGAAACTAAGGCGAGATGGAAAAGAAAGCCTTGTCTTCGAACGAGGGAATGCAATACCCGAAGTCGGATCTGAGCTGACGAGGCGAGAACTCTTCTCAGTCTGCGGGAGGCTGGTCGGGCACTATCCTATCGCTGGCTGGCTCAGGATAGCATGCAGCTTTATTAAACGACAAACAGGCACTGATGGCTGGGAGGGCCGTGTGACGAAGGAGGTCATGAACATGCTGCAAGAAGTCATTGCGAGAGTGAGGAATGAGGACCCAGTGAAAGGGAAATGGTATGTCAGCGGCGAAGACGCGGGTGTGGTTTGGTGCGATGCCAGTAACCTGGCGTTGGGCGTCGTACTAGAGATAGGAGGTGTAACTGTGGAGGATGCGGCGTGGCTAAGAAAAAACAACGACTTCTCCCATATAAACGTAGCAGAACTAGATGCCGCTATAAAAGGAATCATTCTGGCCCTGAAATGGGGATTGAAAATAATTGAAGTCAAAACCGATTCGGCAACGGTAGCGTCGTGGATTCGGTCGGCAGTAACTGGCGATAAGAGAGTTAAGACCAGGGGTGCTGCGGAAATGCTGATCAAGCGCAGACTCGGAGCGCTCACCGACCTTATAGCGGAATTCCAGTTGAGAGTATCTGTTGTGTTGGTCCCGTCAGAAAAAACAAGGCGGATTCGTTGACACGCGTGAAGAAGGACTGGCTGCAGGAGGGAAAGGAGGTCTCCTCGGTATGCTGTGCAGGGGAAGAAGTCAAAAAGTCACACGAAATGCACCACTTTGGTCGAGAACGAACGTTATTTCTAGCCAGAGAGGTTTACCCAGAGACCACCGAGGAGGAGGTTAGGGAGGTGGTGGAGAACTGTCGAGACTGCCAATCAATTGACCCTGAACCGTCCAGACACGAAGCAGGAGAGCTACACGTTGCGGAGGACTGGAAGCGATTGGCCATTGATGTGACACACTATCGCCACAAATGGTATCTGTCGATGGTCGACTGTGGACCGGGAAGGTTTGCCATCTGGAGAGAGATCAGGGCAGAAGCTGCATGGGCGATCGGAGGGGTCATCGAGGAGATATTTTTGGAGAGAGGGCCGGTTGAGGAACTCTTAATGGACAATGGCCCTGCTTTCCGATCAGAAGCCTTTAAATGGGTGTGCGATAAGGTGGGAGTAAAGCAATTTTTCAGAGCAGCGTATCGGCCGAGTGGCAACGGAATAGTGGAGAGGAATCATCGCACCATTAAAGCCGCTGCGGAAAAAAGCAACGTATCACCCATAGAGGCGGTGTTTTGGTATAACATCTCGCCCAAGACCAAACAAAATGAGACAACTGTGCCTCATAGGGCCGTTTTCACATATAAGTGGCGGCATCCGTGCAACAAAACAGCAGGAATTGAGAGTGAAGAAGCCACTATCAAAGTAGGTGAAGAGGTGTGGGTGAAACCCTCCATGCACAGTGTACCACTCGTTGGAAAAGAGGGGTCGTAACAGGATTGCAGTTGAAGAACAATGTGATGGTGAATGGCGTTCCCCGGCATATCTTAGACCTTCGTCGTGTGACATTGCCGGTATGCAGTGAGGGCAGTGAAGAAGAGGAAATCGAGGGCCACCGAGAAGCAAATGATGCTGCTCGACCTGTCTTAGGCCCGCGTTGTAGTGAACCTGAAAACGTTAACCCCCGAGAAGTTGTCCCCCAGAGGCCTCGACGTGAGAGGAGGTGGCCTGCTTGGATGGAGGATTACGAAGTATCCTATTGATCTCGAAGATCAGGGGGGCGCGTGGTGTAAATGAAGAAAAAAGAAACAAGAACGACCGACCGCGTTTTTGTGTGGCTTACCTCGTGTTCATAATGAAGAAGAAAGAAACAAAAATGGCTGCCCTGTTTCTTTATATGCCTACAGGGTGACCACGAGGTATGCAAATGAGATGCTCCTGATTGGAGATAAAAGAGGAGTGATTTGGGGAAGGAAGGCATTCTGAAGTTAGATTGCGAGCAGAGAAGTTGTATTTGTAGAAGAGAAAAGTCGGATTCGGGGAGAGAAAAGCTAAAGTTGCAGAAGTTCGTTTTGGAGTGGAGAGAAGACGCGTCAAGTGGTAACCAGAAAGTGAAAGTTCGGACAGCAGTGTCACGCAAGCGACAAAACTTTTTTGGTTATTCTTCTGAGTTGAATTTGTTCTTTATTTCATCTAGCTTTCTTTTCAATGCACTAACGACTATTCTAAACGATTTCACTTTTTTCTTGTTTCTAGTGCATTTCAAGACATTTTGCATAAAGTTTTGATTAATGAGGCATCATTAAAAATGTCAAATATGTTTTAAATTCTCTTAGAAAAACTTGATATGGTTTTCTGTGCCTTGAAATTGAATTAAGATCTCAGTGAAATATAACTCTGATCTGTAATATGAAGCAGTTGCGATGAGTTAAGGTGGATAGAGGGGTATATATATATATATATATATATATATATATATATATATATATATATATACTCTCATGGGTGCCCGGCGTTTCCCGGGTGTTCGGAGGTGTGTGTTGAGCAAAAAAAAAAAGTGGTAGGAAGGCAGGCTTGAACCTGTACCATGAAGGAGGAACGGGGGAAAACGTGACGTCTTTGCTGTTACGACCACAGCAAAACCGGAAGTAACGTAGGTTTAAATTAAGGCTAGACAATGGAAAAAAGCAACCCCTCCCTGTAAAAACGTGCTCAGTTGAGGGTGAATATATTAATGTTTTTTAGCCAATTTTTCGGTATTTATTGTCTGAAGGGTCGAGCTTTAAAATGATACTGATCTTGTGAAAATCCGGTGCCTCTGTCGAAAGTTAGGCAGACATGCAAACATATACACACATTTATATATTGGTAGCTCAAATTTTCGACCCAAACCGATAAAAAAGCTTGAATATATGTAAAATTTCAAATGTTTAGACATGAAATTGTCTGAGTGATTTGGTAGCCACCGAAGAGGTCAATTGTTTTTTTTTTATCTATGATTTTTCATTTTGGGCTCTAATTGAGTTATTAAGTTAGATCCATGTCCAAGGGACCTATATCTAAAATTTCAATTGTTTATACCGAAAATTGGCGGAGGAGTTTGGTAGAGTTCTCAAAGGTCAAATCTATGAACCATGACTCGTTAACAGCAACATTTCTAGCCGAAAACGGATTACAAAGATTTTCCTAAATCCCAATACCCTGTATATCAAATTTCGAGTCTGTAAACTGAAAATTGACAGTGTGTCTGTCTGTGTACATTTCCTTACGCAATAACTCTGCCAATTTTAAGTCTACAGACTCAAAATTTGATATACAAGGTACTGAGATTTGGAAAAATCTATGTTATCGGTTTTCGGGCAGAAATTTGGCTGTTAAGGAATCAAAGTTCAACGATTTGACCTTTGAGAACTCTACCAAACTCCTTCGACAATTTTCGGTCTTAACACTTGACATTTTAGATATAGATTCTTTGGTTAAGGGGTCATAATAGGGGTCAAAGTTAAAAAAATTGACCGTTTTTTTTTTGTTTTTATTTTGATCAGCATACACCTCCAAACAGCCGGGCAACGCCGGGCACCCATGCGAGTATATCTACAAAAGTGAACGTGTTTGTGTATCTGTCTGTCTGTGTATCTGTATGTGTGTCTGTGTGTCTCTGTGTGTACATTTCCCTACGCAATAACTCTGTCAATTTTTACTATACAGACTCGAAATTTGATATACAGTGTACTGAGATTTGGGAAAATCTATATATGTTTTCGGCCAGAAATTTGGCTGTTAAGGGGTCAAAGTTAAAAAAATTGACCTTTTTTTTTCTTAGCATACACCTCACACCCGCGCAACGCCGGGCACCCATGCTAATATATATATATATATATATATATACATATATATATATATATATATATATATATATATATATATATAAATGCAACATTGTCTGTGTGTGCGTGTGTGAGTTCGTTCCTTATAGACGGCTGAATAGATTTTCTTTAAAATTCACAAAACTTTAGTGTATAAGTCTGGGAGTGATCTTAATTAAGTTTTGTTTAGAATACCTCCGATAATTACCGATAATCGATAATCGAAATCGTTGTTATAATTTATCTATCATCGGTAAAGCCATTTTTCCAAGTCGTCGCATTAGCAACAATGATAGAACAGGCCGTGAAAATTCTACTGTGGGTTTTTGTTTTGTTTTGTTTTGTTTTGTTTTGTTTTAGCTTTTTGCATAACGTGGTCCTCACGTAAATATCTTAATTTTTTTTTTCATTAACTGCAAAGAATTTTATAAGACTGGAAAATTTAAGTGTTGTTTCTTTTGTTGTTTGGGTTTGAGTTTTTTTATGTGTGTTTTTTTTTTTTTTTGCATGACGTGGTCCATAGGCTCAAACCGTGCACGCAAATTCGTTTATGTTTTTTTTTCGCTAACCGGAAAGAAGTTTATATAAAATAATGTTATAAAAGAAACAGTAGGTTCTCTCGAGTGCAATGTGAATTGAATGTTAAAAACCACAAGAACTTTTTTATCAACCTTATATAAACATAAATTATTTAGCATAAAACATGGGTTATTTTAATAGTACGGCTCTTGTATTCGTAGTAAAATTAAAAATTAGGAGGTTTTACTTTTGAACGATGATCGTATTTTGACTCAGACAACATTAGTTTAAAAGATTTTAAAGTGGTCTTAAATTTTTAATCAGTATAACATCAATCTCCATATAATATACAAATATTATAGGCACTAGCTTGTCAGTACCAACTTATTCAAATTGCTTACCATCCTTGACAATAGGGTACCAAATCAGTGCCGACATTCTAATAACCTGATTTGACTATAGCTGAATCTTGGAAAGTAAATGATTTTTGTAACTCTGCAATAAATGTTTCTAATCAAAATTTATAATATTTAATTTAATTTATATTCATCATTTCTATTTAACTTTGTGCTGGTGCTTTCTAAGTCAAATTTAGTTTTGCTCCCAAGTAACACTGGTAAAAGCTAATAACACTGGTAAAAGCTAATGACACTGGTAAAAGCAAATAACACTGGTAAAAGCAAATAACACCACAACAGAGAGCATAACATGTGTGCTTTCAAGTTTTAGACATTATTAAGGATTGCGCAAAGTAAGTATCGCATTTATTATTGCTTCTTGAAAGAACCGTTTTAATAGAAATGTAGATGGATCGATTATACAACATTGATGCATTATGTGTTGACGCTAACCAACTCTATTATTTATAAATACCGAATAAATCTTTATAGTTAGTTAAAAAAAAGAAATCCAATTAAATGTAACAGCGTGGATTTGAAAAGTACGTGTGATTGGCATACGCTACAGAACATAAAAAGTGTTTAGTCACGGGATTAATATGTTATCTCTATACTATTTAATGAAATGTCATTCAAGCTTAAAAGATTGCTATTTTCTTTCTAAAACTTTTTTCCAAGATGCCAGTCTGCATAATTCTCTATAGCTACTGAGTAATGAATAAACAGCAATAATTGCAACACAATTTGTACATAGTCTAAAAAATAGGAGAACACAATAAGTGATGCATTAAACAGAACACAATAAGTGATACATTCAACAGAACACAATCAGTGATACATTTAAATGAACAAAAAAGTGATATATTTAACAGAACAAAATAAGTGATACATTTAACATAACAAAATAAGTGATACATTTAACAGAACAAAATAAGTGATACATTTAACAGAACAAAATAAGTGATACATTTAACAGAACAAAATAAGTGATACATTTAACAGAACAAAATAAGTGATACATTTAACAGAACAAAATAAGTGATACATTTAACAGAACAAAAAAAGTGATGTATTTAACAGAACAAAATAAGTGATACATTTAACGGAACAAAATAAGTGATACGTTTAACAGAACAAAACAAGTGATACATTTAACATAATTCAATAAGTGATACATTTAACAGACCAAACAAAGTGATACATTAAACAGAACAAAATAAGTGATACATTTAACAGAATCAAATTAGTGATACATTTAAAAGAACAAAATAAGTGATACATAAAACAGAACAAAATAAGTGATACATTTAACAGAACAAAATAAGTGATACATTTAACAGAACACAATAAGTGATACATTTAACAGAACAATATAAGTGATACATTTAACAGAACGAAATAAGTGATACATTTAACAGAACAAAATAAGTGATGTATTTTACAGAACAAAAAAAGTGAAACATTTAACGGAACAAAATAATGTATAAATTTAACGGAAAAAATAAGTGATATATTTAACAGAACAAAATAAGTGATGTATTTAACAGAAAAAAATAAGTAATACATTGAACAGAACAAAATAATTGATAAATTTAACAGAACAAAATAATTGATGAATTTAACCGAACAAAATAAGTGATGTATTTAACAAAACAAAATAAGTGATGTATTTAACAGAACAAAATAAGTGATACATTAAACAGAACAAAATAATTGATAAATTTAACAGAACAAATTCAGTAATACATTTAACAGAACAAAATAATTGATACATTTAACAGAACAAAATAAGTGATACATTAAACAGAATTCAATAAATGATACATTTAACAGAACAAAATAAATGATACATTTTACAGAACAAAATAAGTGATACATTTAACAGAACAAAATAAGTGATACATTTAACAGAACAAAATAAGTGATGTATTTAACAGAACAAAACAAGTGATACATTTAACAGAACCAAAATAAGTGATAAATTTAACATAACAAAATAAGTGATACATTTAACAGAACAAAATAATTGATAAATTTAACATAACAAAATAAGTGATAGATTTTACAGAACAAAATAAGTGATGTAGTTAACAAAACAAAATAAGTGATACATTAAACAGAACAAAATAAGTGATACATTTAACATAACAAAATTAGTGATACATTAAACAGAACAAAATAAGTGATACATTTAACAGAACAAAATAAGTGCTACATTTAACAGAACAAAATAAGTGATACATTTAGCAGAACAAAATAAGTGATACATTTAACAAAACAAAATAAGTGATACATTTAACAGAACAAAATAAGTGATATATTAAACAGAACAAAAAAAATGATACATTTAACATAACAAAATAAGTAATACATTTAACAGAACAAAATAAGTGATGCATTAAACAGAACAAAATAAGTGATACATTTTACAGAACAAAATAAGTGACACATTTAACAGAACAAAATAAGTGATACATTTAACAGAACAAAATAAGTGATGTATTTAACAAAACAATATAAGTAATACATTTATTAGAACAAAATAAGTGATACATTTAACAGAATAAAATAAGTGATACATTTAACAGAAGAAAATAAATGATACATTTAACAGAACAAAATAAGTGATACATTTAAGAGAACAAAAAAATGATATATTTAACAGAACATAAGAAGTGATACATTTAACAGAACAAAATAAATGATACATTTTACAGAACAAAATAAGTAATACATTTAACAGAAAAAAATAAGTGATACATTTAACAGAACAAAATAAGTGATGTATTTAACAGAACAAAATAAGTGATACATTAAACAGAACCAAAATAAGTGATACATTTAACGGAAACAAAATAAGTGATACAGTTAACAAAACAAAATAAGTGATACATTTAACAGAACAAAACAAGTGATGTATTTAACAGAACAAAATAAATGATACATTTAACAGAACAAAATTAGTGATACATTTAACAGAACACAATAAGTGATACATTTAACGGAACAAAATAAGTGATACATTTAACAGAACAAAATAAATGATACATTTAACAGAACAAAATAAGTGATACATTTAACAGAACACAATAAGTGATACATTTAACGGAACAAAATAAGTGATACATTTAACAGAACAAAATAAGTGATACATTTAACGGAACAAAATAAGTGATACATTTAACATAACAAAATATGTGATGCATTTAACAGAAACAAAATAAATGATGCATTTAACAGAACAAAATAAGTGATACATTTAACAGAACAAAATAAGTGATATTTTTAACAGAACAAAATAAATGATATATTTTAGGGAACAAAAAAAGTAATACATTTAACAGAACAAAACTATGTATTTAACGGAACAAAATAAGTGATGTATTTAACAAAACAAAATAAGTAATACATTTAACAGAACAAAATAATTGATAAATTTAACAGAACAAAATAAGTGATACATTTAACAGAACAAAATAAGTGATGTATTTAACAGAACAAAATAAGTGATACATTTACCAGAATTTAATAAGTGATACATTTAACAGAACAAAATAAGTGATACACTTAACAGAACAAAATAAATGATACATTTAACAGAACAAAATAAGTGATACATTTAACAGAACACAATAAGTGATACATTTAACTGAACAAAATAAGTGATACATTTAACAGAACAAAATAAGTGATACATTTAACAGAACAAAATAAGTGATACATTTACCAGAACAAAATAAGTGTTACATTTAACAGAACAAAATAAGTGATACATTTAACACAACAAAATAAGTGATACATTTAACAGAATTCAATAAGTGATACATTTAACAGAACAAAACCTGTGATATATTTTAACAGGTTAAATAAGTGATATATCAAACAGAAGAAAATAAGTGATACATTGCCAAGAACTGAATAAGTGATACATTTTAAAGAATAAAAAAACTGATATATTTAACAGAACAAAATAAGAGATACACTTAACAGTAAAAATTAGTGATACATTTGACGGAACTCAATAAGTAATAAATTCAACAAAATCAATAAGACATACATCTTACAGAACTGAATAAATAATACACTTAACAGAATAAAATAAGTTATACATTTAAAATAACAAATTAATTTATACATTTAACGGAACAAAATAAGGGATACACTTAACAGAAGACATTAAGGGATACATTAAACGGGAATCAACAAGTGATACATTTAACAGAACAAAATAAGTGATACATTTAACCATACAAAAAGTTATATATTTAACAGAGCAAAATATGTGATACATTAAAAAGAACAAAATAAGTAATAAATTTAATATGACACAATATGTTATAGCTTTAACGGCAGAAATAAGTGATATATAAAACAGAACGAAATCAGAAATAAATTTAACAAAACAAATTAAGTGATACATTTAACGGAAGACAATAAGTGATACATTTTACAGAACACAATAAGTGATACATTTAACAAAACATAAAAGTGATACATTTAACAGAACACCATTTGTGATACATTAAAAATACAATAAGTATTTTATTTAACAGAACATAATATGTAATGCGTTTATCAGAACAAAATAACTAATGCATTTAACAGAACAAAATAAGTAATATATTTAACGAAAAAAAGGTTGATACATTCAACAGAATACAGTAAGTGATACATTTGACAGAACAAAGTAAGTGATGCATTTAACAGAACACAGCAAGTGATACATTTAACAGAACAAAATATGTGATATATTAAAGAGACAAAATTAGTAATATATTTAACAGCAGAAAATAAGCAAAACATACACAGTACAAAATAAGTGATACATTTTACAGAACAAAATAACTGATACATTTAACAGCACAAAATTAGTTAAACATTTAACAGAACAAAAAAGTTATATATTTAACAGAACACAATATGTGATAAATGTAACAGTACAAAATAAGTGATACAATTCACAGAAAGAATAAGTGATATATTTTACAGAAGAAAAATGTGATGCATTAAACAGTACAAAATCAGAAATAAATTTAACAGAAAAAAGTAATACATTAAACGGAACATAATAAGTAATAGATTTAAGAGAACAAAATACAAAATAACATTTAACAGAAAACAAAAATCTATATATTAAACAGAACAATATATTTTATACATTTAACAGAACAAAATAAGTGATACATGTAAAAGGAAACAATAATTGATGTATTTAACGGTACAATATAGGTGATACGTTTCACAGAACAAAATCAGAAATAAATTTAACAGAACAAAATAAGTGATACATTAAACGGAATACAATAAGTGATATATTTTACAGAACGAAATAATTGATGCATTTAATAGAAGAAAAAATTTGATACATTTAACGGTACAAAATAAGGGATATATTTAACAGAACACCATTTGTGATGCATTACACCGAACACAATATGTGCTTTATTTAACCATGTGATACATTTAAATGTAACACAAGTTATATATTTAACAGAACATAATAAGCGATACATTTAACGGCACATAATAAGTTATACATATAAAGGAACAAAATAGGTGATGTATTTAACAGAACAAAATAAGTTATATATTTAACCGAACAAAAAGTTATACATTTAAGAGAACCAAATATTTAACACATTTAATAGAACACAATAAGTGTTATATTTAAGAGAACACATTAAGTGACATATTAGATAGAATACAATAAGTGATACTTTACACAGAACACATTAAGTGATACCTTACACAGAACACAATAAGCGATACATTTTACAGAACAAAAGAGGTTATACATTTAATAGAACGTAATAAGTTATACATTTAACAGAAGAAAATAAGTGATATATTTAAGAGATAACAATAAGTTATACATTTAATTGCATAATTGGACTTGGATTTGAACTTATTAAAAGCTTAAACATCCTGAATTGGTACCCTGTCCGCAATTTTCCTTTTTGATCTTGGTAAGACTTTTTAATACCGGTAAAGCAGAATCGTTCTGCTTTACTAAGCCATTGCTTTATTGTGTTTTGCTAGTTTTTAGATCTTTGTATACCTGATTGTGTTTTTGTATGTGTGTTGTATAACTTACAGTGTTTTTGTAGAAGTATTGTGTTTTGCTAGCTTATAAATATTTAGTATAATTATTGTGTTTTTCTAGTTTATCTGTGTTTTTATCACTTCCTTGTGCTTCAAAGAATACTGATCTTGTGAAAATCCGCAGGCTCTGTCGAAAGTTTTAGGCATACATTTATATATTGATAGCTCAAATTTCCGACTCAAACCGATTAAAAATCTTGCCCTATCTCTGAATACACTTTGTGTAAAATTTCAACAGTTCAGACCAGAAATTGTGTGACTAATTTTGTAGAGACCGCACCGGTCAATTTATTTTTAAAATTTGACCCCTATTATGACCCCTTAACATTCATTGTTTGAGGCCCAACGTCAGTTATAAAATTAGATCCATGTCCAAAGAACCTATATATAAAATTTAAAGTGTTTAGACCCAAAGGTGGTGGAGGAGTTTGGTAGAGTTCTCAAAGGTCTTATCATTGAACTTTTACCCTTAATCGCCAAATTTCTCGCCGGAACCGATGACAAAGGTTTTCGCAAATCTCAGCACCCTGTATATCAAATTTCGAGTCTGTAGACTTAAAATTGACAGAGTTATTGCGTACACACACAGAGACATATCCACACAGACACACACAGAGACACGTTAACTGTTATATATATACTAGCATTTCAGTCCAGTGTTGCCCGGGTGTTTTCAGATGTATGTTGAGCAAAAAAAAACAATTTTTTTTTACTTTGATCCCTTAACATTTATTGTTTTGGGCTCAAATTAAGTTATTAAGTTAGATCCATGTCCAAGGAACCTATATCAAGTGTTTAGACCCAAAAATCTCGGTGGAGTTTGATAGAGTTCTCAAGGGTTAAATCGTTGAACTTTGATCGACAAATTTCTGGCCGAAAACCAATCACATCGATTTTCTCAAATCTCAGTACCCTGTATATCAAATTTCGAGTCTGTATACTAAAAATTGACATAGTTATTGCGTGGGGAAATTTACACACACAAACACACAGATACACAGATACACAGATACACAGACAGGCAGACAGACAGACAGACAGACAGACAGACAGACACTTTTACTTCACAAAAAAAAAAAAAATTTGAATAATAAGTCGGCGAAACGTGATAGTTCGATGTGTAGAGGCCCGTTGGTTTAAATTAAATGATTGCTTCACTAGCAGCGGTAGTATCAAGCGTCCACCTTAAAACTTATAATTTTTTTTAAGGATATATCTATGTGGGCGCGTATATATATATATATATATATATATATATATATATATATATATATATATATATATATATATTCTCTATATTACTGTATTTTGTTTTACACGAGTCCACTCACCCATCACCCCTCAACCCTATTTCCTGCTACTCTAACCCCTTAACTGTCTGTATCCCTTTCTTTCACGCACCTGTAATGATGTAGTGTTTACATTATTATTATTGGTGTTGGTCGTGGTGATATTTGAAGGTGGTAGCAGAAGAATTACCATTATTATTACTACACTGCTTTTATCGCTATTACTATTGTTATTATTATCATTGTTTTTGTTCATCATTATTATTATAATCTTCATTATAATTGATATCATTATTACCAATACTGCTACCATTATCTCCATCTTCAATGTTATTATAGTACTTTGAATTAACTTTATCATAACGATTGGTAACATTATATTTAATGTCTAAATTTAAAGTTTACTTTTAATTTTGCCTTTATTTTTATTTTATTTAATTGATTGTATTTTCTTAATATTAATTTTTTTTGTTCATATTTAATCTTACATATGGTTTATTTCCAAATCTATTATTGCGACTATTATTATAACTGTAATTACTATTATCCCCCATACTATTATAATCAGCATACTACTATTTGGTATATTTTTACCACTCTCATAAGTAAATATGGTTCCCTTACTACCCCATTTTAACATCAATATTTATACTTAACCTTTTACTTCATATTATAAGCAATCATAGCCATTGCCTTCCTAATCCCTGACCGACCCCTCATGATCATATTCCCTATATCATAACAGCAGAAAATTATAAATATACTGCCGCATACTACCTCTCAGTTTTAAAACCTTACTTAACCCTCCCCCCAATTAATTAAAAAATTACCCACTCCATAGAAAATTGACACCCCATAAACCGTTAAAATTAATTACCACACAGCAGCAATACACCCCCTACACAACCATAATATATATACCACTTAATCTCTATACTATGCTAAAGACAATTTATATTCTTATATATCATACTATATATAATAAGCTTCTCCTTGTTTACTTAGAATCCATTAAAGCTTCCCCCAGCCCTCTATAACTTCTCATCGTTTTCATCCCTAACGAACCTTACGCTAGACGCCGCATCTCCCCCATGCTAGCTAGCACCTTCTCTACTCTACTCTTCTGATGAGAAGCGTTAGGCTTCGAAATGCCCTGGCATAAAGAGTCCCGTCTATCCCCCAAATTTTGCCTGTATTCCACTATTAAATAAATGATCCACTCTATATCTACCTATATATAGTTTTGTGTTTTCATTTCATACTCTTGTCTTATATATATATATATATATATATATATATATATATATATATATATATATATATATATGTATATATATTTGGTAAATTTGGTAAATTGGATTACTTAACCAACTATTAACAACAATGCAAACTATTAAAAAATATATTTCTTCGTTTCTGTTTCTCACTTACTTTGGCTCTCTCCCCTACTACAAGCACGTCTGTTGACCTATTCCACAAATCCCAAAATTCCATAAAAAATACATGATTAAACCCAGATCTTCAACTTCCAGCGTAGACCCCTACTAACATGTCTCCTTCTCCAACGTCAGAAGTCTACGTTCCAACCTTCCAGATTACAATTACAGCACACTAAACCTGACCTTTTATTCGTAAGCAAAACTGGCATTGGACCGACTATTTCCCTAGATGAGTTTGTATTTAAAGGATACTCTAACTAAACTTCAAAATCTTACCTTCTAGATTGACATGGGCATGGAATATGTGCCTACATTAAAGATGGCTTTCCATGTGGTAGAGACATCTCCAGAAAAGACCATAAATTATCCTATATGTTCTTCTGGGTTGCATTTGCTCACACTACTGTGTTTATATCTGCCCTCTACTGCCTCCACAACAGCGGAGTTGCTATCTTTAAGAGCGTATCTAAGAAAATTGACCACGTCGTGTCTGCTCATCCTTTGGCTAACATTCATGTCTGTGGAGTCTTCAATGTCCACTATGTGGAATGGTTAACCCACTAAAACAAGACAGATGATGAGGGGAGGTTATTTCACGATTTCGCCATTGCCTATGACCTCACTCAGATTGTTCGCGAACCCACCCGTTATGGTAAGTCTGTTTTCAACTTTTTTTTTTGAAAATGTAAAATGTTGGAGCAGAGAACGTTGCACACACATATAGAGAGTACAAATATAAAAAAACTAGGTTTTCGATCATCAGCCATTAGATGAGCATTTGATTTTAAAGATCGTCTACTTTGAGACACAGAAAAATCCTTATCTTTCAAAGATTTATATGAAATTATTTAGTACTAGCGAGGGGTATCCGGCGTTGCCCGCGTGTTTGTAGGTGTGTGTGCTGTTAAATAAAAAAGAAACCGGGGTGGTAGGATCGAAGCCGAAGCCCTGAGGCGAAGTTTGAAAATAAAATCGGCCAGCCAGAATGAAGCATTGTTATAAGCGAATAAGTGAAAGATGTTTGAAAGTCGTCGAGCGTTACGACGACGACGATGACGGTGTAAGCATTGTTATAAGCGAAGTAAGAAAAGAAAACAACGTTTTAATTAAGCGGGGGTGGTAATCAAAACATCGAAAAAAAACACAAAAAACTAACGTAAGGCAAACGAACGATGAAAACAGAAAAGAACACGTGAAAAATGCCTTAAATAAGCGTGTTTCGATATTAAAATTTAAAAAATCGGTGGGTACCCGGGTGTTTTGGGGTGTCGCTAAGAATAAACGAAGTAAAAAAAAAAAAAGGAAAACGAACGTTACGTGAAAAATGGCTTAAATAATACAGGGTTCAATATTTAAATTTAAAAAATCAAAAAAAAAAAAAACATCTCACACCACGATTCGAACCCAAAACGTTTAGATAATGAACCAAGGCCTTAACTAAAGCGACGTATGTGAAATTTGTTCGTTTTTCCAACTATTTAAAGTAAATCAGGTCACGACGTCATAACGTCATCTGACGCATGCGTTGTTACCCCCCCTCCGTCGAAAATTGTCGATTTCGGGGTGAAAAGTTAACGTTTCTCTCTCTCTCTCTATCTATCTGTTTACGTCTCTCTCTCTCTCTCTTCCTTACTCTAAAGAGTGTTACTAAAAAAGAAAATGGCGTCTGGGTTTGTTTTTTTTGTAAAAATTTCGATCGTTAATATTTTTTGTAAGCGTAATTTTTTTTTTACTTCACATTTTTGGCTTGTTATTTTTCGTTTAACTAACTATTGTTAACGTGCTATTAACTTTGGTAACATTGTCATAGCGTAGAAGTTCATAGTTTAGCTTGTGTGAGGGTTAAAATTTTTTTACCGATAACAACAATGTTTTTTAAATTCAGACTGTAATTAGAGCTTGCTGACGTCAAGATCACGTGGCATGACTCAGCGGGTTTTAAATACAAGTTGATTCAAAATAAACGGCCCCGTGTATACTTTATGTAAAAGAGTTGGCGCCCGTATTTTGGGGGCAGTTATAAATCGATTTAAAAATATGTAATGTTTAACATTAAAATGTCACTTTTTTGGACCCCCTGCAGAAAATCGATCAGTTGACGTACTTTTGAGGGTCCTTTTGGGCCAATTTTTCGATATTTTTCGTCCGGAGGGTGGGGTTTTCATATGAGACCAAGTTTGTGAATTTATGTTCCGTCGGTCAAACGTTTTTAGCAGACACACAAACATACATACATACATTTTCTCTTTTATATATATAGATTTTATAGCTTTAATCATAATAACGTGTGTGTTTATTTATATAAATAAAGTATATAATGACTGATATGCTAAAAATTCAAAAAATGTATAATTGCCCCCGAAATAATTTTCAAATGCTGGATTTTACTTTATTGCATAGTTATAATGTAACAGATAACAAAAATAATATTTTTTTATTATCAATGAAAAAAAGAAATGGTTTCATTCTATTTGGAGAAAAAGTTTTACTATAAACTAAAAAAAACTCTTTATCTACCTCTAGGAAGTCTTAAATTGCCAAGTACAAAATAAAGCTATTTTTCTAACAACATTCTCCCTATAATATCCCTTTGAAGCAAAAAATGGCCTCTATTCATGGCATACAATTTTAGCAATTATATGTTTATGTATTGTTACAAGTCCATAGACTGATTGGCAGACTTAGGATGTTAATTTTACGGCCCTTTTGACACTTTGTGAATGTGCAGGCAAATCAGGTAATTCTGGCTTTCTGCCGCTCGTCATTAATTCCTGAAGTTCATGATCTGATAATTCTTCAGTCGATACTGGCTCTGACACTCCACTTTGAGAAAGGTCTGTCAAATGTGACCAATGTAAAGCGTAAACGTTTATTGTAGAAATTTTTTTAACGCTTTTCACTTGTTCCTCACTCCTGAAAAAGAAAAGGGAAATCAAATTATTTTATTGACATGAACAGATGAACACAGCTTTTATTTATTTTTTATTAAAATACTAATTTAAAATCGACGCAAACAATTTGGTCAGTTTTATATAAATAAATGTTTACTTACATAATTGTTAACATTCTTTTTATAGCTTCTTTTCTCACTTTCATTTCATCTGATTTTAACATTGAAAATATATTTTCAGGCAAAAGAGCAAAAGCCTAAAATCCTATATCTTTAAATCAATTTCCTAAATTTCTGGAGGCTGCTTTTTTATTTGTCCAATCATTTTAAAAATATCTAGTTGCTGGCTATGAAATGCATTGTCTTGTTTAATTTCAAATCAGCTTACTGCATAAACTTCTACAATTAATCTAACCAGGTGGTGCATTTTAGTGGTCAGTTCTGATGGATAAAATATTTTAGTCCATAGACACATTAATCTGATTGCCAGAGTAAGCTATCTTGCCTGATTCAAAGGTCCGATCCTCCATGCTGCATACTGAGTGTCTACTTTACGCCTTGAAATCCCAACAGCATGTGCTAAAAGTAATCTTTGGTTAGATCGTTGTTTTCTGTTAGTGTAGAGTAACTGCTCTCTAGAGGACTACTCACTGGTAAAAAGTCAACTTGGGGCAAATGATGGTGATTATTAGAACATCATTTTCCTAATGAACCCGTGAATGATGTTGCGCTTCTTGCACTTTCATCAATTGATTCAAATAATGCCCTAAAAGGAAGCTCGTTCTGGTGTAGGGAAAACCAATGGTATGAAGTTTTCTTTGTAGTTTAGTTTTTAGTGATGAAACCAGGCCTGATTTGCATCCAGTGTTAGTGCTTGTGTTGTCTAAAAAGACAGTCTCACAACACTCTCATACTGTGCTAAAACTTTGAGAACTTCATCTGCCAGAACAGCACCAGTTACTCCAACAGTAGGGATCTCTCTATGTGTAAAATACTCCCCCTTACTTCCACATTCCATCTCCTTTGTAAATGTCAAGTAGTGCTGTTGTCTTTTAGCTTTAATTCGATTTTTGTTTCTCTTACCATCGACAGTTTCCTTGTAAAATGTATTTGTCGTGTTTCCCATCAACACCAATGCAGACAAGATTTCTAATTTTTTGGTTATGCTTTTGATAGACATTATTTTTTGTTCTTTCTTTTTCTCTGTCAATATTGGATTCATCAAAAAAATATTTTTTAAGTCAATATTTGGTTTTAGAAGGCCCACAGCTCCAAAAAGAAATGCATTTGAAAGACTTGCACCTAAATTTGATGAGACATCAATCCTGATGAGTTCAATGGCGTAACGAGGAGTTTTCATCAGGCTGTAAATACTCTTACAATCTTTCCCCGGTTCGAAACTTTCATCGATTTCAGCACTATTTTCTGATGTAAGAATGATATTTTGGCCTTGGGGTGTTTAAGCGACAGGGGATGGGGGTGATGAGTCAACATGCTTTTCTCCTAACACATGCTTTTTAAATTTTGCCACTGCAGCTTTATCAACAGATTCGAGTCGAAAATTGCCTTTGGGTCCTATTTTTTTCTTTGGTCTTTCAAATATTCTCGCCCTTCCAGAAGAACCTGAAATATAAAATTTAACAAATGTTTATTCCAATCCACTCCAAGAAATAATACTATTTTACATACAAAACATGTAAGAATTTCTTTTCTCATTAGTTTACATAAAATACAAGTATAGAGATTCATTTCATTTAAGATATGATATTGTCATTAATTTAAAAAAAAAACAAGAAAAAAAGAAAATACTTAATTTGTTTTTGATATGACAGGTTCAAACTATATGCCTTGACTGACAATTTTTTTCTGTATTTAACGTCAATAGAACTTGCAACACGAGCAAGATGAAATGTCAAATAATTGTTTTTTGCCAAATGTGGATAGAGATTTTTAGTTTATTTGCTTAACTTTTTTAAAAACAAGTGTCTTGCAATTCGTGCACAATCCACAGTTTAGTTAATAGGAGCAAACGGAGATTTACTGCATTCCAAATGTCTATAATGTCATTTGTTATTAATTTGGAAAGAACAAATCTATTTAAAGTTGGATGAGAAATCTTCATATAATAACTATATTTGGGAACTTGGTAGAAAGTTATATTTGATGGGGAATGTGGGCCCACAAATTTTATAGAATCAGTACTGCGTGTAGAAATAGTTCGTTTCTGACTCATTGTTAGAAAATATCTGCAAAAAATATATTTTACGATATTGTTAGAAATTAAACAAAGGAAATTATGAATTGAAAATGAAATTAGGAAAAATAGATAAATATGAAAAAAGAAATAATAATTATTGTTTTACATACCGAACAGTATAAAACACCAGTCAAATAATTCACAGGTTTGAATCTAGGTCATGCAAAAAACAAAAAAAAAGAACACGCTATCAACTGAGCCACGGTAGAATTTTCACGTCCCGTGGTTCTATCATTGTTGCTAAGCGACCACATCGAAAAATGGTTTTACCGATGATAGATAAATTAAAATAACGATTTTGTTTATCGATTATCGGTAATTATCGGGCGTATTCTGAAACAAAACTTAACTAAGATCACTCCCAGACTTATAGACTAAAGTTCTGTAAATTTTAAAGAAAATCTGTTCAGTCGTTTCGGAGTCTATAAGGGAGGAACTCTCACACACAGCCAAAGGTGCATTTATATAATTGTAGAGATTAGAAATCTCTTTGTGTATTCATAAATTTTATAATGGCTTTAATGTAATTTAAAATTTTAAAATCGTATCGGATTATACCAAGACCGTCTTAAAAGACAAGATGGCCAGTGGGCAAAAATAATTTAATCTGCTGACGTCATCACGGATAGTCCCTTAGTTGCTTGTCACCGGTAGTCACTCGTGGATATCTCCATTCAGCAAAGTAAGTTTTAACGTGCTCCCCCTGTATTTAACACGATGTAACTACAATTTAATTCAATATTATCATCCTAAGTTTTTTACCATTCAAAAGAAAAAGCTTCAAATAAATTGTTAATATTAAAAAAAATTTTTTACAGCATACAAAACTAATGAAAATGCGAGACAACATCGACTCTTTAAAACACGTTCTTTTGAAGAGACGATTTTTTTAAGCTGTTGACACACATGTTTTAAAAATCTAGCAAAAATTAATTTTCCTGAAATTTTTCAATATTTAAAAATAAATTATGCCGACTGATAAAATTTTTAAACTTTTTTTTAAAGCTAGAAAGATAAAATTTAAAAATACTTATTTATATATATATATATGTATATATATATGTATATATATATATATATATATATATATATATATATATATATATATATATATATATGAAACTAAACTAAAAAAAAACGCCCGTTCACTCGTGGTCTTACAATTCATTTCATTAACGTAATTGGGGTTGTATTACTGTACACATAGATTCGAAAAAGTTGTCAAAAAACAAATATATAACAAATAAATGTTATCAAAGGCAAGATAAGTTACTTTTCTACCAAATATTTTTCGTGTTTTTATTCAATGTAACATGTTTATTCAGCTCGAAAAACATACAGTGTTTACCGATGTATTCGAAAATTCAAGATGGCGTCTGATTCTCTCTTTAACACGGTAAGTTTGGGATAAGGTGTTATAAATAAAAAAAACTATACAAAATACTATTAAAAACCCGCCGAATATATGTCAACCTATATCACGGTAACATATATTGAGTGAGTTTTTAACAGTATTTTATCCGGTTTTGTATTTATAACACCTTTTGCCAAACTTACCGTGTTAAAGAGAGAATCAGACGCCATCTTGAATTTTCGAACACATCGGTAAACACTGTATGTTTTTCGAGCTGAATAAACATGTTACATTGAATAAAAACACGAAAAACTATATCCAGTTTGGTAGAAAAGTAACTTATCTTGCCTTTGATAACATTTATTTGTTATATATTTGTTTTTTTTTTGACAACTTTTTCGAATCTATGTGTACAGTAATACAAACCCACGTATTTTAACAAACTGAAAATATGGATACATAAAAAAATGATTTTGCATGTTATTTTTGTTATGTGGTGAAATAATCTTAAATAAGAAACATGATTTTTTCTTTAGGTTAATTATTTTTTTACTGTGCAATATTTCATGAATTTATTAAAAATATTGTTTTTGATTTTGAAAAAATATTGTGGTTCATTTGCATTTTAAAATATTGTGGTTCATTTTGATTAAAAAATATTCATTTTGATTAAAAAAAAATATTGTTCATTTTGATTAAAAAATATTCATTTTGATTTAAAAAATATTGTTCATTTTGATTAAAAAATATTCATTTTGATTTTAAAAAAATTCATTTTGATTTAAAAAATATTGTTCATTTTGATTTAAAAAATATTGTTCATTTTGATTTAAAAAATATTGTTCATTTTGATTTAAAAAATAGTTTAATTTTAATATTTGTTTATTGTCTTAACTCATATCAAATGTTTTGCTTGTGTTCTGCTTCAAATATTCATAATCTTACATGCATAATTTTCATTTAATTATATTAAATAAACTTCAAGTTTACTACAAATCAAATCGTGTTCCTTCACTTTTTAAAAATGTAATTTATAAGTAATTAAAGAACGCATTCTAATCTTTAAAATCTATAATACAACGAAATATTCAATTGCTTATAATACTTAACCAAACAACTTGTGTTTTTTTTATTATTTTTTTATTATTAATATTAGATGAGTTTCAGTATAAATCATCGTGTTCTTTCTTTATTTCAATCCAATTTTGGAGTTTTGTAACGCTGTCTGTAAAAATTACTGTTCATTATTGAAAGTCTAAGAGTTCCACATATCTTGCTTGTTGGGACCTCGGCGATGACGTCATTTTTTCAGCAGGCCGGCCATCTTTATAACGAAGGCTACGATTATACTCCTGTAAATTTATCTAAGATAGCAAATAGATTAGTTTTATCTCACAAAAGCCGATATAACTAATCGAGTTGCCCGTTTATAGGTTTAATTCAATTTCTGCTTTAAGCCTTCATGTGAATTGAAACTGTATTCGTTCTAAAATAAATAAATCATTCTTATCATTCATCCATGCGTTGGATGCTTTCGAATTTTAACATTTGGTTTCGATACAAGCAAAAGAATACAATATAAATATTATTATTTATTTTGTTTATATATGGTTATATATTAAAATACAATCAAAAGAATACAATATAAATATTATTATTTATTTTGTTTATATATGGTTATATATTAAAATACACACAAAAAAATAAAAAGAAGTCCCAAAATAAAAAATAAAAAAATAAAAAAGTAAAAGCATAAGGAAACTGGATTAATGACATCAATTCTGAAGGCAGTAATACATCAACTGTATCGATAACATAGAAAACAGCGTGTGTCACTTTTTAAGATTATAAAGACAGATTCAATGTCGAGTCTGGAGAGAGGTGGATAATCCAACATTAAATATAATCGGTCACATTGAAGTGGAAAAATATCCAAGGACCGTTGATCAAGATGAATATAAACAATGGTAGAATAAGAAAGAAAAAGACATCAAAAATGAAATTGTTATTACATTACACCAAACTTTTACGTATTTTTATTGGAAGCGCGCCTAAAAAACACATTACATTAACTTGCGCAACTCATTAAAAACAATGACAAATAATATGAAAATAATAAAGCCTTGCCAAATAATAACTCTTGTCCTTAAGGACTATCGAAATAAAAACAAACAAATGCAATTTTATGTAAAATCGATTTCATTATATGGAGCGGAGATCGCAGATATTGTAGGAATTTCTCCCCTCTCAGTCTCTCTCTTTTATCTTTTCTCTCTTTCTCTCTGTCTGTCTATCTGTCTGTCTGTCTCTCTCTCTCTATATATATATATATATATATATATATATATATATATATGTGTGTGTGTGTGTGTGTGTATAATGATTGTATAGGTTGGTTTCAAGATGTAAATTCAATCAAACCCACGTGATTATTAAAGAGTGCTCAATGAAGGACAGAGCTTGTATATAGTCTGTTTATTACAACAACATTATTATGACATATATGCATACATGTTTCAGTGGAATCCCAATTAATGGAGACCAGTTCATTAGACAAAAAAAAAACGATATTGAAACGAGAATCAAATTACATTCATTTTCTATAAGATATTCGGGTGTGGTACGCTCTGGGAGAAAGTTGAGTGTATACTTTGTGAATGTCAGCAGTAAGAGTTTTGGAAGGAGGTGTGGCGAAGGTAGGAAGTAGGGGTGGGGTAAAATAAGAGGCGAAAGTACGATCCCGTATATTCAAACTGTAGCAGGGAGAGGTATTATTTTAACTTGACGGTTTTCATTGGCCTAAGTTTTTTCTTTTATCTGAAGTAACATTATACCCTCATCCCCGTTACTTCCCTATCTTAGGCTTTTATGGTTGTTTTTTCTTTTCTAATTGCGACTTCATTATCGATCTATTCTATTGATAAACTCAATTTATTTGGTCGTTTATTCGTCGCTTTTTTATCCGATCATTTGTTTTTTGTTTTCAAATTATTTATTTATTTAGCCAGTAAACATACATACAAGCTTATTTATATGATTTAAATAAAGATGGTATACTGAAAGTTATATTTTCTAGTTCCCGTCGTTACTGAATTATAGCGGCAAAGGTTTTCATATCTATATAGAAACTATATTTCGATGGCTGTCATTCTTTTCATTTGAGTTTATTTCTATTTTTCTCAATACTATAGGTTTATATGCTTCGTTATAGAGATAGGTTCTCCAAACTATATACATGCAAATAAGTACATAATAGCATATATTTGTTTATATTGGAGGAGTATTACATTCCCAAAGCCCTCTGGTTAGAGTACTTAGTTATTTCCAATTACAAGCGTTTTGGATGCATAGATCTTTTTAGTTAATCGTTTTCGGGTGTTTAATGATTAAGTATGCAAAGTGCACTCACCTTTATTCAGTTTGTGGCATATTATGTTTCTGTTCGTTTAGTTTAGTATTAGGCGGTAGTGCTTGAGATCGTGTTGAAGGGTAACGAGAGGATGGCTACTTCCTTAATTATGCTATGTTATTAATGCTATCCTATTCTTCGACGCTTTTCGTGAAGTATAGTTATTAATTAGAGGTGTGACAATTTTTAGTGTAGTATAGTTATCAGTCTGTGGTATGTCAGGACTACTTTGTATCCTTTCAACTCTTCCCTTGGTTCATATTTTTATAAACTAAGATATTGAGAGCAGGGGTTAGTAACTGTAGTATTACTACTATGAGGGGATCGCTATTCGTTTTTATATCTTTAAGCATGGCCTTCAAAGTGTTTGTAGCTTATAGCGATTCTACTTTTATGTTTAATAATTTTTCACTGTCCTGTATATCGCGCTTGTATAGCTGCTCACTGGCTGTTAAGATGACCATATGGACATATATCTTATAAATAAATAAATAAATAATTTGAAAACGAAAAACAAATTAACGGATATAAAAGCGACGAATACGATGCATACATAAAAAACGAAGATAATCTTGATTCTCGTTTCAATATCGCGCTTTTTCTGGTCTGATGAAGAGGTCTACATGAATTGAGATTCTATTGAAACATGTATGCACATATGTAACCAATAATATTTGTATTATAACCAAACTATATATATATATATATATATATATATATATATATATATATATATATATATATATATATATATATATATATATATATAGGGTGTTCCATACAGCTGTTACACACTTTAAATAATTTTAAACTAGATGTTTGGTTTTTCTTTGCAGATTAAACTCATCAATATTAATGACGTCAACCAGGCTAACCTGTTAAAAAATCATCCTAAAATGCTACTGGAACCTGAAAACGCTGTTGGAGTGTAAATACATTTTAGGAGTGTGTATACATCTAATTGGGACACCTTGTATATATATATATATATATATATATATATATATATATAACTTAATATTAATGTATATATATATATATATTTCGATGATTTAAAAACATTATTAAAATGATCTAAACATAATTTTCAATGAAAACCCAAAACAGGGAATAATAAAATAATGTTAAAAAATATACATTGTTGGTGACACCCCCACCTCATTTTAATATACATCTGTATCTCGTTGGAATTTCTTAATCCATTTTATATAAATACACACACACAAACACACACATATATATATATATATATATATATATATATATATATATATATATATATATATATATATATATGAATATATTTGTGTGTGTGTGAATATGTGCATGATGATTGTGTGTTCAGTATGGAAACGAAAGAAAATTACAAGGGAAAACAATGAATGTTTTGTTTTATGTTTTCCTTATTCCAGCTTTGACTTGAATCCTGAACATTTTAACTGTACTTGTCTTGTTTTCTTTTTATTTTTTTTTCCTAACCCTTTTTTGTCAAATATACTGTTATTAACCAATATTTTTCTTATATTTAAAACGAAAAAAAGTCTCCCATGAAAATGAACATTTCCCAAATTATACATGCACTATTATCTGAACTCAGAAACACACAGCTTTTTTTCTCTGCAGTATGCATTACTTTTAGCTAGTCTAAACTTAATACGTAACCCTAAAGGTATTACTCTTAACCAGTTTTTTTTAAAACGAGTTCTCCAAATGTAAATTAATACAAAATAATCAAGACTTGCCAATTTGATAAAAGTTCCATTATAGCATATTTATCATGGGGTGGAGCTGGAATGCGCGAGCATTCTGGTATGAGGTAAATAAAACAGTGTTGAATTAAAAGAAACAAATAAAAATATAGAAACCACCAAGATTCCCCCCACCACCACCGCCACCCAACACACCCTCTAAGAACCGGCATAAAACCAGAAACTTTTTTCTCTTTAGCATGTATTGCTTTTTGCTAGTCTAAACTTAATACGTAACCCTAAAGATATTACTCTTAACCAGTTTTTTAAAACGAGTTCTCCAAATGTAAATTAATACAAAATAATCCAGACTTGCCAATTTGATAAAAGTTCCATTATAGCATATTTATCATGGGGTGGAGCTGGAATGCGCAAACATGCTAGCTCGAGGTAGATAACGGCAAAAAGCATCCATACATTAATATGGGAGGGGAGACTATCTTCAAGTACTATCCTAAACTGGGAATGGGGCAAAGGACTTATATTAAGTAGATATTAATAAGTCCTTCTTACCTTTTTTTTTAAATGGAGAGTAGGTAATGCATGTGGATGTGTTATCGGTAGCTCCAGTAACTCTCGCTTCTCCTTTTTTGTCATTCAGCCCTCATTTCTAATGAGTAATTTTTCTTACAAAAGGCGAAGAAAAAGCTGCTTTCCAGGTCGGTAGTACCTTGTAAACATTAGGCTGAGATGTCGGAAAATTTCTGTTTCTATGTCTATCCTTGTGGTCATGTCACTAGTAAGGGTGCTGGAGGTAAACGTTTCATCTGGGCTTACGTTACCCGCCTGATAGTCAGGGACCCGAACCTTGGATTAACCACTAAGGAGGCTGTCCTATCAGCAGGTGCAAAGTACCGGGGCTGCTATATTGCCATTTGGTGAATGGATTCGGGACCATACAGTAGTTTCTGGGAGGGTCTCTCGATTCCATACTAATGGGTAATTGTTACGGCTTTATCTTATCATGTGCCACAAAAAAAATCTTGTCTTTTTCTTTCTTATTTTCCCTCTCACTCCTGCTCCAACCAAGTCTACCGATCTGCTCCACAAACCCCAAAACCTCAATAATGACAAATCTCCAAAAAAGAAACACGAATAAACCTAGAACCCCATCCACCGTAGATTCCTACTACCAGGTCTCCTTCTCTAACATCAGGGTCTACGTTCCAACCTTCCAGAGGTTGAAACACGATTACAGAAGACGAAACCGGACATATTCTTTCTAAGTGAAACTGGCATAGGGCCAACCACTTCTCTGGATGAATTCATAATTAAAGGTTACTCCAACTTAACATCTAAATCTGACCCCCAAGATTGCCATGGGCATGGAATATGTGCCTACGTTAAAGATGGCTTTCCATGTGGTAGGGATATGTCCAGAGAAGACCCTAATTTACCTTATATGTGCTTTCGGGTTGCACTAGCTTACACTACTGCATTTATATTTGCCCTCTATCGCCCCCACAACAGTGAAGTTACTATCTTTAAGAGCATATTTGAGAAAAATTACCATATCCTGTCTGCTCATCCTTCGGCTAACATTCACATTTGCGGTGACTTCAATGTCTATAACGTGGAATGGCTGACCCACTCAAATAAAACCGATGACGAGGGGAGGTTTTGTCACGATTTTGCCATTGCCTATGACCTCACTCAGATTGTTCACGAACTCACCCGTGTACCAGATACACCCGGTCAATATGCAAGCCTTCTAGACCTTTTCCTCACAACTTCCCCTGAGCTGTGTTCATGTTCCTTTCTATCTCCTCTGGGATGCTCTGACCACTCTGTTGTAGCAGTTAAGATAAAAATGAAATATAATAAGTTTTCAGACGTACCTCTTTATCCTACTGTATATCGATACTCTATGGCTGACTGGAATAGCTTCCGTACATTCATATCTGACCTACCTCTGCATTCCATGTTTAAAAAGGATGTGTCCTCTATAGTGTCAGATCTGACTGAATGGTTAATTGTAGGCATAGACCAGGGTGTTGGAAAGCACTTCTCCTTAAGGCAATACTTAAACAGTTTTGTAAGTATGGGATAGGTTCATCTAAAACATTCCAACAAAAACCTAACAGCCAGCCATGGTTCTCCTCTGAATGTGCTGCTGCCATCGCACACAGAAATCACTTTTTCCATAGCTACCAACGTAATAGATGTACTGAGACTAAAGCTGCTTTCAGGACTGCCAGCAACCACTGTAAAAGAGTAATAAAAAATGCAAGAGAGCTATATGCCCAGTCTGCTAAATCCAAAGTAGCTGAGCAGCGGCTTGGTTCCCACCAGTTCTGGCAAATTGCAAACAGGATCTTGAACAGAAGCGTGCGTTCTACCCCAACTATCATCAATGGACCTGAGGTCATCTCATCAGCATCAGACAAGGCCAGACTATTTGCCAAGAACTTTGCAGCTAATTCTACCCTATGCGACAATGGCCATCAACTTCCCATATTTCCTCCTATAACAGCCAACACGCTATGCAACATACAAATATCTGTGTGTGAGGTCTCCAAGCTAATCAAGAACCTTGATTCCAGTAAATCTCTGACAGCATTCCAGTTATACTGTTGAAAAAGCTCCAACCAGAACTTGCCCACATACTTACAAAACTGTTTAAGCGTTGCCTTAAGGAGAAGTGCTTTCCAACACCCTGGAAAACCTCATCAATATGCCCAGTATTTAAGAATTCAGGCGAAAAGTCATCACGCTTTCAGCAGATGTGCTAACGGTTATATCTCACAGGATAAGAGAATCTCTTGACAAAGGCTTCCTTTCCAGGGTAATTGCTCTTGACATATCAAAGGCCTTTGATAAGGTATGGCAAAAGGGCCTACTTCACAAGATTTCCAGCTACGGTATAACTGGAAATGTTTTCTCAATTATTAACTCATTTCTCTCCGATAGGTTCATAAGAGTAGTGGTTGATGGGCAGAAATCAGAGGCCCACAATATTAATGCTGGAGTCCTTCAGGGGTCCATCCTGGGCTCAACTTTCTTACTGATCTACATCAATGATCTCCCAAAACACATACTTAGATAAATATATGCTGATAACATGACCATCTATAGCAACACATCAAAGGCCGTAAATGACAAAGTTCTCTGTGATTCTCTCTCCTTTGATCTTGAGCACATGGTATAGTGGGGAAGAGGTGGCTGGTTATTTTTAATGCATCCAAAACCAAGCTTCTATCTTTACATTATCAACGCTCTGATCCCACAATGGCTCTCGTCTTGGGGAGGCGCCATGTTTTGACAAGCTTCTTGGTTTAACCTTTACCCTGATCTGAAATGGAACACGTACATCATGTCTGTTGCCAAGGACGCTGGGAAAATGGCGGGATCATTCTACCGCTCTAGAAGATATCTCATTACTGATGTAATTCTCTATATGTATAAAAGCCAAGTAGTCCAAGGATGGAGTACTGCTGCCACATTTGGGCAGAAGCTGCTAAAAACAGCCTATCCTGCCTTTACAGAGTACAAAATAGACTTCGTGGTTTAGTGTGGGATGCTTGCAGTCTCTCTCCCACAGAAGAGACGTTGCGAGCCTGTCTTTATTTTATCGTTATTTCCATGACAAGTGCTCGTCTGAGCTCCAATCTCTGGTCCCCCCTCGCAAATCTTTTACGAAAAACACCTGTCTAGCTGAAACCACTGTCAATAATTTTCCTCAATCTTTATCTATGCCCAAATCCAAATGTAGATTCCATGAGCAGAGCTTCTTTCTTAGAAGTGCACGACTGTGGAACTCTCTTTCCTTTGCCTGTTTCCCACCTGACAACAACTTGGATGTCTTCAACTCCAACATAAACAAATTCCTGACAAACTGCCCCCTTTAGTAAGACACTCTATCAAATCTCCAATACTAATGATTACAACGATACTATCTCATTGATTACTGTACATGTAATAACCCTTATCCCCGAGTGGCTTCCGGGTCTTGATAAGTGTTATATAGTTATTATTATTAGTATTAGACGATACCACTTGTGCGCGTATGTTACGTGAGTTCTTATTAGTAAAGATATGAGTCTTAGTGAGAGTTCTTGTCTTATTACATATGATGTTGCATCTTAGAGAGAGAGAGATGTGTATGCAATGACATTTTATAACACAGACATATAATAACAATACAATTTACCTTTTTGTAGAAATCACAAACACAAAGATGAGCTTTATCACAAAACACATGATGAATTTATTTCCTTACGACCGGTCGTGATTTCCTCATTAAGAATTCAAAGTTTCACATTTTAGTTTCTGAAGTGACGTCTCGCTTCAGACGTCCGCCTGTCTCTGAGTTTTCTCACTGACCGTCTCCCCTGACTGTCTCTCCGACCAACTAACGCTCACTCCTATATTGAGAAATCCATGTATCCCGGCCACGTGAGCAAAATTCACGTGTTTCAACATGCGCGACTTTGCACGTTTCCGACATTGATTTCCCAATAACCTATTTTTTCTTGTGTTGTTTCCACAAAGGAATTCAACCTACATATCTAATTTATTTAACCCATATTTTATTATCCACATTCTTTTAACAATTGAATAGTTTATTTATTATTTATTTCATCCGAATTAACAATTTACTGGGCATTCCATTTAAACCTATTGTTCTTTAAAACTTATGTCCAGGGTTCGATTTCTGCTTTCTCTTATTTTCATTTTAACTAATCTCTCTATTTTTATACTTACATGAACAGGGGACAGCCCTTATCATGTAACACAATCTCTGGTCCCCCTCGCAAATCTTTCACGAAAAACACCTGTCTAGCTGAAACCACTGTCAATAATTTTCCTCACTCTTTATCTATGCCCAAATCCAAACGTAGATTCCATGAGCAGAGCTTCTTTCTTAGAAGTGCACGACTGTGAAACTCTCTTTCCTTTGCCTGTTTCCCACCTGACAACAACTTGGATGTCTTCAACTCCAACATAAACAAATTCCTGACAAACTGCCCCCTTTAGTAAGACACTCTATCAAATCTCCAATACTAATGATTACAACGATACTATCTCATTGATTACTGTACATGTAATAACCCTTATCCCCGAGTGGCTTCCGGGTCTTGATAAGTTGTGACCATATAAAAAACACTTTTAGTAAAGTATAAAGTAGAATTTCAAGTTATAACCCCTTCAAACTATCCCAAATTAGATCTTAAACTCTAAGTACCCTCTGACTTAAGTGAAGTGTTTAAACCACTTTAAAATATAAAATATATCATATTATTATGGAACTTGTATCTATAAAATTATTCGCGCATTTATATGAAAGTGATATCACAACCTACGTTACCCGCTATGTGTCGAACATCTTAATAAATTATGGGGACAAAAGACGTCAATTTTAATCCATTTTGTATTAAATGAACCATATCTATATAAAAAATGTTTAGAATAGGCCTAAAAGAAGACATTAAGTCTGACGTAAAAACGGTCAACTTTCTCGATATATCTCTGAACCTCTCAAATTACTCATATGAACCTTACACTAAGGACAATACGTACCCAATCTGTATATATTCATTATCAAATCAATCAAAACATGTCATTAAACATATCCTTAAATCTGTCGAAAATCTGTCGAAAAAAGACTTAGCACTAAATCCTCTAAACTTGAAATATTCAACAAACATAAACCATTCTATGAAAATGCCCTTAAGGCATGTAGTCACTCAAATATCATTATTAATTACATTGAATATAATTCCTCTAATACTTCAAAAAGAAAATAGAGCTAGGAAAATCATTTGGTTCAACCCCCTCTTCAATATAATGGTCAAAATAACTAATGAACAATCACTTTCTACCCAATCACACACTACACAAAATCTTGACGTGTTCTCGCTTCTGGAATGGTGTGAGCAACCTGGAAATCCATCTGGCAGACACCTTATGCATATGCAAATAGTCATGAATGATAGCTTTCACATACGCTGTACTAATCTTGACATTCTGGGGTTATTTGGCGAATAGTAATGCGCCGATCTTTCAAAATAGCAGCTTAACTTGACGGGCAAATGCCTCATCAAAGCCAGAAGGGGGCGACCAGGTATGGGAGCTGTTTCCACAGACTTTGGGCCATGTTTGAATTCACAATGCCAGCGTTTTACAAGGTCATATGATGGGACATTATCACCATAAGTTTCTTTCATTTCATCAAAAGTCTCCTGTGGTGTACGTCCTTTCAAACCTGATCACTGCTCGACATTCAACAGGCTCCATTTCACACCTGACTCAGTTCAAACACCTGTAAAACAGAAACCATATTTAGTTCAAAGCTGTAATTTGCCACATAACCCGTAGAGATATAAATCATTGCACATGGAAAATTTCAGCTAGATCAAACAACTGAAAGTGGATCAGGAGCATTACTTATTGCACACCCCTCATATATATATGTATATATATGTATATATATAAAGCTGAACGTCTGTGTGTGTGCGTGTGTGTGTGTGTGTCTGGTCACGAATAGACTCCTATATGATTGACTATTTTATACAACTCATTGCATATAATGATAGAAGATGTATCGAGCATCAGGAATGGGTATGCTTGATTTGGCAGAACGGTGGCTCATAAAAATTGTGTTCGCGCCTGGCCCCCAAAGTAATGAAAAAAAAACGTTTACAAGGGTTTTTGATATAGATGTACATAATAATACTTTGATTCAACTTAAATAGGGATGGTATGATAAAATTGTGGGGTCTGCATTCGCGCCTGTACTCCATAGAAATATGGCACACACTTTACCAAATACTTTTCATATCTATTTGTGTGAGTATACTTTGATATTTATGTTTCCGTTTGAAGAAATATGGTATGATATGGTAGTTTGTCTGACCTCCATAGAATGTAAATATGTCACAAACTTTAACAAGGTTTTTTAAAAGGGGTGAGGATCCACAATAACACCTTTACTTTAATTTTAATTCACGTTAGCTTTTATTTATTTTTTGGAGTTGAATCATATTGTGTCGAATAAATTCACCTCATAAATTCACGTTCTTATTAAAGACAATTCTCGACACCAATTTTGCATAACTCTGTTTTTTCCTTCTCCACTTGCACGTGGCACTCTCTCGAAAATAGATAAATAGATAAATAATAAAAAATAAGAACGTAACTTGTTATCGTGTCAAAAGAAGGAAAAATCCTGCTCACGCGATTACGTGTCTTTTTAAAAACATTTACATAACCTTTTTATTTTTATTTATATATCTGTTTAAGCTTTTTTGTCAGTGTACTTGAAGGAATTCAGTTGATTACAACCCTGACTGCGTGTTCTTTATATTACAATAGTACAACCCTGAATCCGACGGCGTAATACTACACCGTTCAATTCTGTAAAACTGAAACGAAGCTGTTCTGCTTGAAAAGGGCGCCATTTTCTTCTTATTCATATTTATATCGATTCTTTGCTTTGAAAAACTAAAGTAATTACGTGTTTACTTTTTTAATATCTCATTCTGCTGTTTCTGATTATTTTACTGAAGTAGGTAAAGCTTCATTATTTTTCCAAACTGTTTCTTTGTTTTTCGATATTTCGTCGATATTAATTAGTAAGAGTGTTTAGCAGAAAAGCCAACAAACGAAAAAAAGAAATAAATGTTACCATTGTCAATAAAAGTTCAATTTATGTTTTTTTTTGTTTTGAACTAGTTTTTAATGCTCTTTACTTGAAATAATTTCAGCGAACCGAAATTAAAACGAAATTTGAGTCGATAACTATTTACATCAATTTTTATATAAACTGCACATGCCATAATCGAATATTCTTCAAGTTTAAAATAACGGAAAACATTAAAATATGTTTATAAATATTCCTTACGTTGACGGAACTCTCTTAAATTGTTAACACAGAATGCCCAGGTGCCCCTCCTTCAAATTGAAAACGGGGCGCTCGATTTCAAAGTCGCTGCCATTTTGATTTTTTTAACCGGTTCGGAAATTAAAAAAACATTTTTTTACAAACTACTTAAAAATCAATGAACTTTTCTACCATAAAAGTAACTTTTATTCACTATGGTAACATTTATTTCTTGTATATTTATATTATTATATGTATAACATTTTCTCTTTGTAAGGAAATATCATTTTGTTGGTCACTCTTGGCTACGAATGGAAACAAAGTTGATATAAAAAAATATATTTCCGCGAAAATTATCTTTACTTTCATCATATTTTGCTTAGGGTAACATTTTTGAGTATAAAAACCTATCTCTTTACAACCCCCTCCTTTTCATAACCTATCATACTTTCATCAATCACAGTCCATTTTCTGTAGGCTGTTTTGAAACCAGTCAACGACAGGTACTTCTGCTACTATAGTATAAAGCTGAACGTCTCTGTGTGTGTGGTCACGAATAGGCTCCTATATGGTTGACTATTATGGAAAACTGATCCCATATAATGATAGAAGATGTATCGAGACACGGGAATGGGTATGTTTGATATGGCATAATGATGATTCTTTAAAATTGTGGGGTCTGCGCCTGATCCACAAAGTATGGAAACAAAAAATTAAAAAAAAAAAACAAAAAAAAACGTTTACAAGTGTTTTTGATATAGATGAATACTTTGATGAGTATGTTTTAACTTAAATAGGGATGATATAATAAAATTGTGGGCTCTGTGTTCGCGCCTGGCCTCCATAGAATGGAAATATGCACAAAGGCGTTTCATATCTATCTACGTAAGTATACCTTGATAATTATGTTTTAGTTTGAAGAAACGTGGTATAATAAAATTATGGGGTGTTCCTTTGCACCTGACCTCCATAGAATGTAAATATATCACAAAGTTTAACAAGGTTTTTTTAATATAGATTCACAGAATATTGTTATAAGTGTTTCAGTGTGAACAGGTATGGTATAATAAATGATGGGGCTTATCTATTTTATTTTTACTTTCCTCAGATTTTGCTTTGGTTTTGATACTCCCAAATTCGAAACTATATCTTTACAACCCTTCCTTTTCATAACCTATCATACTTTCATAAATCAGAGTCTATTTTCTGTAGGCTGTTTTTGAACCCAGTCAACGACGTGTACTTTTGCAAGTATATATATATATATATATTTATATATATATATATATATATATATATATATATATATATATATATATATATATATACTTCTTTTTTGCTATATTTATTCAATCCATATCTGGCAATTTTAATTCACTGTAATTCACTTAATATCTTAAAGACAATGAATTTAAATAAAATTTTAAAAGTTGGACGTAACTAAACCTGCTTTGAGAAGACGCATCTTAGTTACTTCAAACAACGCCCCCTCCCAATCTGCATAAATCTTTAACATGTCAAAACCCATATGACATATTGCCTCTCTCCCTCTCCCCTTCAGTATTTATTCTTATCTCTATATTTCTTTCCCCCATCTCCGCTTTAAAAAATCTACCCACCTTATGCCTCTCCTCTCTTTTTTTTACCTTCTTTATCTCTCTCCCTCCCTCTCTCTCTCCCCCTCTCTTTACCCCTATCATATATTCTTATCCGTGTCTGGTTGAACATCTTAAACCCTCCTAACCCCTACCACCTTCTAATGTTTATTAAATCTTAAAACTTAAAATTGAATTCTTTTCTCCTCCTTTCCTATATTCCTATCCGTGTCTAACTGAATTTCTTAAATTCCCCCTAATCCTTACAACTCTCTAATGTTTATTAAACCTTCAAAGTTAACTGTTATCGATCTCCGCCCACCTTTTCTTCCTTTTCTTCCCCCCTTTTTTCGTGCTATCTCTAATATCATTTTTTCAATCATAATGACCATTTCTGTAATGCCTGAAGTTACTGGATCTTTAATATGATTCGGTAACTGAAACATGTGTAACAAAGCAGATAAAACGGTAATAAAAAAGAAAACACACACACACATATATATATACATGTGCGTGTGTGTCTGTGTCTGTGTCTGTGTATGCGCGCGCGAAATTGTTAGATTTGTTCAATAAGTGGTGCTATAAAACAAAATTAAATAGTTTTTTCTTAATAAAAGAAAACATAAACTCTTTTAACTTATAGCAGAAAACTGTGATTTGTAATATTACAGTGATGTTTTTTTCGAGTAAGTAAAAAAGTATATTGAAAAAAAACACGATATGTGAAACATCATTGATACGTTTTCCAAACATTCGATTCATTTTTTAGAAGGTATGAAGACTTTTGCAATGTCAACTGCGAAGATTGGGCTGATGCGAAAAAGGTTCTTTCTGGTACTGCTGAACAGATTAGGTCATAGACTACATTCCACATAAAAAGACTACATATCTGGAGTTCGCAGAAACCGTAAAATTACTCGCAGAACCTTTTAGTCCGAATGCATCTCTGTTTCATAAAAAAAAGTTGGCGATGTTTTATTTAGCTATGCAGGGCGATGAAAAATATTTTACCTTTGCGTCTGTCGTAAACAAAAATTGTAACGAGTTCAGATTAGCAGAATTATCGGCAAATGATTTCAAATTACAATTATTGATGAAAATAAAAGACGACATGATCTCAAGAGGGCTACAACCATTAGAGACATGTCGGCCCTGTTGATCTACAGATTCTTTGAAGCTTTCTGGGATTTCCCAACTATTATAAGGCTTTAAGAAAAAATATTAACAACTTACATGTCCCACTATATGGGATATTAAAGAGAGAAACAGTTTGGAACCGAACTACCGTATGCCAAACGCAGTCGAAAAAATAAAAGAGATGTAAACGTCAGACCATTTTCTTTCGCGCTACCATCCAAAGTTGAATATAATTGCAGCACCAGTTCGTACGGCATTGGAGCATGTATATTACATGCCCACAACATGCCTGACGACACGAAAAGCATTCTTCACAAACACCCGCCAAGAGACATTGATCGCAAATTGAAAAAAAATCCATAGATGGCAGACCTTTTCCGCTGCAAACAGGCCACAAGACTTTACTTACCATTTTCGGATCAAAGAAAGGATTACCGACGCACACTGCCAACAAATTATTAAGATGGGGTACCACCCTGTTAAATTACAACTTTTAAACCGAAATACCTGTTATTGCAATTCGCCATGTAAAGCCGTTTTACAAGTAAGTCGGATTCTAACTTTTTAGGCGACTACGTGTGAAAAGAAAGAAGAGGCTTGAAGTTTTGTTCCAAGTTCTGCAGAAGGGCAGGTCCTGTAGAATCAGCAGAAAAGAAAGTCCTGTAAAGTCAGCAGACGAGCAAGTCCCAAAAAATCACACACACACTAAGGTACTCTTAAAGCTGCAGCAGTTCACCGATACGATCACACTGACGTCGATCCTAGAAAAGACACCCCCATGTTCCAAACACACTCCCTTTATCCTTCCGGCGTTCGTCCTCGGCCAATCAGCAGCCAAAGAACGGTCACGTGGGGCCCAGTGATGATCGCACAATCTACAAGATGAGGACGGCGCCATTTTGGAATTTCTTTCATGTTTCGGCCATGCACGTACGCACACCGTAGGAGCGTTCCAAGGTAAGGCATGACGCGCAGACACGTGGGCGCTTCTTCCCTTCATTTTCTTCGACTCTACACCCCCCCAGGTCTCAAGATCACACATGCGGCATTGCGGCCACGGTCGTTTGATGCGGGCGCTCCTACGGAGGGGGATTAGCTGGGCTTCTTCATCTCCACCAGTGCTACCCGGGTCAGTGTCTACAGTCCTACCATCCGGCTGCACTTCATCTTCCTCCGAGCTACCTGGGTCAGTGTCCACGGTCCTACCATCCGGCTGCGCTTCATCTTCATCTTCATCTGAGCTCTCAGAAGTGGTGCTGGAGCTATCGCCATCCGTGCTGAGGTTCTCAGCCATAGGCCGGATCCACATTTCATCACTGGATGATTCATTACTTTCACTGTTCAACATTTGGTTTATATCAAGGGCGGGCCGGACATCCCTTACATGGCGTGGGACACCATCAACCAGCACAGCCTGCTCACCGATTATGCCGGTGATCCGTCCCTGTCTGAACCTGGTCGTGCATCAGTTATTGGGAGGCCTTACCCAGACGGTGTCCCCTGACTTGTACCGTCCTTGCGTCTTCCTCTGATTAGGCGGGCAGGCGTCAATGCCCTTAACACGCACTCGATAGCAATGTATCGCATTAGCAGGTGCACTTTCAGCAGTCGCGTCATCCTTTGGCGTTGTATTGTACCTATAAACCGCCCTCGCAATCGTGCATTGCTTCCTTGCTGCTATCCGTTTCACACTTCGGTGGCACCGCTCTGCTATACCGTTGCCACTCGGCACATACGCACACCTGTGTCTAAGCCAGGTCGATTGACTGGCATATTTGGCATTCCTTGACCACTGATTCTACTCTGTTTTTGGACACTGACGGGTTGGTTAAGTGTGCGAAATAATACGTCTCACTCCGGGGTGTCCAGTGTCGTGGTGTACCCTCTTGATTTCATCCGTCTCCTCAATAGAGGCAGCACATAACGATCCTGGTTCGGCTTCTTTCTTCATTGCGTCGAACCACCTCTTGGGCACACGGGTGAGTTTATCTGCAAGATTGCGGGTGGAAGCGACAAGCACCGCGTTCTCCGATAGGTTGTACTCTTCCACCAACTTCCTTAGTGTCTCCACCCTTCGTCTGATAAGCATTTCGGTAGCCGCCTTGGTGCGCACTCTCGCTTTGCCTGTAAGTGTGTCAACTATCCAGTGGTACACGCACAGCGAATCTGTGTGTAAGCACAATTCTTTAACCTTCCACTGGAGTGCCATATTTACTCCCTTTATCGCCGCATCCAACTCCGCTAGGTTGATGTGAGCGGCATCATCCAGTGGTCGCAACCAGCAGGCGTCCTCAATCACAGACCCGTTCATCTTCAATAGTGCCCCGATCGCGAGGGAGCTCGCATCCACCCACACATTTAGTCGGTCTCCCTGGACGCACCAATCTCCTTTAGCGGGGTCCTCCTGCTTGACTCTTGTGATGGTTTCTTTTACCATGCGAAGCAACAGATTGTCCACCGTCTCGTCATCCCAGCCTTTGGTAACTGCACTCGCCCTCCTCTTCATGCTGGCTGTTGCGACCCGGGTCCATCCACATACTGGCATGTGTCCTACCAGTTTTCCACACAGGGAAAATATGGCCCGCCTTGTGAGGATATGGGGCACTTCGGGGACTGCAGTTCCGCGCCCCCACCTCAAGGTCTCTCGCTCCTGTTGAACGCTCAACCCCAAAACACGAGCGCCATCCTCCAAGCGTTCTGGATCCTTACAAATCAGTCCAAGTTCGGCAAGCTTAGCCCTCACACGTGATGATGGCACAACGTCTTCATTCATGTATATGTCGTCAAGGTATGCTGATGTCCCTTTTTTACGGTCTTATCCTGTGACAATACAGCATTGACGAGCGTTTTCATGATTTGGGGTGCAACGTTCAGCCCAAAGCCCAGTCACGTGAGGCAATACCTCCTACCGGAAAACACTACCGTTTGAAACGGCCACAGTGTCTCGCTAACCAGGACCTGCAGATATGCCCTTCTAAGGTCCAACAGGGACACATTAGAACCCAGCTGGCGCCATTCTCGCAGTTTGCTAGCATACACGTCGGCCTCGCCTGTGAACGCATCAACATATGAGTTCAGTTCTCGGTAATCCATCACCGGCCTGACTTTTGCTTTGTTCTGTTGAGCAACTGCCATTAATGAGATCAGACCCTTGGGGGGTCCAAGTATTTTGTAGGGGTAGGGAATCAACCAGCCATCCTCGATCCATCTGCGAAGTTCTTCTTCGTACGCGGGCCTCATGTGGTCGGGCACATGGTATTCCGTTATGCCATTTTGCAGTTTGGCCGGTTCTCGGTCTTCCGACCACTTCCATGAGGCAGTCCAGGCCCTCTTTTGCTCGTCAAATTCGACGCTGAAGTCCGGTTGGTCGATCTTTAGTGCAGCACACACTGGGGCTTTCTCCTGAAAATGTACTGCCCCCGTCGCCGTTATGTAGACGCCACCAAGAGCTCTGATGGCATCATATCCTAGGAGCAGGTAAAAACTCAGGGGTTTTTCTAGTACCACCAGCGCCTCTAGGTTAGCGGAGATCCCATTTTTCGTTCGAATGTTTACGCTGCCCACCCCGCAACATGTGCACGTCTCTCCACTGATGGTAGTCACTCGCACGTTCTTCTTTCTCCAAGTGTGGCAGAGATCTGCACATATGATAGTGCGGGAGCACCCGAAGTCGAGGAGTGCTGAGCGCAGTGTTTCGTTGACATATATCGAAACGATCGGCAGCGTCTCATTTAATTTCTGCGTGGGGAAGAGGTTGACGCTGACACCTTGTCCCCGGTTCCGTTTCCCGGACAGTCTTGAGCTATATGGCCGGCTCCCTTACACCGGTAGCAGCGAACGGCCGTTGGTTGCTGCCGGCAGTTCCTTGCAATATGGCCCTGTCCATTGCATTTGTAGCATATGATTCCGCCAGGTGGACCGGGTCCCTGATACGGTTTCTTATCATTCGGCGTGGACCGGGCAGCAGCAATTACCGGTTCCCTCATCTCGGAATAATTCTTTATTACAGTCCTGGCCCGATCCACTAGGTCATTAAGGGGCAACGAATCCGCACTTGAGCTGGCTCGTAATAGTCGCTTTGCTTCTGTCGGGAGTCCTGCTAGGAATTTGCATGCTAAGGCCCGCTCGGGCAGTCCATCAAACAAGACCGTTAACTTGGTCAGTTCTGCCAAGTATACATCGACCGTAGGGTCCTTGCCTCAAGTTGCTCCCAAGCAGTGGCGGGGTCAATCGCAAACGCCTTGAACAGCGCCGCCTTAATTGTCTCGTAGTCCTGTTTGCCGTCATGGCTGAGCTGTTGATACACGGCAAAGGCGCCGCCGGACAAGCGCAGAGGGACAACACGTTCGAAGTTCTTTACGCCAGACAAAACACAATGTAACTTTTCCACCCAGTCAAGTACCGGGGTTGATCCATCGAACTCCGGTATTAATTTGAGGTCAATTTTTTCCCCCATTTTGCCGAAATAGCTTAAAGCCGTTTCACAAGTAAGTCGGATTCTACCTTTTTAGGCGACTACGTGTGAAAAGAAAGAAGAGGCTTGAAGTTTTGTTCCAAGTTCTGCAGAAGGGCAGGTCCTGTAGAATCAGCAGAAAAGAAAGTCCTGTAAAGTCAGCAGACGAGCAAGTCCCAAAAAATCACACACACACTAAGGTACTCTTAAAGCTGCAGCAGTTCACCGATACGATCACACTGACGTCGATCCTAGAAAAGACACCCCCATGTTCCAAACACACTCCCTTTATCCTTCCGGCGTTCGTCCTCGGCCAATCAGCAGCCAAAGAACGGTCACGTGGGGCCCAGTGATGATCGCACAATCTACAAGATGAGGACGGCGCCATTTTGGAATTTCTTTCATGTTTCGGCCATGCACGTACGCACACCGTAGGAGCGTTCCAAGGTAAGGCATGACGCGCAGACACGTGGGCGCTTCTTCCCTTCATTTTCTTCGACTCTACACCATGTTAATGGACTATCTCGTTTAATACCTAAGGAAATATACGTTTTCGGGGACTCTACAATACCAGCACTTCGCACCGACTGTGACACTGAAACGATGGTATTAAACTCCAAGTTACATTATCTCACTTAAACTCTGGCGTAAAACGGACCAACCGTGATCGAGAATCCAACGACTTTGCGAGTCCTTTCGAAGACTATTACTACTATTACTAGTTGAAGCTGTACTATGTGGCCCGAAGACTTATCACACGGACGAAAAATACTTTTTCAGATGAACATTTTGTAGATTGCATTGTAAGGAACTCACAGTTCATATCTGCGGAGTTCAAGGAGTTTTGTGATATTTTTCACATATATCATATCACTACGCCTCAGTATCAGACTAATCAAATGACAAGACCGAAAAATTTGTAGACACCCTTAGAAAAGCATTAAAGGAAGCACAACAATTCTTATAAGTATATAGAATTACTCTGAATCCAAACACCCTACCAGCTGTCTCTTCTGCCGAAAGCATGTTCGAAAGGAACATGGATCAGTTTATTACAAATTCCTTCCAAAACAAGCAATATTGCTTTAAAACAATGTACATAAAGGACAGTTAAACCATATAAAGAATGTAGTTTTCAAAAGTTTTAGAAACGACACTTATTAGGGGGAATTGGGTACGATCGACAAAAGATTTGCGATATAGTTTAGTTTATACAAGGTCCAATACTCACCCGTAAACACCGCCAAAACCAGCTAAAAGCGTCACTCAGTTGATACCTGAGCGACATTCCTCGTATAGAAAGAAGCGATCAGCACCATATTTGAAACATCCGATCTCGATCCACCCCAAACAACCCAGGAACAGCAACAGTCGTGCAGAAACGAGAAATTTACCGACCCGCTGACTATTGACCAAAAGTGAAAATTTATTGACAAGCTCTTTACGAAGATAAAAGACTTAGGAGAGGTTCATTGTGGAAACTCGTCCATGCCCAAGAGATGAAGTTTTCCAAACTGTAGAAATAGACTGAGAAGAAACGACTCTCGGATTAAGCCTTGTACTTCGTAATACGCAATCTTTCGTATATAAGCTACACCTGTTGCTCTTTGTATATTCTATGTTATTACAATACAATTTATTTTTTCATGTGTTCGTGTTTTTCTTTAGTAATCCTTCCAGGTCACAACAGAGTCATAGATAACGTTTAAAATTAAACTACTGTAAATTAAATTATTATGAACAACCGACGGTTTGCGATTATATTTGGATTTATCTGCAAGATTTGGAGCAGGTTTTGTTCGTTTTCAACAATTCCGAAAAATCGAAAATACTAAATTTGTAGAAAATGTGTAAGGAAAGTCCTTTAAAATTACTGCACCCTCTGTAGATGTATAAGGAAAATCCTTTAAAAGTACTGCGCCCTCTGTAGATGTGTAATGTTGCAGCAACGTAAAGCAATTCAATAACCAGTAAACACCGGTTCTGCACGGAATCCAACTAGCAAGGTACCTAGATGGACACGAACGGTTACTCAGAACGGACCCAACAATCGGTTACTCAGAACGGTCCCAACAACGGTAAGATATGCTCACACCCACACGGCACGAGAAGCAAAAGCAACACGATTCCTGAACAAGTCAATCATCGCTCTCCCAACGTCTTTCAATCACCCGCTTTTATGGCCGTTGCAGGCCGGCTAAATTTGCATATTGCGAGAATTCATGTGACTTTGCGAGATATCATCCTTTACAAAAGACGGCGGCCGCCATCTTGATTTTTCTTTCTCTATTTTCGGTCGGCGACGCCGAGCCGGCCCCGAGGTAAGTCTTTCCTTTTCGTCCGTCTCTCTTACGCACCCACACAACACACAAACACGCGGGCGCTTGTCTCCTGGATGCACATTACACTCCCCCCTGATCTGATGATCACATAGGGAGCATTGGGTGGCGTTTTAGTGCATGTGCTTCTGCGAAGAGGTACATTCACTGGTTTAGATTCGGGCTCTGGATCTGGTTCCGCCTCATCAGACGAAGTATCACTATCAGTCTCTGGAGCGGGCTCACTGAATCCGTGTATCGGCAGCTCATCACTGGCCCTTTCACTGCTTTCTTCTGTAGTTGTGTGACGCGCCTCGGTAGCTGGGCGAAGATCTCGCACATGTCGTGGGGTTCCATCAACCAACACAGACTGCTGGCTAATCACTCCGGATATTTGTCTTCGCTTAAACTTGTCGGTGCACCGATTTCCTGGGGGCCGCACCCACACTGGATCTCCCACTTCATAGCTGTTACATGTTCCCTTGTCGGCTGGCTGCGTAGTGTTGATTCCCTTCACTCCGACTCGGTATGTGTAAATAGCATTCGTAGGTGCGGTTGAAGGAGACGTCCCGTCCTTTGGCGTAATGTTATACCAATATGTGGCTTCCGTAATAGTACATCGCTTCCTGGCAGAAATTCTTTTGATGCTGCGATGGCTTCTTTCAGCAATGCCATTTCCTGACGGCACATGCGCACATCGCAACCGTAGTCGGAGGCTCCACTCATCTAACAACTGCTGGACTTGCTGGCTACAAAACGCTGCATCATTGTCAGTCAGGAGCTCTTCCGGCGCACCTCGCTCAGAAAAAATGGATGATAGGTGGCGAACAACATTTGCCGAATCCTGTCTGGTCATCTGCCGCCACACCGCAAATCTCGTAGGCCCGCAATCAATGAGAGTTAGAAAGGGCTTGCCACTGTAATGGGTGATATCCATGGCCAGCCGCTGCCACACACTCTCAACTTCCAATCGACCCTTCTGCCATCGCTCTGGTGCCGGATCAATAGACTGGCAAGCCTCACAATTTCTGATGATCTGTCTGACATCCATCTTGGTCACTGCTGGGTATACTCGCCTCACAAAATAAAGGGTCCTCTTGATACCCGGATGTCCGCTCTGTGCATGATTTTTTTGTATTTGATATGGGTCGATTGCAACTGCACAAGATCGAGCAGTAATCTCCATTCCCATCTTCGCGGCTTCATACCATTTGTGAAGTACTCGGGTCAGTTGGTCAGCACGATTACAATGTGATGGCACCAGAGTGACGCTCAGTGATAGCCCATACTCAGATACCAGTTTTTTTAGCGTGTCTAGCCTTCTCCGTATTAACATTTCGCTTGCTGCCTTGGTACGGATTCGTGTCCGTCCTGAAAGTGTGTCAGACACCCAGTGGTAGACACAGAGAGAATCTGTGTACAAGGTCAACTTCTTAGACTGCCACTGCAGGGCCAGATTTATCCCCTTTACAATGGCGTCCAGCTCTGCCAGGTTGATATGCTGACAATCTGTTACGGGCCGCAGCCAACATGCATCTTTGTACACGTTTCCTCCTTGCTCCAACGATACTCCCAACGCCAAAGAACTGGCATCAACCCACACACCTACGTTGTCTCCGTTAACACACCACCGCCCACAGGCAGGGTCCTTCTTGTTCACTCTCTCCAGTGTCTCTTTAATCATCAGAGTTAGTAGGACATCATCGGATATGTCATCCCAACCCGTGGTTGTTAAATTTGCTCTGCGTTTAATTACACCAACAGCTGCGCGGAGCCAGCCACAGACCGGTAAGTGACCAACAAGTTTTCCACACCAAGAAAAAACGGTCCGCCTTGTAACGATGTTGGGGATGCTTGGAATTTCGCTGCCACGCCTCCATTGTAGGGTGCCATCTTGCTCATAAACATCCAATCCCAATACACGTGATCCTTTCCTCAAACGTTCGGGATTCTTGCATTCCAGACCAAACTGAGCCAACTTTTCTTTGACACACGACGCAGACTGTACATCTTCATTGGCGTATACGTCATCAATGTAAGCTGACGTTGAGTCCCTCATGGGCTTTTCTTGGGACAATACTGTGTTGACAATAGTCTTCATAATCTGTGGTACCACATTTAGGCCAAAGCCGAGGCGTGTAACCTCTGCCCCTGGAACCAAACTGTCTGGAACGGCCACAACGTCTCATCAACTCGCCACTGTAAATAGGCTTTTCGTAAATCCAATATCGAGACATTAGTGCCTTTCTGACGCCATTCCCTCAACTTGCTGGCGCATACGTCAGCATCGGCAGTGTAGGCTTCAATATGCTTGTTAAGCTCCCTATAGTCCAGCACCGGCCGTACTTTCGACTTGTTATGCTGGACTACTGCCATCAAGGGTATTAGACCCTTGGGAGGCCCAAGCTTGTCCTCGGGGTAGGGGATTAACCAGCCATCTTGTATCCACGCCTTTAGTTCCCTTTCGTATTCTACTCGGGCCTCACTGGGTATAGGGTACTCTGCAACCCCATTCTTGAGTTTAGTCGGTGCCTTTCCCTCGGTCCACTTCCAAGATGCAATCCAGGCCCTCTTGCGAGAGTCGTAGTCCACTGTAAAATCTGGCCGATCGATGTGGAGCGCTGCACACACTGGGGCCTCCAAGAATCGCACTTTTCCATCCCGATTAATTGCGACTCCCCCGAGCGCCTTGATGGCATCGTATCCAAGCAACAGGTCAAACCCCAGGAGATTTCCTTGGGTCACGAGCACATTGATCTTAGTGGCTGCACCGGTGTCCGTGTAGACCTCGACAGTTCGAGCTCTACAGCATGTCTGGGTCTCACCTCCTATCGTGGTGAATTTGATCTTTCTCTTCGTCCAACTTGGACACAGCCTGGCGCTCACTATATTATGCGAACAGCCTGAGTCGAGAAGTGCTGAGCAGGGTATCCTGTTTACGTAGACGGTCATCACTGGTTGCGCTTTGTTCTAATTTTCCTCGGGGAGCAGGGCGGCGCTGACGTCCTCTCCCCTGATACGTTTCCCGCACAGTTTTGGGCTAGATGCCCCAAACCGCCACAATTAAAACAGCGCACACACACCCTGTTGGTGCAATTCCTTTCAAAATGTCCGCGTCGGCCGCAGCGAAAACATTTCCCATTGCTTGCAGGATTCTGATTCGGAATCTCCCGAGCGCCAATCTGGCCTGTCTGTGTCGCCATCACAACTGGTTCCCCCAGGTCCTCCTCATCTTTGATGATGGCTCGAGCACGTTCCATCAAGTGTTCCATGAGCGTTGTTGAAACGCTGGTTAAGGCTCTCAATAGCTGCTTCACCCGAGTGGGAAGGCCCGCCACAAACGCGTACGCGAGCGTCCGCTCTGACACCCCTCCACTGAATAGGACTGCGAGTTTCTTTAACTCCGCGAAGAAAACGTCCACGCTTTCCTCCAGTAGAAGTTTTCGGGAAGCAAATTTTTCATAGGCCGTACAAGGATCCATGGCGAATGCCTTGTACAGCGCAGCTTTAATTGCGGTGACATCTCCCTTTTCGGCAGCACAGAGTTGCTGATACACACTCAAGGCACCCCCAGCCAATCTCAGGGGAATCACAGTGTACCCTTTTTACCTCATAAAGGTCGCACGTCAGCTCGACCCTTTCAACCCAGTCGACAATGGACGTGGAACCGTCAAATTCGGGTATGAGCTTTAAGTAGAATTTCGACTCGGTCATAGTCCTAAAGGGCAAATAGCCGAAATAGCTTGTAGAAAATTTGTAAAGAAAGTCCTTTAAAATTACTGCGCCCTCTGTAGATGCATAAGGAAAATCCTTTAAAAGTACTGCGCCCTCTGTAGATGTGTAATGTTGCAGCAACGTAAAGCAATTCAATAACCAGTAAACACCGGTTCTGCACGGAATCCAACTAGCAAGTTACCTAGATGGACGCGAACGGTTACTCAGAACGGACCCAACAATCGGTTACTCAGAACGGTCCCAACAACGGTAAGATATGCTCACACCCACACGGCACGAGAAGCAAAAGCAACACGATTCCTGAACAAGTCAATCATCGCTCTCCCAACGTCTTTCAATCACCCGCTTTTATGGCCGTTGCAGGCCGGCTAAATTTGCATATTGCGAGAATTCATGTGACTTTGCGAGATATCATCCTTTACAAAAGACGGCGGCAGCTATCTTGATCTTTCTTTCTCTATTTTCGGTCGGCGACGCCGAGCCGGCTCCGAGGCAAGTCTTTCCTTTTCGTCCGTCTCTCTTATGCACCCACACAACACACAAACACGCGGGCGCTTGTCTCCTAGATGCACATTACAAAATTTAAAAGGTAATATTAGATTACAATGGTAACGGTGTTTACAGCGTTAGATGACATTTCTAATTTAATAGTCATTAAAACTTCCAATATTTAGCAAACTTTATCCGAGCAAAGCTTTTATATTTCCTGACAATATCACAATTTGTAGATGCTCTAGAAGTGTTCAGTAATAACTCAATTTCGAAATCATTCTATGAAATAGATTATGTTATTTTTCTGTTTATAATTCTACGATTTCTTAAATGTAATTGTAATTAAAATTTCGTTGGTATTTATTTCTAGAAACTATTCTTGATATTAATTCTATAATCTAGAAGGATAGGTATGGCTAAGTTGTTCATAATAAGTAGCAGTAAAATAAAAGTCCGCAATAAAATGAAAGTGGCATATAGATTATTTATACAACTAAATAAACGGATTCATTCCGCAGATATTGATTATGAAATAAATTGTTAATAAAATTAAAAATGAAAAAAATTACAAAGAAGTCGCCACTTATCAAGGTCCGGAGGCCACTCGAGTATAAGAGTTAATAAGTGTGCAGTAGTCAATGCGAAAATGTCGTAGTAATCGTTAGTCGTTGAAATTGAGTAAATTGAATTATTTAAGGAAATGACTCATCAAGAATTTGTTTACGTTAGACTTGAAGACGACCATATTGTAGTTAGTTGGAAAGCAGGAAAACAGAACAGAGTTCCACATGCGTGCAGTTCTTAGAAATATTTTTTGTTTATGGAGTCTAAGTTCAGAAACATATAAAGAATGGAAGAAATTATTGGAAGTGATTTAAGCTAAACGAGTTTTTTTGTGAAAGTAAGGCCAGGGGAGGATCAAATATTAAAGCTCAGACGAGCACTTGCCAGGAAAATAACGATAAAGCATTGTCTCTTCTGTTGGAAAGAGGTTGCATAGAAGAGAAAAAGCCATACGAAGTCTGTTTTGAACTCTGTCAGGACAGGATAAGGTGCTTCTAGCAGCTCCTGCTCAGATATGGTAACAGTACTCCATCATTGGACGTACTTGGCTTTTATACAGGTTGAATTTCATCAGAAATGAGATATTTACTGGGGCAGTAGAAAGATTCAATCATTTTTTGCCAGCAGCCTTGGCAACGGATTTGATATATGTGTTCCATTTCAGATCTGGAGTAAAGGTCACACCCAGAATCTTGTCAAAACCTGGAGCCTCCCCAAAACGAGAACCATTCATTTCAATTGAGGCCAGATGGGGATCAGAGCGCTGATAGTGTAAAGATAGAAGCTTGGTTTTAGCTGCATTAAAATTAACCAGACACCTCTTTCCCCCATTGCACCACGTGATCAATATCAGAGAAGAGAGAATCGGAGAAAACTTTGTCATTCACAGCCTTTTAAATGTTACCAAAAATGGTAGTGTTGTCAGCATAAACGCCTACGAATGATCGTAGGATGCGATTTGTGAGTCGTTGACGTAAATCATGAAAAGAGTTAGGCCCAGGATGGACCCCTGAGGGACACCCGCATTAATAATGTAAGCTTCTGATTGCTGCCCATCAACCACTTCTATTATGAACCTATGAGAGAAAAATGATGTAAATGTACGAAAGCTATCCCAGTCAGCCCATAGAGTGTCGATATACTGTACAATGGAGAGATATGTCGGAGGACTTATTAAATTTTGTTTTTATTTTAAATGAGACTACCGAATGGTCGAAACATTCCAGTGGGGACAGAACAGAAGATGAACATATCTTAGGGGCAAGTTGTGAGAAAAATGTCTAAGAGACTTGCATACTGACCATCAGTGCCGGGTTCATGGGTGGGTTCGTGAACAACCTGAGTTAAGTCATAAACAATGGGGAAATAACCTATCTTGTTTGAGTGGATTAACCATTCCACATTGTGAACATTGAAGTCTCCACAGACGGGAATGTTAATCGAAGGATGAGCAGACATGATGAGCAGACAATTTTCTAAGATATACTCGAAAAGATAGTAACTCCACTGTTACTAGAGAAACAAATATAAATGCAGTGGTGTAAGCAAGTGCAATCCAAAAACACCTACAGGGCAATTTACGGTCTTCTCTGCTGATGTCCCTACCACGTAGAAAATCATCTTTAATGTAGGCACATATTTCCTGCCCATGCCGATCTGGGAGGTGTCATATTTGAATGTTAAAATAGAATATCCTTTAATTGTACTTAATAAAAGTCCATGTGGTGTGTTTAAGAGGGGGTTAGGTGAAAGATCCCCTCTCACCAACTGAAAATGAAAACAATTGCAAAATCTGTTATGCTATCCACTTGGAAAATATAAACATTTATAGACAAGAAAAAAAATCTATGAAAAAATAAAATAAAAAATCAATAAATTAATTAAATAAAATATATATTCCAAAGAAACTTGCCAGAGAGATTTGGTACATCTTTCCACGAGAAAACCATTTACACAATTAATAAAACAATGAAATAAAATAAATATTAAAAACTGAAATTAATATAATATTAGCACTTGCATCTAGAAAATAAATATGAAAAAAATCATAACTTAACTGCATTAATAAGACGTCCTGTGTGGCTGCAACTAAGAATTGATTTTGTTTGAAATAAAAATGCAGCGTTTTCATTTTTGAAAAGAAAACGGTAATCACGTAACATAGTTCGCTACTTAAACAAGCTTGTTCTTTTATAAGTAGTAACGTGTCGACGGACTGGGGGGGAGTAAGAAACCAGCATTTCAGATCTATTTATGCTCTATTTCAAATGAAACTTGCCAGATAGATTCGGTACATCGAGAAAACCATTTACACAATTAAAAAAAAAACAATGAAATAAACATAAAGATAAAAAAACTAAAACGTTTTTCTGCTTTCCATCTGACTACAATATGGTTGTCTTCAAGTCTAACGTAAACAAGTTTTTGATGAGCTGTTCCATATAAGTTAACAAATTTACTAAATCTCCATTAATAACGGTTACTATATTGTCCAATTTCTACTGTACACTCTTTAACTCTTATCCTCGATTGGTCTCTTTGCCTTGATAAGTGGTGATGTCTATGTAAAAAAAAAAAATTACGAACTCATCTAGAGAAATAGTCGGTCCAATGCCAGTTTCGCTTAGGAAGAATAGGTTTAGTTTTGTCTTCTATAATTGGATTACAACCTCTGGAAGGAACGTAAGGGAGAAAAAGAAGTGAAGAATATTTTTGTAGACGTAAAAGCCGTAAGAATTACCCACTAGTATGGCATCAAGAAGCCCCACCAGAACCTACATCATGGTCCAGAATCCATTCACCAAATGGCAACACATCAGCTCCAGTACTCTGCACCTGATGATAGGACGGCCTCCTTAGTGATTAATCCAAGGTTCGGGTCCCTGACTTATCAGTCACCCTAGTAAAACGTTTAACTCCAGCACCTCTATTAGTGACATGGTTACAAGGATAGAAATAGAAACAGAAAATTTCCGACATCTCAGGCGACTGCTCACGCAAAAATACTGCCGACCTAGAATACAACTCTTTCTTCTCCCTTTTGTCAGAAAAATCACTCGTTATAAACGAGGTCTGAGAGAAAAATTAGGAGAAGCGAGACTTATGGGAGCTGCCGACAACCTATCCACAATGTATTTTCTACTCTCCATGAAAAATGATAATAATAGTAACATTATTAGAAGTTCAATTTACCTATTTCGGGGGAAGTATGGCGATAGGTTCCCCTCTCACTAATTGTAAGAAAGAAAAATTCATTTGCCAAAGTTAACGTATTTAATTCCTTAGCAACTAGGCTAATGTTCATTTAACAATGTTGTAGTTAAAGTTGTCATGCTTCAGTACTGCATTCAACAATGTGGTTGAAAGTCATCACAGCAAATAACTCACCTTCTCTGAAAGTAAGCGTTTTATCCAAACCGGCACATTATCACATTTTCATATGATTAAAGATATTTCATATTTGTTCGCGAGACCCACCAGCGTATAATCAGATTCGACCTATATTTTGTTTTTGTTCTGTTTCACTTATAATTGCATGCTACATAAAATTAAAAGTTTCTACCAATTTTAAACTATTATTTGCTACAAAAACGCTCTGAACTTAATCTGGCATCAATTGAAATGGATGGCTCTCGTCTTAGGGAGGCTCCATGTTTTGACAAGCTTTTGGGATTGACCTTTACTCCTGATCTGAAATGGAACACATACATCAAGTTTGTTGTCAAGGTCGTTGGAAAAGTGGTGGGATCCTTCTACCGCTCCAGAAGATATCTCACTGCTGATGCAATTCTCTATCTATATAAAAGTCAAGTACGCCTAAAAATGGAGTACTGCTGCCACATCTGGTTAGGAGCTGCTAAAAACAACATATTTTGTATTCTGTCAAAATACAAAATAGACTTTGTGGTTTAGTGGGGGATGCCCTTTTCTTTTCCCTGCAACCTCTCTCCCACAAAAGAGACGTTGCGAGCCTGTCTTTGTTTTATCGTTATTTCTATGGCAAGTGCTCGTCTGAGCTCCAATCTCTGTTATCCCCTCGCCAATCTTTCACGAAAAACACCCGTCTAGCTGAAACTACTGTCAATAATTTTCCCCACTCTTTATCTGTGCCTAAATCAAAACGTAGATTCCATGAACAAAGCTTCTTTCTTAGAAGTGCCCGCCCGTGGAACTCTCTTCCGTTTGCCTGTTTCCCACCTGACTACGACTTGGATGTCTTCAATTCCAATACAAGCAAATTCCTGATAAACCGCTCCTTAAGTAAGAACTTTACCAAATCTCCATTACTAAGGATTACCGCGATATTATCCCATTGATTACTGTAGACACATAACCCTAAACCCCGAGTGGCTTCCGGGCCTACATAAGTGGTAACTACGATGCAAAAAGAAATCACAACAATCATAATATTCACCGGCCGGAATCCCGTTGTTGTTCAAGACTAAATGAGAGCACATACCAACTTTCATATTACCATTTTGATTTCTCATATTTCGATAATTTTATTCAATTTAAATGTGGTCTTTGCTCTTTTCTAAACTCATAATTTTATTTTTCAAATCGATGGATTCCATTGCAATTAGGTATTTTAGCGCACGGCTTCTTGAATGTCAAAGGATTTTGACAGAATATGAACCCCGCACTTAACTTTTAAAAGATCAACTTTACTAATATCGATTTTAAACATTCGAATCAATAATGATCGCTTCTCTCCAAACAATTAGAATTGAATAATTTCAGCTGCCTAGTTTCTATTTCAACATCTATTCAATTTTATGAATCTTGATTTGAAACAATTATACCAGAAGGAAGTAAACCAGAACGGGAGCATATAAACACCAAGTTAACAAATCTTTAACACGTATCTGTGTGCTTACGTTCCTATATTGAATACTAAAAGTTGAGTTAAGCATTTAAATTATATAATATAATTTCTTCCATCTCTGTATTGATTTTTATTAAAGAACAAAAATGTATGTGACTGTTTTTATAAATGGCTATTGCATTTCAAATCAATATTAATGAAAATACTGAGAGAGAAAAGATAAGTGCTTTACAATTTTGTTGCCAGCAGGCGCCAAGTAATTTTAATTTGCTTAAGTGGTATGATAAATAAGAATCGTTGTTTCCACAGCTATTATAACTTTTGTTCAATTACTACGAAAGTAAAAATAAAGAAATAAAGTTATAAAAGCAAATTGAATGCGTCAGAAAATTTGACTGACTGCAACTGTGTCAGTGAAGAGGAAACATTTTCCTTTAATTAAAACATGTGTAATTGTTGTGAAATCGAAAATGGCCTACATCATGGACTCATCCAGTATTATATTACGTGTTAGATAACACTATCAGGAGGCAGTATCGTATTAGCGCAGAATCAGCAAGAGTACAAGTAGTGCGCAACCCATATTTAATACCATCGGATAGTAAGCTCCGTTTACCCTTTATCTTATCCTTTTAACCTTTTGTTTATATATTTTTCTTACACCACATCTGTGTTCCGTATTTTCCTTCCGTGATCGCAAGCTTGGGTCCACATAACTGACGATAGAAGGATTCGAGAAACACACCCACGCTCAAACCCTAATGCTTGACCAGTTTTGCTTCAATAGCAACCGTGGAACCGTTTAATAATTCGTTGAACGAGAAATTAAGCTGGCATTACTACATCATCAGTTACATAGAAAATAATAGGCCGGTGACCAACATCAGTAGCGAATTACCGAGTTGATACCTATGAAATATTTATGATTTTGAAAAGTCTGTCCAAATAATATAACGGTCAACCAATATATGGAGAACAGTTGCTTACACAAAGAACTGACAAACTTCCCCGACCTATAAACAGACAATAAAGACTTAACAACAATGTTTGGGTTCAAGAAAGGTCTGCAGTCTACACTACAAATATATTGCCTCGTTTGTGAAGAATTCTCTTCGACTAACACTTCGAGATGGAGTTTCTAACATCTTAAATATTTGCCATGCGGACAACTTATCTCGACTCATTCTCATAGATGCGAAAGTTTTCGAAGACTCCATCATTACTACACTAAGATCAAATTGCAAAATCAAAACATGACCGCGAATATAGTTATAGAGCTCTCAGTAACTTTAGTCGACATTAAAAGAGTTTCGAGAGGGTGAATTCATACAATCAAACAAGAAAACAAAAATAACAGTAAAGACCCGAATTTACTTGAAGTTTTCTCCCTCGGTGGATGTTCTATTGTATAATGACTGTGTAGTAGTACGAAATAATCTACAAAAGGAAAACTTCATGGATGCTCACACGGACCATCCGTGAAAGAACCATACGAAAAGCTCTATGAGTTGTAATGTATATTGGCCAAACATGGAGAAACACATAGCAGATATGATAGAGTTCTGCAAGGAATGAAAGGTTGTAGCAAAATGTCCAACAAAAACGTGTATACTATGACCAAACACAGAGCATTCATGTGGATTATGCAGGGTCCTTAGACAACATGTACTACCTCATTGTTGTGGATAGCCACACTAAATGGCCTGGGGTCCTACAATGTAAGAGGCTAACCAACAACTGCACGATCAGATTTTTGCACGCGCTATTCGCGTGTTTTGGCGTGGTAGATTGCATGGTGACATATAACGGCACTTTTGCCAGTCGTATCAATTAGACCATATTACAACACTTCAGTATCACCCAATATCGAATAGTCAAGCCGAAAGGTTCGTCGATCTTTCGTGGATAGGGCTTTAAAAGGCACTAAGTATACTGACGGAAATAAGTACATTGCAAGTTTTTACAAGTGTATAGAATAACCCCTAATCAAAACAAGCCTATGTGACGCTCCCCTACAGAAACAACGCTCGCAAGAAAAGTCAAGTCCGAAGTTACAGAAGACCGTCTCTATTCATGAGAAATGTTTCTGTGCTGTTAAAAAAACCCTTTTTAAAAAGCTACAAAACAACATTATAGTCTGGGAAGTAGCCACCTTAACATCTTAAATATTTGTTAAAACCTTAACATCTTAAATATTTGTTAAAACTCAGCTTTCAGATGTAATAGTCGATAAAACGAGTGGCGATATTTACTGACTACATTAAATCATTCCTCAAACCGACCGCAGCCCCTCTCTCCCAGATGCCTGCCAGACGATGAATTACGATGCAGTCCTGTGCTATATTTGGGTCACTGCAGTTATACTCCCCATACTGGTTATCTATCGATTTCCTAAATATGTACTGATGATCAACATCTCTTAGCTGCAATATAATTTTCCCGGATGCATGAAGACTGTCTTATCATAAGTGACTTAAATGCGCCCAGAATTGACTGGTTTGCCGCATTATGTATACCCCAAGCATCTACCTTCGACCAAAGTATTTTGGGAGTATCGTAAGATTGCACCCTGTTCTATCATATATACTCCCCCACTCGATTTCGTGGTTTTTACATCATATCCCCGATCTGTCTCAAACGTCAACACCTGTCACCTTTAGGGCTGAAGGACCACTGCGTCCTGAGTTTCAGCATGCTCACCTTCTCCCCTCTTCAACCATCCAACCTGCCGCGACGCGTGTCCCCAGCCACTAATATATCAGCTTTTCTTATTGAAGCAAACACTATTGATTGGCGTGCCATGAGCTCATTGACTCCAGCGTTTAAGCATGCAATTGTCTGGATCTCTGAGGAATTTGCGACGGGCCAAAAACAAACTATGGGTGACGAAAAATGTGAAAACAGAGAACTCCAAGGGACGTAGCTTGGCAAGAGTACATTAACTACAAATCAGATTCCGCCTACGGACAATACGAAAGGCAGCGAAACCATGCCACCTACATTAAGAAGCAAGAGAGCTCGAAGTTCAAAGAGCATATAGCCAACAACGTTAACGGAAATCGAAAAGCGTTCTTTGCGCATATCTAATGAAATGCCAGCCTAAAACACAGTAAAGTTGAAGACAGACCAAGCGACTGTTAAAGACTCTACTGAGCAATCTACAATTTTTGCAGCAACCTTCTCAACTATTTTCAGAACAGATATAGTCAGAAAACTGCCACCATTGTACCGCTACGCCCCATCTATGCATCAAATCAAATTGACAGAGAAGACGAATTCTCAGATCACTTGATGCAACAAAGTGTCGTGACCCTGACAGTGTTCACCTCCGAATCCTCAAAGAGTTCGCGGTTTTTATCTCTACCCTCCTTTACGTGCCTTTTCATCCTGTCTCTAACGACCAGCATCGTTCTCAACGAGGGCGTGCTGCTACGATCTTCCCCATCTTCAAGAAAGGTAACAGAGAGGGCCCTGTAAACTACCAGTCCGTTTCGCTCACACTTAATATCTGCAAAGTCACGGAAGTGTTGCTGAAATGAGCGATGAAGTCCTACCTTCAATGGACCGAGCAAATCTCTCAATTCTAACACGGCTTCTGGTCATGAAAGAGTCTCTGACTAAAATTCCTGGACAAGGGAGACACTGCGAAAATTGTCTTTCTGAACTTGGCAAAGCTTTTGACTCTGTAAATCATCGTCTACTTCTCATCAAGCTCCATACGGGTTCCATCCTAAGGTCGTGGGTCGACGCCTTCTACGCCGACCACACCTTCTGGTATTGTATAGCACGGGGTTTCATACTGGGGATAATATATCAGGTACATATAATACAGAGGTAATGATGAGGGAGACATTTATAACAGAGTAAGGTGATGAGAATTCATTATTGAAGGGAAGTGTTATACTGTACTTTACATCAGAGGGGATAATCATTACTTATGATGGAGGAACACATTACTTGGAAGGGGGTTATACAAAGTTCATTATAGATGAGAGTAGACAAAGCACATTTACCTTTCAGTTGTTGAATGACGACATGATGACAACAGTTACAAAAATCGATGATGTTCTTTATTTCATTTGGCCAGTCGAAATGATGATGACGTAAGGAATTCAAATTCGGGATCTACATAGTTTAATGTTCTTCCTTCGCTTCCAAAGGACTCTTACCTCAACTCTCTCTCTCTCTCTCTCTCTCTCTCCCTTTCTCTCTCGGGCTGACTAGCAGACTGTTCTGCCTCCTCTGCTCGACTGCCTTGATCTGACTAAAAACTAGCTCCTATATTGAGAATTCCCTTTTTGCTATGACGTCAGATGTGTGGTTCATAAACGTGACCAACTCACGTTGAAAAGCACACGTTTCAAACACACTTTCGACAACAAAGAATTCTCAACTAACCTATTTTTAAACCTAACCTATTTTCTTACAATATATTTTTAATTTATATTGTTCATTCTTTTTAGCTGACATTTTAAGTTCAGTTTTTATAAATGAACGAACAATCAAATTCTTTTTACAATACAAACAATACCTAATTATTTTATTATTATATATTTTATTATTTTATACAAACAATATCAAACTATTTTATTATTATATATTTTATTATTTTATACAAACAATATCTAACTATTTTATTATTATATATTTTATTATTTTATACAAACAATATCGAACTATTTTATTATTATATATTTTATTATTTTATACAAACAATATCGAACTATTTTATTATTATATATTTTATTATTTTATACAAACAATATCTAACTATTTTATTATTATATATTTTATTTTATACAAACAATATCTAACTATTTTATTATTATATATTTTATTATTTTATACAAACAATATCAAACTATTTTATTATTATATATTTTATTATTTTATACAAACAATATCAAAGTATTTTATTATTATATATTTTATTATTTTATACAAACAATATCGAACTATTTTATTATTATATATTTTATTATTTTATACAAACAATATCAAACTATTTTATTATTATATATTTTATTATTTTATACAAACAATATCGAACTATTTTATTATTATATATTTTATTATTTTATACAAACAATATCAAATTATTTTATATGGAATTTAACAATAGCTAAATTCTAACATTCCAATTCTGAATCTATTTCTGAACCTTGCTTACAAGGTTCGAGTCTCGGCTTATCCTAATCTCATTTTCCACTTATCTAATGTTTTTCTTATTTACAGGAAAAGGGGACAGCTCTTTTTCTATCACATTCCTGTCCTTGCCATTTTTTAAATGTACGCAGTTTTAAATTCTAGTACATTTTTCCTCTATATCTATACAACCACTTTGTTAAGAAAGATCAGACTCCATAAAAAAAAACTTTTTTAGTCAGCTGTTTGCCAACTGACTTCGTAATTATATTTTTTAGATCAGAATCTCTCTCTGATCCTCCTGGCATTTCCTTTTTGGGTTTAGGGTATACCTCCTATGATTAACATCAGCTGCTTCATCCAGCCACCCTTATGCCGTAAACCGATGTCTCATTTTATATCTCTCGAAATCGACGATTTCTTTCATCCAAAAGTGTCCTGAACATTTCTTTCGATTGGTTGTTCTACTAATTAGAGCTTTATCTCATTTTCTAACTATCTTATTTCTTTTGAGACATACTCAAAGCTCATTTACGTAAATCTTTGTAGTTGGCTTCTAAATTATTAAGATATACCTTTTCATCACACTGATTCGCTCGGATTTCTACGCTTGGGCCCTTGGAACTTGATAAAGACTTAGAAAACATTACCCTCAACTAAATAACCCCATACATTGCATCAAAATTCCTATTTGCACACTGAATTCTAACTATGGCCCGGATTTCTGTGATTTTTCTCTTTTTTTCATCAGAGCGTCCAAGATTCCAGCAGCGATATTCCGCATTCATACCTCTCTAAAAAAATATAAAAATATATCTTCCTACGTACTTACGGTATATCTTACTTTTCTCTCCCTTCTTAATGCTATATATAATATTCCCGTGGTACTGACTGTTATAGTCATTTTGGTACCCTAAGGAATTCTCGTATCCTTCACCGCCTGCCTTTTTAATTTATTGAGCCAAGACTTATAATTCTGTTTGTTGCTGTCACTTGCAGCATGCTTTATAAGCACCCAATTCCGTAGGATCCATTTATATTTTCCTAACAGGGGCATCTCTAATGCTATTTCCTGGCAAGCTACACTTCTTGCAAAAATGTTTATGGACATCAAAAAATAACAAAAAGCAAAAATCAAAAAGCAAAATTCTCTCTTTTGGCTAATAAAGCACTCTCAAAATACGCGTTTACGTAATTTTCAATTGTCCCCTCTCTAAAATTCTAACTTATTTCTAGGCCAACCATTTGTCTCAATTAACGTTTCATTTTATTTTCCTATGACTGGAATTTTAATTTATCTACCTAATTATGACTGTGAATTCCTGACGTTAAAATACAATAACATTATACATACGTTTAAGACAATTTGCTATATTTGTTCAACATCATAAAAACATTTCTAAAAATTCATTAATACATTAAAATAAGATTTATACAAAACTATGATCAACAGTCATAACTTTTTTCAACGAAATATTTTTTCTGTAACAACAACAATTCAACAAAGTCTGTCAAGAATTATCCTTTTTTCAAAATGAAAAAAAAAACCCAAAAAACACATGGAAATCTAAAAAGTCATCTATACTCAGAAAAATGATTTGCATTTCTCTGCATCTTTTTTTTTTGACAATAAAAGTACTTCATTCCCAACAATAACAAACACGATATTCAAAGTGCATTTCAATTTGATGCATGTTTCAAAATGTTTATTGACAGATGACCTTAAACAATTCCCGACTCTGACCCACACTTTAAACAATAACATTAATGACACCAATTTCTTTTCTTTACACTGTGTATATATAAAAATGCATTATTTTTTTTCACATTATCTGTGTGTATCTGTGTGCAAACCAATTCAATTTACAAACTGAATGTCGGTCTATTTTTACGTATTTCTACGCTAATGTATTTACGGACCGGTATTTACATTTCAGTGTGTGTTTTGTTTGTATTCTTTTCTCGTCTAAAAATATTTTCACAATATATTTTCACAAAAAGAAGTCACCCTGTTATGACCTGTTATTAAACACATATCAAAATATTTTTTTTTAACTTTTTGCTTGTGTGTGTGATTTCTTTTTCAATCATTTAATTTTAATTTGGACTTTTATTCTGTTATTTTTTCCTTTGCGGCATATCGACATTTTTTCATGTTAGAGTGTATGCTTTACTTTTTCTTCATTGTGTGTATGTGTGTATTTCTTTTTTTTTCTTAATTATTGTTTTTTCTTTTTTTTTCGCGTTGTGTCTTTTTTCATCTTTAATGGATCCTTACGTTTAGTTTCGTGGTATATGCGAGGGTTTTTTCACACCTTTGTATGGGTGCCTGGAAAACGAGTACCAAAACGCTAAATGTGATAGGGATGGAGTCACGTTCCAAACAAAGAATTCTCAACTAACCTATTTTTTAAACCTAACCTATTTTCTTACAATATATTTTTAATTTATATTGTTCCTTCTTTTAAGCTGACATTTTAAATTCAGTTTTATAAAAGAACGAACTATCAAATTCTTTTTAAAATACAAACAATATCTTACTATTGTATATGAAATTTAACACTTTCTAAATCTATTTCTGAACCTTGCTTACAAGGTTCGAGTCTTGGCTTATCCTAATCTCATTTTCAACTTATCTAATGCTCTTTCTATTTACAGGAAAAGGGGACAGCCCCTTTTCCTGTAACACTGTTCTCAAGTGAGCGACTGCCTTTCCGATGTATGCAGCACAACAAGTGTCGACCACAGTGTTCAGTCATTGGGTTTCTGTTGTTTCTCATATTTGCCAATAACTTGCCCGAAGTGTTTTCAAAGCTGTCACTCTTTTTTGCCGATGATGTCAAAATTCTTGCCTCCCGCAGCGACTACGTTGTCTCCATGAAGTGACATGAGATGGTCACGTCGCTGGGATCTAAGTTTAAACGTCTTCAAGTGCAGTAACATGGCAGTGGTCTGGCATCCCCCAACTCCTCCATTTCCCCATGGCTTCCAACCAGGTGACTACTGCTGGAGTCCGTCAGTCAAGCCAAAGATCTTGGAGTAATTTGTCATTCCACTTAATAAAACTCTGAACACTGAATCACCACTGCTTACAAAGCCAGGTGTGTCCTGTTCCTTATGTACCGCTCCTTTGGTCGTCTCCCTTCTACATATCCTTGGTGCGCTCGATTCCCGAATATAGTATTCAGAGCACATTCCCCTATTACGCCGGCTTCCACTGCATTGACTGGGCTTTGGTCTCTGGATCATAGTGATGGACCTAGTTTTCGTCCTGTGTAATCAGTCTTTTGAAAAACATTGACTCATCTTCTTGACACATCTTCAAATTAATCTTCGAGCACTCGACGCGTTTTCACTTCTGGAATAGTGTGAGCAACCTGGGAATACATCTGGCAGATACCTTATGCATATGCAAATGGCCATGAATGATAGTTTCCACAGACCTTGTACTGATCTTGACATGTTCGGCTATTTGGAGAATACTAATGCGCCGATCTTCCCAAATGGCAGCCTCAACTTGACGGACAGATGCCTCATCAATGGCAGAAGGGGGCGACCAGGTATGGGAGCTGCTTCCACAGACTTCCGGCCATGTTTGAATTCACGATGCCAACGTTTTACAAGGTCATATGATGGGGCATTATCACCATAATTTTCTTTCATTTCATCAAAAGTCTCCTGTGGTGTGCGTCCTTTCAAATACAAAAAGCGGATCACTGCTCGACATTCAACAGGCTCCATTTCACACCTGACTCAGTTCAAACACCTGTAAAACAGAAACTACAAGCAGTTCAGAGCTGTAATCTGCCACATAACCCGTAGAGATATAAATCATTGCACATGCAAATTTTCAGCTAGATCAGACAACTAGAAGTGGGTCAGGGGCATTACTTATTGCACACCCCTCGTGTATATATATATATATATATATATATATATATATATATATATATATATATATATATAATAGAACAACAGGTGTATTAAATGAAGTCACAAAACTATATATTGGTGGATATAGATTGGTTCATTTGTTGAGTAAGGGAATGCAAGCAATTATTTGGAGGATATATGGACTCTTTATGCCAAGGCATTTCGAAGCCTAATGCTTCTCATCAGAAGAGTAGAGAAGATGCTGTGTAGCATGGTGGAGATGTGGCGTCTAGCATAGGATTCATTAGGAGCGAATAAAAATAAGTGAAATTATAGAATGTTGGGGAAGCTTTATTGAATTCTAAATAAAAGAGAATCTTGTTATATATAGTATGATGTAAAAAAGTGTATATGGTCTTTACCATAGTCTTGAATTTATTTTTTAATTTAAGGGTTATATGCTTTAGGGTTAAATTGTGAGTATATTGTGGCTGCGTGGTAATTCTATTTTAACGGTATGTGAGGTGTCTATTATCTATAGAGTAGTATTTTTGACAGGTGCAACCGATACGGCAAACAGCAACTATAAAATCGCGTATAATTTTGGGAGGGGTAGTTGCAAGGCTATAATATTGCTTTTCAGAGCTGGGTATATGTTAGGTACTCTGTGCCAATATTTCTATATTTCTTTTGTTAAGATATAGAGAGTTTGTTAGGAGGATAGGATGGCAATGTCTTTGGGTGCGTTTAACTTGATGAAAACGGTTTTTGGATAGAAATAGTTGGCGTGGTGGAAAAGTAAGGGGACATTTACTACTTATAAAAATGATAATAATACAAATAATAATAGGGTAATTATAATAATAATAATAATAATAATAATAATAATAATAATAATAATAATAATAATCTAAATATAGATATGGAGGTTATCGGAAACGAATGAAGGAACTATTTGACCTATCCAGTGACTGCCATACGACAGAACAAAGAATTGCAGACCAAGCTGATACTCAAGAAAGGTTGGCTCTCTAAACAAGAACTAACAGAAATTCAGCGTAAAATAAATGATGAAACTGAACAAGAAGCATCCCCCAACGGAACCGCACGTAGATGAAACACCACAAGTTGAAGCCTCACAAGTAAAAACACCAAAGGCCGAGGACTAACAAAGAACGAAGTCTACAAACGTGGAAACCGAGAAAAATAAAACAGAACTGACAGAGAATGAAGCAAATAAAATAAATAAAATAATACAGCTGATGAACGAAGACAAAACAAAGCTCCCCATCGTTAAGGAACAAAGAGCAGAATATATTAAAAACAGAAAAAGAAGATTAACAAACTCCTCCCACATATCCCAACAAATAAAATCACAGACTTAAACAACCTGATTTACGTAGGCGCCAAAATGTAAGTATGAATCTCAAATCAGAAAAACAACCGGGGACAAGCGGACCGAAAAAAACTGGATGGGAAATAAGGCTAGAAACTCAAATACAGAAACATAAAAAAGAAGCCAAAATGATCAACAGGAAGAAAGCAATGGGGAGAAAACGGTATATTGGAAATGTAACTGACAGGGAAAGGCTAAACAAGAAACATGAAGAACTGGACCAAAAGATAAAATCAAAAGAAGCGAGATTGAGATGATATAGATATACATCTGAACAATGCAATCAAAACAGAACATTTGAAATTATGAAAGCCGATTCTATCAAAATGCGAACGGAGGAAAAACAAAAACAGAACAACCAAATGCGACAGAAACAAAACTCTACTGGAGTAAAATATGGGAAGAGCGCCGAAATCACAATAGAAATGCAGTATGGCTGAAAATACATGAAAGAAGAGTTACAACAAATAGAAGAAGGAACAGTGAATTAAATCAGCAAGGAAACCCATAGGAAAAAGCAAACCGGAGAGCACCAGGGCACGACGGGATACATGGTTAAAAAAATTCATAACATTACACGAAAGGCTAGCCCAAAATCTGAGAAGATGTATACCCTGCAAGCTTACCAGACTGGATGACAAAAGGTAGAACTACACTGCGACATAAGGATACGGAGAAAGGAACCGTCCCTAGCAACTATAATCACGTGCTTACCAACTATGTGGAAGATACTGACAGCACAACTGAGGGAACAAATCTACCACTCCCTGAATAACCGTGGACTCATCCACGAGGAGCAGAAAGGATGCCAAAAAGGAAAAAGACGAACACATGACCTGTTATATATAGATCAAAAGATCCTAAAGGAGTTAAAAAGGGGAAGAAGGAATTTAGCCATGGTATGGATCGACTACAAAAAAACGTACGACAGGATCCTCCAGGCATGGATAATAGAATGCCTAAAAATGTATAATATACAAAGCGGAATCACCAACCTAATAGAAAATACAATGAAAACATGGAGACTGAAATTGACAGCCGATGAATAACACATAACAGAAATTAAAATACAAAGAGACATCTTCCACGGAGACTCACTCTCACCACTACTGTTCATCATAGCCATGATGCACTTGTTCAGTATTCTGAGAAAGTGACAAGCCGATACAATTTCTCCAATACAGAGGAAAAATGAACCACCTGATGTACATGAACGATCTGAAACTTTTTGCAAGGGCCAAAAAGGAGCTAGATACACTAATCAACCCTACCAGGATCTTCAGCCAAGATATCCAAATGGAATTTGGAATGGAAAAGTTCACACTGAAACACTTATCACAATATTCTGTGGATCTATATTAAAAAACCTTGTTAAACCTTGTGACATATTTCCATTCTATTGAGGTCAGGCGCGAACGAACACCCAATAATTTTATTATACCATATTTCATCAAACTGAAACATAATTATCAAAGTATATCTACGCAGATAGATATGAAAAGTCTTTATTAAGGATTGTGCATATTTCCATTCTATGGAGACCAGGCGCGAACTCAGATCCCATAATTTTATTATACCACCCCTATTTAAGTTAAAACATACTTATCAAAGTATTCTTATGTACATCTATATCAAAAACACTTGTAAACGTTTTTTTTTAATTTTTAATTTTTTTATTTTCATACTTTTTGGACCAGGCGTGAACGCAGACCCCACAATTTTAATGAACCACCGAACTGCCAGATCAAACATACCCATTCCTGTGTCTCGATACATCTTCTATCATTATATGTAATCAGTTTTTTTAAAATAGTCAACCATATAGGAGCCTATTGGTGACCAGAAACACACACACACATTCAGCTTTATATTATATATATATATATATATATATATATATATATATATATATATATATATATATAATTTAAAGGAGATTAGAACAATAGTCTAAAGAGCAGAGTGTATTTTAATGTAATAGTGAAATTACTAGTTTAATCAAAATACAGGAAAGAAAAAGTGCTCGTTGTAATTTAGATATATAATAAGCTCGATAGGTAAATATCCTAGAGCTAATTTAATATTTAGTAATGTGATATATATATATATATATATATATATATATATATATATATATATATATATATATATATATACATATCACATTAGTAAATATTAAATTAGCTCTAGGATATATATACAAAAGAAATAAAAAATAAAAGATAAAGGCTTTTTAAAAAATGGGGAAGATTTGGATACCCAAGGTGCATGTACACGATAAAGCATTGCAGGGGAGTTAAAGTAGTGCAAATGTATCCATATATACACACATGTACACATTCACATACATACATACATATATATATATATATATATATATATATATATATATATATATATATATATGCATATATAACTATATTCATACACATACACGGGGGTAGCCGGCAAAACAGAATAGTTCGGGGAACAAAAACCTGTTTTATTTTAAGTCCTTTACTGGGAAATGTCAGTAAGAGTCCACATTAAATTTCTTGATTACCCGATTACGAGGGCCAGCAATGTAGATCAATTTCCATATTAAAAAAATATTTGGTATTATTTACGGCCTAACCTAGCGTAGTTTACCTCATAGAAAATAAAAAATATACTTTGTCTTGGCTAATACGTTTCAACGGCCTTTAAAATGACACAAAAAAAAGGAATTAAAAATATTAAAATTTAACATTTTAGAGTTGGGATCACATTCATATAAAATTAGCAACGACTTCTTGGCAACTTAGCGGCAAACGAGACACATAATCGTTTACATTTGTTTGTTTGGTGGCAGATGGGATGAAGTCATATGTTCCAAACATTTAAAAAATACGTAGAAATATTTCAAAATGTGTGTAGGGAGGACACGATTCTTTTAAAAAAAGATTTGCTTTTTAAAGGTATCACCGTTGAATATTACTTAATTATTAGTTCACGATATTTTAGGCTGTTAACACAAAATAGCTAGCGTGAACCAATGCAATGCCCTCCCCTCATTATACTTTTTACTTTTCGGCTATTGTCAATTTTTAACGGATTACGTTCTTATTATATAAAGGATTTTTCACATAATATAAAAGCAATGATGTTAAGTCATTTATTATTCAATGTATTCTGTGGTGTTTCCTCGTCCTGGGCACTGAATCATATCCTTTAATTACATCCAGAACAATAGGTCATTGTGACTGCTTAAACAAGCACATATTTGAGAACCTTGATTTCACCGTGTCAAAGCGGAAAAAGAATGCAGTACAATTGGAATTATCTATATGAAATAAAACCAACACAAAGTCAAGTATCTGCAGAATGTCTTCTTGGTTCCTCCTCTTCTCTTTTCTCTCTCCCAACAATCGAACACAGCATATAATAACAAAACTCTAAAGCACGTCTGACAGCACTGACTTCTGCCAACAGTCTGCCCCTCCTCTTAACAACACAGGCTTTTTATATCGCAAAATCGTTCACCTCTATTTGCATATTCTTCTAACTCACGTGATCACTACTCTATAAATAAGAGTCTTGACCATTTCTTTTCTTTCTTTTTATTTATTTTTGGTGACCGACCCGCACGTGGTCTATCCAGGTAAGTCACGCATTTCTCCACACTCCCCCCTGATCTCATGATCACAAACAGGACATGCGGGCAATCGTCGTTGGCGGGTACTCCTTCGAAGAAGCACTTCCTCATTGCTGTTTTCTTCATTACCACCATCATTACTACCAGTCTGTTCCATTATCCCGTCTCGTGGTTCCATAGGCGGTGTCTCACAATCAGGGCAGGGGGGCAGTATCCGTCTTTGTCGGGTACTTCTCCGAAGAATCGGAGGCGTCATCTCCTCGGTATGCTCCATCATCCCTTCTCGCTGGGTTTCGCAATCACGGGGGGTGGGCAGTATTCGTCTCTGTCGAGTATTTCGATGAGGCATTACTTCCTTGTGTCCATCGCTCTCCTCACTAACATAGATGTCATCTATGTAGGCTGAAGCAGCTTTTGCTGTGGTCTCATCCTGCATCAAAACAGTTTTAATAATGGTTGTCATAATCAAGGGTGCTACGTTTAGGCCAAAACCCAAACGTGTCAAACAATATAGTTTTTCCTTGAGTAGTACTGTCTGAAACGGCCATAATGACTCATGGACACGTATCTGCAGGTAGGCCCTCTTTAGATCCAGAAGTGCTACATTGCTCCCTTTTTGACGCCACTCTCTCAGTTTAGCAGCGCACACATCTGCGTTTCCGGTAAACGCATCAACATGCCGATTCAACTCTCGGTAATCCATTACGGGACGAATTTTTTCTTTGGTAGGTTGTTCAACAGCCATGAGCGGAATTAATCCCTTGGGTGGTCCCAGACGTTCCTGTGGGTATGGTATTAACCAACCGTTGTCAATCCACATCTGAAGTTCTTCTTCATATGCGGCCCTATTCTTGGTAGAAACTGCATACTCTGGAATCGTGTTGCACAGCCGATCTGGTTCCTGGCCCATGGCCCATTTCCACTTTGCAGTCCACACCCTTTCGTTGTCATCAAATGTAGCACAGAAGTCCTTTTCTTCAATCGACATGGCTGCACAGACGTCTTTCCCTTCTCCAAGCCTGATACCTCTAGCTGCTGTGATTGTAACGCCTCCTAGTGCTTGTATTGCATCAATTCCAAGCAACATGTCGTAGCCAAGGGGTTTCTCCTGCATCACCAGAACGTCAACTTTAGCTGTGTCACCCTTCTCAGTGCAGATTGTGACTGTCCCTTCACCACAACATACCCGTGATAAGCCATTGATGGTCATAACGCCAACTGGGTTCCTCCGCCACACCGGACAGCAATGGGCACTAACTATAGACCGGGAACACCCCGTGTCTATAAGTGCTGAACACTGCACATCATCAAGTTTAACGCTAATGACAGGCAATCCTGTGTTTATTGGTTGGCAGGGGGCAAGGGTAGCGATAGTACCTTGCCCCCAACTTCGTTTCCCGAACAGTTGCGAGATATGTGCCCAAACTTATTGCAGCGATAGCATTGCACTGGTCTCTTTGATTGTGGATATAAACCTCTCCTATCACTCCGGCACTCTTTAGCAAAATGATTGGCCTCCCCACATTTATAGCACACTGGGGTGGCATGCTTATTACTATCTGGAAGAGAGTCCACATTGCCTCCATGTCGAAAACGAGCTGCTGCTGCAATTGGTTCCTGTTCCTTACAGATGTTTCGAGCTCGGGCCAATAACTCATCAGTTGACAATTCATCGATTCTTGATGATGCCCGCAACAGTTTACTGACCTCCTCGGGTAGGCCTACCAAAAAAGCACAGCTTAATATTTTATCTTTGACCCCACCAAACGGTACAGATAATTTTCGCAGGTCGGCTAGGTACACGTCGACTGTTTCCTTGGGTTGAAGTGTCCGGCTCGTGAACTGTTGCCACGCAACAAATGGATCTGTACCAAACGCTGTATACAGGCTCTGCTTGATTTCATCCCAGTCTGGTTCATCCCCGAGTTGTTGGTAGACTGCATAGGCCCCTCCGGTTAGCCTCAAAGGGATAACTGTGGCTGGTTCTTTAATTTTGCACAGTTTACAGATTTTCTCTGCCTTTTCAATCCATTCAACGACAGCCGGTCCAGTGGTAGATCCGTCGAACTCGGGTATTAAGCGAATGTCGAATCTGTCCATTGTTAGTAACCGCACACCAAGCGCCGAAATAGCTTAAAACCAACACAAAGTCAAGTATCTGCAGAATGTCTTCTTGGTTCCTCCTCTTCTCTTTTCTCTCTCCCAACAATCGAACACAGCATATAATAACAAAACTCTAAAGCACGTCTGACAGCACTGACTTCTGCCAACAGTCTGCCCCTCCTCTTAACAACACAGGCTTTTTATATCGCAAAATCGTTCACCTCTATTTGCATATTCTTCTAACTCACGTGATCACTACTCTATAAATAAGAGTCTTGACCATTTCTTTTCTTTCTTTTTATTTATTTTTGGTGACCGACCCGCACGTGGTCTATCCAGGTAAGTCACGCATTTCTCCACATGAAATAGCAAGAGTACTTTTTAATTAGGTTTGTAAGTCTGAAAACAGACGTATAGATAAGTGACTTTGCAATCTCAACGTCTCCGTTTCTGTTTAAATGCCATAATATTCTTTCTGCTTCATTCGTTCCATGAACGGCTAGATCAGTTCCTGCTTGTTTGATTCATGCGGCAAGAAAGTCTTTCATTTTTCAAGCAAATATTCAGCAACGTTCAGCTTTCAACTTGACCTTTGATGCGCACTTTATACTTAGTCAAACTTTATACTTAGTCAAACTTTATACTTGGTCAGACTTTATACTTGGTCAAACTTTATACTTAGTCAAACGTTATACTTAGTCAAACTTTATACTTAGTCAAACTTTATACTTGGTCAAACTTTATACTTGGTCAAATTTTATACTTGGTCAAACTTTAGACTTGGTCAAACTTTAGACTTGATCAAACTTTAGACTTGGTCAAACTTCATAACCATCAAACACCGCAGTCGATATTCCATAGTTTTTGACAGTGTCTGATTTTGTTGCCACAGTTTCTGATTTATTCATTTAGTTGAAGATTTCACGTCTGAAAGACTATGAGACACCTCTGAAATAAGAGCGCTAGGTCAATGCTACGATCCGCAGACACTTTTACGTCTTTGCATTCAAACTTAGTTTGTGTGAGTAGAACACCGATTGTTCATCCATTTCTTGTACAATGTCTCTTCTGATTTCGGAGAGTTCCAGCACATTGACATCTTTGTGGACATTAATTCCTGTGTTGATATTACACAATGATTTATTCGTTGAAAACAGTATTACACGATCTAGTTTTTTCGTAACTTTTCCGAGACCTGTCTCATCTCTTTTCAACCTAGAGGCAGACAAATCCTTATATTGCTCACAAGTTACGTATATTCTTTTCGCGAGATCTTGCATGGAGACGTTATAAAGGGATGACACAGTGAATGACATAGCTCAAACTGTACTATGCTGCTCGGACATCCCATTCCCTCGCGCCAGCCAACCTTGGCTTTTGAGTGAGTGCATTAGTGACTACTCGATCATAAGATTAAAGCCAAGACGTACCTAGTGTTTGCTGCTGCGCCGGATTACATTCTACCCAGAGTAGAACTTCTGATGGAATTCAGAGTTGTGGCCTTTGAAGACATGCATCTTCCTCAGATATAGACGAACCGACTTCCGATGATTCAGATGACCAGAGACCATAAATATTGGCAGGCAAGCTGAAACAGTACTGAGATGCATTTCTCAAGATTCTATTCGATCAGCTGAAACAAATATTCTTAGCATTTACTGATAGTTTATCCATAGTGTCTGATTTTTAGGTTCTTGCCAGTTCATCCTTTGTCTCAGTAAACGAGTTATGAATTCTGCCTATGCAATCTGATTCTAACAATACATTTAAATTACCCTTGCTAGTCACCATAAACATATGCAATCGTTCAAGTTCCTTTACTTAGTTCTGAATACCAGGTTCATCTTCCATGATCTTGGCAAGATTCTGACATATAAGACACTGATCCATCAGCAGGTGGCCACAAAATGCTCATTACACCGCATTTTTGCACACCATATGTACTAAAGGATTTTCACTATATATTGTCTCCATGATTTCCTTGAGTCCAATGCCATCCATCAAAGTCACAATGCCACCTAATACAGTCATGAAGGTATGGAAGATGCGAAGCAACAGTATCACATCCCTAATTGGACTATTATCTGTAACAACGCTCACGATTTCAGATGCCTTTCACAATAGCGGTTATGATAGTCAGCATGTTGTATTCTGACGAAAGACTGCATAGGTTATTTATGGTAGACGATATACAGGTTTTATCGCCTGGTTAATATATTATTAAATCTAAGTTACATATACTATGGAATAATATGGAATAAACACATAAAACATTTTCGATTTTATATTAAATAAACACATAAAACAACATTTTCGATTTTATATTAAATAAACACATAAAACAACATTTTCGATTCTATATTAAGGAATACTAATAACAAAACAAAAATGAATATTAAAATTGGATGTAATATATATACAATTAATAATATGCACATATACTGATATGGAAGAACTTTTGGGATGTTTCATATTTCATATTTCATTTCTTTGTGTTCATCATATTACTTTCCAAAGTAGATGGCACTTTCATTATTTACATATTAATGAGAATAATTTGCATATTAATTAGCAGAATCTTTTATCACAAAATATTGTCGTCGATAAATCTAACTTAACTTATTCATGTTAAACTGAAAATAGTTTATATTTATTCCAATTATTTCAGAAACAAATGAATTGTGCTATATTGGAAAATCGATTAAAAGCCAGATAATTTCAGATTCATATTAATTAATTATAAACATTCTTTTCTTCGTCAATTTTTTAAAACAATTTTTAATTATACAGAATGAACATTAAGTTTTCCGGTATTCAACTGCCATTGATTAACTTTGAACAAATAAAATATTTATATTTATACATTTGCTTTTTACTCGTTTAATTTTCTTTGAGGTCATTTTCATAGCCGTTTAGTCTACTTCCAAGTTCGTTACTTCCTTTCTTTTTAGCTTGATAGTTACTCCCTTTCACATTTCCTTACGTCCATTCTATTTTTATCATTTTTATTTCGATGAGTTTGTCTTTATTTCCTATTATATTTATAAACCCACTTTCTATTTTATTAATTATGGTTGTGATTTTATATATTTCATTTATATGTTTGCTTTAAAATCTATTCTCTTTGCTCAGTAAATAATTGATCAATGTATTCAATTCAAACCTTACTTTAATGGAACATTTGTCCGAGAAATCTTGATCATTTTAATGCTGACTTTTATTTTATCGAGGTTGTAAAGGCTATTTTAAAATATCGGCATCAAATATCCAGTGAGACAAATTGATAAATACAGTTTCCAACGTCGAATTAGAAATTCGTTGTTTTAAACGAATTTCCTATTAAAAAAAACATAATGAAGAAATAGTTGAATTTTCTGTTTCCTCACGAGAATTCGACGCTATATTTTGATAAATGACTATTCTAAAAAAGCTAACATGGATGTTTCTTGTTTTACGATGGTTTACTCGTAAACGCCTATTATAAATATTACTTGTTAAATGTTCGGTTAAATATTTTGAAAAATGTGACAGGACACAAACAGAAGGAACCTGTAGAGAATGAAGAAAGATGTCGGAATCAGGGAGGAACAGAAAATCTTTGCACCAAGTAATGTTAACCAACACAGAAAAGTATTAATGAAACTAAAAAGATAATTTTACTCACTGTTCATTAAAAGTAGAAAGGAGGCATAACGACAGAAAAGTCGAATAATAAACTCAGTGCGTAGAAAAAATATTTTACGAAAATTGGAGAGAAGGAGGTAAACAACCAAGAGAAATAACCACAGCAACCGAAACCACAAAAGCTTAACTTATAATTTTAGCTCCTCGCTAGAACGCTATTTCCTTGATTCTACTTGTTTTACGTCGAGCCATAACTTAGGAAAGTAATATAGAAATCAATGTTTTCGGCTCGAGTACGAATTGTTACGTTTATTTCCCATAAAAGCTTTACCACGCCCCATCACGATTCGTTTTAGATAAGCTTCCAAAAACTAATGAGATATTTGTTATCAGCCAAAATAAAGAAGAATATAAAAATAAAAAACTGAAATTATGAGAACAGCAGAAAAAATTGTTTGAATATTTCCGGAAAAAATATTATTATCGCTAATAACTATTATGGACATATTTGCAAAACAAACTTGAGTTCTTCGGAAATAATAGAAGATGATTATTCAACAAGAACAGGAATCAGAAATGAATAGGATAATTATCAGCAATTACTGCATAAAGCAGAATACATTATCTCAGAACAAAACAGTGAAGGGGTATGCTTTGAATAAAATAAAATAAATGTATACATATTTATTGAAACACGTCAAACCAAATTGATTAAATATATATATATATATATATATATATATATATATATATATATATATATATATATATAATATATTTAATATATATATACATATATATGTACACATAATATCTATATGCCTATATATACATATATATATAATTTTATATATAATAATATTATATATATTTTATTATATATATATATATATATATAATAAAATATATATAATATTATTATATATAAAATTATATATATGTATATATAGGCATATATATATATATATATATATATATATATATATTAAATGTATACTAATAAGTACCATGGATGTCACGAAACTAATCCCACTATTACCACACACTTCTTATGAGATTAAACATGGCTGACGATTACCGGGTAGCGACTTGTATATACATATGATAAACCAAAACAATTTTTTTCAATCTTAGTCTTCTCCAACACTGACACATTTGACATTATGTTGATTTGATTTAGTCTTCTGAGTGGACAAAACAGGTATATATATGTCCACTCAGATGACTGCGGATGTGACTATTAGTGAACCCATACTTCATCCATTGTCACATATTGATGCAAAATCCCTCTTTGTTGTGTTAAAATAGTACGTAACAACGTTCTGAATCTGCGTTCTGCTTTGTTCTGTTCGATCGATCTCTAAGCATGGCTGTCTAGTGGACAAATGATCAAGCACAATATTGAATACGTTGTCAGTTATCGGACCAAAATGTTCGTTTACTTCATATGACATTACTTCCTACTCCCTATCTCTTTTCACTGGTAGTAAAATATGATAACTATCAGCATGTCATGAAACCATTCTTAATTTCGATAGCTTTTAAAAATTCATTTTCTTTGATCTTAGTAAGATGTAGTAGTAGTAGTAGTAGTAGTAGTAGTAGTAGTAAGTAACTTACTTGCATTTGTCCCAAGAGTTATTACATATCAACTATTTTCCTTTTGCACTGCAGCCTGAAAAAAGTAAAATGCAAAATATTTGGGTAACTTCAAGCTGTAGAATTCAAATATATCAATTTTTAAGGTTTCTTCGTTTTGAAATTGACATTATTTTATGAGTTACTAGCAATCGGTGCCCGGCGTTGCCCAGGTGTTTTGAAGTGTATGCTGAGGAAAAAAAAGGTCAATTTTTTTAAACTTTGACCCCTATTATGACCTCTTAACATTTATTGTTTAGGGATCAAGTAAAGTTAATAAGTTAGATCTATGTCCAAGGAATCTATATATAAAATATCACGTGTTTAGACCCTAAATTGTAGGAGGAGTTTGGTAGAGTTCTCAAAGGTCAAATTGTTGAATATTGACCACTTAATCGCCAAATTTCTGTCGAAAACCTATCACATCGATTTTCCCAAATCTCAGTACCCTGTATATCAAATTTCGAATCTGTAGGCTAAAAATTGACAGAGTTTTAGCGTAGGGAAATGCACACAGACGCACAGACACACACAGACACTATCACTTATATATATATATATATATATATATATATATATATATATATATATATATATATATATATATATAAACATCATATGGGGGAACTTTACCCAAAAATAAATCTATATTTTTTTGTGTGTATTGATAGTCTTATCAACCCCCCTTTTTTCTATTTATTTAAAAAGAAAATACAACTTTGTTATTTATGAGTCGTGAAATTGCATTCATCTACAAAAGATCTAGCTAATGTGCATATTTTTTATCGTTTTTAATTAATTCCCTATTAGTTTTTTTTTCGGTTCTCTTATACGATGATCATCTTTATTTAACTATTACGTGTAATTATATTCATACAGATATTCTATATGATTTATATTTGCGTAATATTTGCGTAGAAATGAAGAAAATCAAATTTACTGTGTGTTTATCGTGTTGCCATAACAACGTGACGTAGCCAAGGACGGTAGTGGACGTGAGTGTGTGTGCGTGTGTTCGCGTGTTTTCGTGCTGTGTTTATATTATGCATATTGTTTCGTATCTTATCAACTTTTTCGAATCTATGTGTACAGTAATACAACCCCGTTTTTCGAGCTGAATAAATATGTTACATTGAATAAAAACACGAAACATATATCCAGTTTGGTAGAAAAGTAACTTATCTTGCCTTTAATAACATTTATTTGTTATATATTTGTTTTTTGACAACTTTTTCGAATCTATGTGTACAGTAATACAAACCCGAAATGAAAAGACCACGAGTGAACGCGCGTTTTATATAAAAATAAGTATTTTTAAATTTTATCTTTCTAGCTTTAAAAAAAAGTTTTAAAATTTTATCAGCCCGCATAATTTATTTTTAAATATTGAAAAATTTAAAGAAAATTAATTTTTGCTAAATTTTCAAAACATTGTTTTCGTGTTGTGTGTATGTGTCTGCGGCTAGCACCAGAATGGCGGCCGTGATGTCGTAGGTTGGATTGTTAGATTGTGTAAGTTTCTTATTTTTTTAATTTGTAAATAACAAGTTATGAAAAAATTAAACCCTTCCAAGATGGACAATAAATAAAGCCATAATATTTTATGGTAAAGGTAAGAGCGTAGGAACCATAGCTTTTTAGGAGATGTGATTATTGGATTAACCAATCAGAAATCGTCTGTGGCACACACATCTCTGTTTTTATAGATATATAGATTATGAGTTATTCGATTCGTTTATAAGAAGTGTAAAATTTGAGCACGTTTCTACTATTGACAATATAATTAATAGTTTTACAATAGAATTACTATTAAGTTATATTTTATAGTTTGTATGATTTTCGTAGATATTCTCGTTAGTATTCTGCATTAGCATGAACCGCACTTTAGAACGATTAATATTCTTCAAGTGATTTTAATTAGTAAAATTATTTCCGGAAATTGACGATTTAGAACAGAGTTTGCAAATGAATACGCATCATCTTGATTTCTTCTTTTTCGTCCCTTTGCCCACAGAGTCTTGTCGACCCTTACTTTTATGTTGTTTGTTCTGATAGCGTTATCTTGTGCGGCTGTTATGAGGGATTCAGTTTCTCTGTTTAGATTTCCTTTTCACAGCCATGTCCAAGTGTTTTAATTAGTTTCGTCTTTTTGTGATCCGTATGTAGCTGTTTCTCTGACCATTTTACTAGCATTTTACTGCCCATGTGTTTATACCTTTTATTAAATTTCTATTATATAGTTTCGTTTCGAGAAATTTTCTTGTCATTCTTGGATGTTGCTGTAACGCTGTCTGCTTCAAGGAGCCCCCAAATATTTGTAGCTGTCATGTTCACATATTCTCGGTTTGGTTGGGTAGTTCTATGCCTTCCGTTGCCTCCAATAGTTCTCCTTCTCATGATCAACAGTGGTCACTTTTCCATGCTAAATTCCATCCGGATGTCCAAGCTAAAGACTTTGGTTGTGCTTATTAGCATCTGTAGTTACTTTTTGGTTTTCGCAAACAGATTCATGTCCTCCATGTACAATAAGTGGTTCCTTCTTTCATCTGTATTAGCAATTTTTATCCAGCTTGACACTTTCTTAGTAATTCACTAATATAACCGGTGTAGTCCCGAGAGCCTTTATAACAAGACGTATCATTGAATGTTCTGCGGTTTCTACATCCCATTCCAACACATTTTTTGTTTTCTATACAACCATTAATTACCTGATTATGATGACATGTGGCATTAGGATTCCACTATTTCTCATGTACGCTAAGTGAGATCGTAATATTTGCGATACTTCATTATTAATATTACTACTAGTAGTAATAATAATACTACCAGTCGCTAGCATTAATAAACTGGTGTCTTTCATTTGTGACATCAAATTTCCTCAAATGTCCAATACGTTCCATTATATTTCTTATCATTGCATCTCGCTTGGTGTTTTAACACCGACTGTTATTATCAATATTATTCTCAATAACCCAACATTCTCATGGATTTTATTAACTTCCAGTCGAGGTGTGGATCGATCGTTCTATCTCTCATTAGCTTTAGATTGCCCGCAATTACTTTAATTTAAACCAACTGGTGCTGATCCAACTGTGTAATTTTGTAGGAAAATTTATAGTTTTATCTCACTTATATCAAACAGAATGTCATTGTACTCTGCTAGCATTAAAACAAGACATGCTATGCCTTTCAAGAAACAAGGGATAAAATGTTCAAGTAAGAGGTCTGGAAACACGTAATCGAACAGCAAAAATGCAGGTAAATATCCAGGAAAACAAAACAGAACATTTGAAATTAATGAAAGCCAATTCTACTAAAATGTGAAGGGAGGAAAAACAAAAACAGAACAACCAAATGCGACAGAAACAAAACTCTACTGGAGTAAAATATGGGAAGAGCGACGAGATCACAATAGAAATGCCGAATAGCTGAAAGACATGAAAGAAGAGTTACAACAAATAGAAGAAGGAACAGTGAATGAAATCAACAAGGAAACCCTAAAGAAAACCATAGGAAAAATGGCAAACCGGAGAGCACCAGGGCACGACGGGATACATGCATACTGGTTACCAAAAATTCATAACCTTACACGAAAGGCTAGCCCAAAACCTGAGAAGATGTATACAGGAAGCAAGTGTACCAGACTTGATGACAAAAGGTAGAATCACACTGCTACAGAAGGACATGGAGAAAGGAACCGTCCCTAGCAACTATAGGCCAATCACTTGCTTACCGATTATGTGGAAGATACTGACAGCACAACTGAGGGAACAAATCTACCACTCCCTGAATAACCGTGGACTCATCCCCGAGGAGCAGAAAAGATGCCAAAAAGGAAAAAGAGGAACACATAACCTGTTATATATAGATCAAAAGATCCTAAAGGACGTAAAAAGGAGCAGAAAGAATTTAGCCATGGCATGGATCGACTACAAAAAAGCGTAGGATCCCCCAAGCATGGATAATAGAATGCTTAAAAATGTATAATATACAAAGCGGGATCACCAACCTAATAGAAAATACAATGAAAACATGGAGACTGAAATTGACAGCCGATGGACAACACATAACAGAAATTAACATACAAAGAGGCATCTTCCAAGGAGACTCACTATCACCACTACTGTTCATCATAGCCATGATGCCCTTGAACAGTATTCTGAGAAAGTGCCAAGCCGGATACAATTTCTCCAATATAGAGGAAAAAATGAACCACCTGATGTACATCGACGATCTGAAACTTTTTGCAAGGGCCGAAAAGGAGCTAGAGACCCTAATTAACACTACCAGAATCTTCAGCAAACATATCCAAATGGAATTTGGAATGAAAAAGTGTGAACAACTAGCTCTAAGAAAGGGAAAACTGGTAACGACAGAAGGCATGGAACTACCCAACCAAACAGAAATAAGGGCATTAGGGGAACAAGACAACTATAAATACTTGGGAATTCTGGAAGCGGACACCATCAGAGCAACAGAAATGAAAGAGGAAATTGGAAAGGAATACCCCAGGAGAACAAGACAACTCCTGGAAACGAAATTATATATCAGAAACCTAATAAAAGATATAAATACATGGGCAGTATCACTAGTAAGATACTCTGGACCGTTTATAGGGTGGACAAAAGAAGAACTGAGACAACTCGACCAGAAAAACAGGAAACTCATGACCACGCATAATGCACTACACCCAAAGGACCATCCTGACAGACTCTACGTGAAAAGGAAAGACGGCGGGAGAGGACTGATCTTTATAGAAGACTGTGTGAAGGATACGAAAAAAGAACTAGAAAAATACATAATGCACAACACTAGAAGGATAATTATGGCAGCGAGAGACACCAAAAAAAAAAAACAAACAACAAAACAGAAAAACGACTGCATTTCGAGCAAACAGACAAATGGTACAAGCATAAACCCGCAACAGCACTCGAAAACGAGAACCACAAACTCCTATGGGACATGGGCATACTGACGGACAACCCATCCAAGCAAGAAGACCAGTCGTAATAATTAGCAAGAAAGAAAATCCTGTCAAATCGTATACTTTGCTGTCCCAGCTGACGGCAGGGTGAGTATGAAAGAAAAGGGAGAAACGAAGCAAATACCCAGAGCTAACCAGAGAGTTAAAAGGGATTTGGATGATGAAGAAAATCAAAATAGTACCGATAATAGTAGGAGCACTAGGAATAATTCCGAAAAACTTGGATAAAAGAATGCCAGAAATTGGAATCAGAGGAATAACTGCAAAAATACAACGCCTAACGATAAAGAAAACGACTGAAATATTAAGAAACTCCCTAGAATGTGTAGAATAACACAAGACAATATAACAAAGAAGCGTTACAGGGAATGAAGAACGCCGAAGCTGCATATCAACAAGTTATACACCACCATCATGCATCGCCCATTTGTCTCATCGCCGTTCCCCTCCCCCCAATAGAAAAGTGATACCAAAGAGCCGAGAAGGGTCAAGGACGATCGAAAGACCGAGGAGAGAGCGCTGGCCAGACCTCCGCTGGACAAGCGCGAAGAGAACTGGGATTGTGGGGAGGCTTAGTGCCACTCAAATTCCAGTACAAACAATGGCCACTACCAGCGATAAATCAATGGCATGAGGCTGTTGATATGACGCAGATTTATTTGCAAATGCTATCGAAGGAGTTTTTTTTTTTTTTTTTTTTTTTACACAGTGATCACCACTTATCAAGGCCCGGAAGCCACTCAGGGATAAGGGTTATTGCAAGTACATCACGTTAGTGAGGAGAGTTTATGAAGTGTTTAATTAGGGGGGCGGTTCATTAGGAATTTGTTAACATTAGACTTGAAGACATCCAAGTTGTAGTCCGGAGGGAAGCAGGCAGACGGAACAGAGTTCCACAGGCGTGCAGTTCTAAGAAAGAAGCTTTGCTCATGAAATCCGCGTTTTGATTTAGGCACAGATATAGAGTAGGGGAAATTTTTCACAGTGGATTCAGCTAGACGGGTGTTTTTCATGAAAGTTTGACGAGGGGGGACCAGGGATTGGAGTTCAGACGAGCACCTGCCATGAAAATAACGATAAAACAAGGATAGGCTCGCAACGTCTCTTCTGTGGGAGAGGGGTTGCAGGGTAGAGAAAAGGGCATCCCCCACTAAACTAAGGTGGAGAGAGCTTGACGTCTGGAGAGACTTGTTGTCACTCAGCTTCCAGAGAACACCAAAGGTCTCCAAACCGATCGTTTGTTGACTTGTGTGAAAGCTCCATGTGAGCCAATAATAATAATAATAATAATAATAATAATAATAATATATGAACGTGTTATGTTGCTGAAGCTTAATCTCCCTAAGCAAACTTCAAAAGCCTTGACCGTTTTTAGTTCATCCACACGAAAAGATAATCTGTTATCAAAATTACTTTCCTAAAAACATTTAGATGCCAAGTATGGATAATTATATAGTTATTTTAATTAGAAAGACGTTTGAAAAATCTATATAACCCCATTGTGATATATGAATGCACCATTAAGAATAGCGCAAATTGGCCAAATTAATTATATTACTTAGACTTAACTTATTTAATTATATTATAAAGACGTCTTTCAAAGCAGCAACTATTTTTCTACATTAGGAATTTGTCGATCTTATTTGATCAATTTATAATTATCTTGTTCTATATAATGCCAAACCGGATCTCTGACAATATTTCGACTTTATTCACTGAACTGATTCTGTAATGTGAAGAATTAATTAATTAAATCTTAATTTATTATCCAATAGAATTATCCTTCAACTTAGAGATTTTTACTTAAATGTATTGAGTTGATGCAGAGTACTTTTAAGACACACTTGGAAACTAGTGATATATTTATTTTACTGGGAATTATAATTACTTAAAAATGAAAAATAGAAATGAAAATAATGTAATCAAACACCGTTAGAACTGATTATGCCACGATTAATCCCAATTATATCTATCGTCTAAACTTCTCTACATCCTGAAATAGTAAATTATTATAGCAGGATTGATATGGGCAGAGAGCCAGAATAGATTCTCACAAGTAGACAATACAGTCAATGTAATTGATGTTTGAAACCAGCGAAATAATGACTTTATTAAGGAAGATAAAAAAGATCTAAAAATAAAAATAAAAAAAAACATATCTATGTTGGAGTGAAAATCTATAGCATTGATTCAAAAGTATATTAACAATGATTGTAGATGGTACGCAATTTACTAAACGCGTATTAGTAACTAAAGTTTGCTTTTTCTGTGATTTATCAGCACTTATGCAAATCAGGTAACACAGATTGGTAAAACGTTCGCATCGAATAGAAATGGGCCGGTATAAAAATATTTCTAAATATTTCCCAAAAGGTACACGATATGTTGATACTACCAGCAATTGCCATGGATACATTTATCGGAAAATTTATCGGAGAAATTCGGTTGTCGGTATGTGCTGATATCTTCAATGGTTGATCTTGTGAACCTGAAACATAAAGTCGTGATTAACTTGGCACGGATTCAGTTACATATACTTAATATAAAGTTAGAAAATTAAAAAACAAAACAAAACAAAATACAATAATTATACGGACAAAACAAAAAATATTCATTTCATATCTATCTATATATGTATAAAGTGAACGTGTCTGTGTACCTGATTGTCTGTCTGTGTGTGTGTGTGTGTGTGTGTGTGTACATTTCCATACGCAATAACTCTGTCTATTTTAAGTCGACAGACTCGAAATTTGATATACAGGGTACTGAGATTTGGGGAAATCGATGTGATCGGTTTTCTGCCAGAAATTAAAGGGGTCAAAGTTCAACGATTTGACCTTTTAGAACTCTACCAAACTTCTCCTACAATTTTGGGTCTAAACACTTGAAATTTTAGATATAGGTTCTTTGGACATGGATCAAACTTAATAACTTGATACGAGCCCAAAACAATAAATTTTAAGGGGTCATATTAGAGGTCAAATTTTGAAAAATTGACCACTTTTTTTTTTTTTTTGCTCAACATACATCTCCGGGAACCCATGCTAGTCTATATCTATATATCTATAAAAGTGAACGTGTATGTGTGTCTGTTTGTGTACATTTTCCTTCGCAATAATTCTGTTAATTTTCAGTCTACAGACTCGAAATTTGATATACAGCAGACTGAGATTTGAGAAAATATATGTGATCGGTTTCCAGTCAGAAATTTGGCTGGTAAGGGGTCAGAGTTCAACGATTTGACTTTTGAGAACTCTACCAAAGTACTCCGACAATTTTTTGTCTAAACACTTGAAATTTTAGATATAGGTTCCTTGGACATAGATCTAACTTAATAACTTGATTAGAGCAGAAAACAATAAATTTAAAGGGGTCAATAATAGGGGTCAAAGTTAAAAAAATTTACCTCTTCGGTCTCTACCAAATTACTCAACAATTTCTGGTCTAAACATTTGAAATTTTGCATAAAGGGTATTCAAAGATAGGGCAAATTTTTCATCCGTTTGGTTTGAAAATTTTTAGTTACCAATATATAAATGTATGTATGTATGTATGTTTGCATGTCTGTCTAAAACTTTCGAAAGAGGCAACGGATTTTACCAAGAACAGTATCGTTTTAAAGTTCGACCTTTCATACGACAGATATCGAAAAATTGGCTAAGAACATTAATACCTTCAACTTCAACTAGGCACTTTTCTACAGGGGGGGGTCACTTTTTTCGCCGATATTTTTGAAAGATATCCTCTTTTTTCGCCTTAATTTAAGCATAAGTCACTTCAGGTTTGGCGGTGGTCGTAACCGCAAAGACGTGAGTTTCTCCCCCCCGTTCTTTTCCTCCTTTGCCTTCCTACTACCACTTTTCTTCTTTTTTTTTTTTTTTGCTCAACATACACATCCAAACACCCGGGCAACGCCGGGCTTAAATGCTAGTATATCTATAAAAGTGAAAATGTATGTGTGTACATTTCCCTACCAAATAACTCTGTCAATTTTCGGTCTATAGACTCGAGATTTAACATGAAGGATATTGAGATTTAGGAAAATCGTTTTAATGCGTTTTCGGCCAGAAGTTTGGCTGTTAAGGGGTCCAATTTTAACGATTTGACCTTTAAAAACTCTACCAAACTCCTCTGTCAATTTTGGGTCTAAACACTTGAAATTTAAAATGTATATTACTTGGACAGGGATCTAACTTTAGAATTTGATTAGAACCCCCTACCCAAATGGAAAAGGTTCAAAATTGGGGCCAAAGTTTTAAAAATCTGACTTTTGTGGTGTCTACCAAATAAATCAGCCAATTTATGGTCTAAACATTTGAAATTTACATAAAGGTTGTTCAGAGATAAGGCAAGCTTTTCAATCGATTTGAATCGAAAATCTGAGCTATCAAGGGATCAAAGTTCAACATATTTTACCTTCTCGGTGTCCAACAAAATACTTTGTAAATTTTAGGTCTACACATTTGAAATTGTATGTAACGGGTATTCAGACATGCGGCAAACATTTTAATATGTTTTCAGGCAAGGATTTGGCTGCCAAAAGGTCAAAGTTTGACCTTTGCAGATTTTATCAAACTCCTACGCCAATTTTGGGCTTAAACACTTGAAATTTTAAATGTAGGTAACTTGGACATGGGTCAAAAATTTTATTTTGATTTGAAAGCAAAACAATACATGTTAAGGGGTCGAAATTGGGGTCAAAGTTTTTAAAAAGTTACCTCTGCTATCTCTACGACAAGTCTACTCAGACAATTTTTGGACTAAACATTTGAAATTTCACATAAAAGTATAATCACACATAGGGCAAGTAATGAACAGTAGAAAAGGAGTCAAAGTTCAAAGTGACCAAGGGGTTAAACTTAAAAAGATTTGACATTGTCGGTGTCCAGCAAACTACTCAGCCAATTTGGTGTCTAAACATTTGAAATTTATATATAACAAATATTCAGACATTTGGCAAGCATTTTAATCAGATTTAGGCGAAAATTTTGCTGACAGAGGCGGGCAGAAATACAAGTAGTAAATAAGGTTGGTTTTGAGAGTAATAGTAAATTAATAGAAAATAATTTTGGGGTTGAGATTAATAGTAAATTAATAGAAAATAATTTTGGGTTTTAGATTAATAGTAAATTAATAGAAAATAATTTTGGGGTTGAGAGTAATAGTAAATTAATAGAAAATAATTTTAGGGTTGATATTAATAGTAAATTAATAGCAAATAATTTTGGGGTTGAGAGTAATAGTAAATTAATAGCAAATAATTTTGGGGTTGAGATTAATAGTAAATTAATAGAAAATAATTTTGGGGTTGAGAGTAATAGTAAATTAATAGAAAATAATTTTGGGGTTGAGATTAATAGTAAATTAATAGCAAATAATTTTGGGGTTGAGATTAATAGTAAATTAATAGCAAATAATTTTGGGGTTGAGATTAATAGTGAATTAATAGCAAATAATTTTGGGGTTGAGATTAATAGTGAATTAATAGAAAATAATTTTGGGGTTGAGATTAATAGTGAATTAATAGAAAATAATTTTGGGGTTGAGATTAATAGTGAATTAATAGAAAATAATTTTGGGGTTGAGATTAATAGTGAATTAATAGAAAATAATTTTGGGGTTGAGATTAATAGTGAATTAATAGCAAATAATTTTGGGGTTGAGATTAATAGTGAATTAATAGAAAATAATTTTGGGGTTGAGATTAATAGTGAATTAATAGAAAATAATGTTGGGGTTGAGATTAATAGTAAATTAATAGAAAATAATTTTGGGGTTGAGATTAATAGTGAATAAAGAGTAATTAAGTTTTGATCAATAGTAAATAAGCAGGCAAATAATTTTGTGTTTAAGATTTATAGTGAATTATAAGTAAATAAGTTTGGAGTTAAGAAAAAAATAAATTTATAGCAAATAATTTTAGGTTTGAGATTAATAGTAAATTAATAGTAAATACGTTCGGAGTTGGGAAAATAGTAAATAAATAGCCAATAATATTGGGTTTGAGATTAATAGTGAATTATTAGTAAACAAGTTAGTATTTGAGAACAATAGAAAATTAATAGCAAATAATTTTGGGGTTGAGATTAATAGTGAAATTAACTATCTATCTATCTATTTATCTATCTATCTATCTATCTATCTATCTATCTATCTATCTATAAAAGTGAAAAGGTCTCTGTGTGTGTGTGTGTGTACATTTCCCTACCAAATATGTCAATTTTTTGTCTAGAGACTCGAGATTTGACATAGTGAGATTTGGGAACATCTTTTTAATCGGGTTTCAGTTAGAAATTTGGCGGTCGAGGGGTTCAACGATTTGATCTTGGAAAACTCTACCAAACCCCTAGGCCAATGTTGTGTCTAAACACTTGAAATTTAAAATGTAGGTTACTTGGGCATGAATCAAACTTTTCAATTTGATTAGAACCCCCCAAAATAAATGTTATGGGGTCAAAAGTGGGGTCAAAAGTTTTAAAATAATTGATCTATGTGGTCTCTACCAAATTACTCAGCCAATTTCTGGTCTAAATATTTGAAATTTTACATAAAGGGTATTCCGAGATAAGGCAAGCTTTTTAATCGGTTTGGGTCGAAAATTTGAGCTGCCAAGTCAAAGTTCAAAAGATTTGATCTTTTCGGTGTCAAGCAAACTATTCAGCCACTTTTTGTGTCTAAACATTTGAAATTTATACATAACAAATATTTAAACATTTGGCAAGCATTTTAATCGGTTTTTGGGAGACAAGTTTACTGGCAAAGTTCAAAGTTGAAAGAGTTGACCTTTGCGGATTCTACCAAATGCCTCTGCCACTTTTTGGTCTAAAGACTTAAAATTTAAAACGTAGATAACTTGGATATCGGTAAAACTTTGTGTTTTTATTTGAGACCATAATAATAAATGTTTAGGGATCAAAATATGAGTCAAATGTAAAATAAATTGACTTCTGTGGTCTTTACGAAATTACTAAACAAAATTTGGTCTAAACATTTGAAATCTTATATAAAGTTTATTCACACGTAAAGCAAGTTAGGAACAGTATATAGGCCGGGCAGAAATGCAAGTAGTAAATAAGCTTGGTGGTGAGAGTAAATTAGTAGCAAATAATGTTGGGTTTGAGATTAATAGTGAATTAATCTATTATATCTATTAAAGTAATATTGTCTTTGTGTGTGCACATTTCCCTATTATACTACTCTGTCAATTTTTAGTCTACAGACTCGAAATTTAACAAAAGTGGTTAATGAGATTTGGGAAAATCTTTTCAATCGGATTTTGGCCAGAAATGTTATTGTTAAGGAGTCAAAGTTCAAAACCAGCTAGGCTAACTGTACATGAGTATAGATTTCTTGATATGTATATACGTATACATGTAAAGTTATTAAGAGTACATAGGGCCCGGGAAAAACCATACGGAACTGCTAGTATGTATATATATATATATATATATATATATATATATATATATATATATATATATATATATATATATACACACAAAAAAAAATTACTTTGACCTGTCCATTTGAAATAGGAACCACTAACGTATTATTAACTATTATATTCAGCACGTGTATCAATTACTTCGTTTTTGTAAGATTCTCAAACTAATATTTGTTTGTCATCGATTCAGAATCGACCATTGGTTCTATTTTTTTTATAAACAGGCTTAGAATATCTATTCTTCTAATTTATCCAGTTTCATCTTTTTTATTTTTACCTAAAATCTAAAACTATTATTTCTTTTGTGTTTACAGAGGATTTCGTCAAATATTCATAATGATTTTCTTTTATTTGTTGTAAATAAGTGTGCTTTAAGCTTATACTTTATTTCTTTTAATAGTTTAAAACTTAAAATGTAATGAGGCAAATTCTATTATACGCTATGTTATGTACTTATTGTCGCTTATCCCTTTTAGTTCTAACATTTTCTTTACAAAGTGGTCACCACTTATAAAAGCCTGGAAGCCACTCAGGGATAAGGGTTATTGCAAGTACAGTACATTAGTGTGGAGATTTGAGGAAGCGGGCGGTTAATTAGGAATTTGTTAACGTTGGACTTGAAGACATCCAAGTTGTAGCCAGGTGGGAAGCAGGCAGACGTAACAGGGTTAAACAGGCGTGCAGTTCTAAGAAAGAAGCTTTCTTTATGGAATCTACGTTTTGATTTAGGCACAGATAAAGAGTGGGGGAAATTTTTCACAGTGGATTCGGCTAGACGGGTGTTTTTCGTAAAAGATTGGCGAGGGGGGACCAGAGATTGGAGTTCAGACGAGCACCTGCCATGAAAATAACGATAAAACAACGACAGGCTCGCAACGTCTCTTCTGTGGGAGAGGGGTTGCAGGGTAGAGAAAAGGGCATCCCCCACTAAGCCACGAAGTCTATTTTGTACTCTGTCAAGGCAGGACAGGCTGTTTTTAGCAGCTCCTGCCCAGATGTGGCAGCAGTATTCCATCCTTGGACGTACTTGGCTTTTATATAGATAGAGAATTGCATCAGTAGTGAGATATCTTCTGGAGCGGTAGAAGGATCCCACCATCTATCCAGCGACCTTGGCAACAGACTTGATGTACATGTTCCATTTCAGACCAGGAGTAAAGGTCAAACCCAGAAGCTTGTCAAAACACTGGGCCTCTCCCAGACGAGAGCCATCCATCACAATTGATGCCAGATGGGGATCAGAGCATTGATGATGTAAGGATAGGAGTTTGGTTTTAGATGCATTAAAGGTAACCAGCCACGTCTTCCCCCCACTGAACCAAGCGCTCGAGATCAGAGGAGAGAGAATCGGAGAGAACTTTGTCATTTACAGCCTTTGATGTGTTGCCATAGATGGTCGTGTCATCAGCATAAATGTCAACGAATGATTTAAGTATGTGTTTAGGGAGGTTATTGATGTAGATCTGGAAGAGAGTTGGGCCCAGGATTGACCCCTGAGTTATTCCAGCATTAATACTGTAGGCCCCTGATTTTTGTCCATCGACCACTACTCTTATGAGCCTATCGGAGAGAAATGATTTAATGATTGAAAAAACATTTCCAGTTATACCGTAGCTGGAAATCTTGTGAAATAGACCCTTATGCCATACCTTGTCGAAGGCTTTTGGTATGTCAAGAGCAATTGCCCTAGAAACGAAGCCTTTGTTAAGACATTCACTAATCCTGTGAGATATAACCGTTAGCACATCTGCTGTAGATCTTGCAGAGCGGAAACCATATTGTGTGTCACTAAGAAGGTTGTTTCTGCTGAGGTGGTTGACTATTTCTCTATTTAATATGGATTCCAGCAACTTACTCATAACACACAGGAGACTTATTGGTCTGTACTGAGAGGGAGATGACTTATCACCTGAATTCTTAAATACAGGGCAAACTGATGAGGTCTTCCAGGGAGTCAGAAAGCACTTCTCCTTAATACAGCGCTTAAACTGTTTCGTAAGTATGGGAGTTCTGGTTGAAGCTTTTTTAACACTATAATTGGGATGCCGTCAGGGCCAGTTGCTTTACTGGAATCAAGGTTCTTGATTGGCTTGGCGATCTCATGCACGGATATTTTTATGTTACCTAGCGTGTTGTGTGTTTTAGGAGGAAATATTGGGAGTTGATGGCCTTCGTCGCATAGGGTAGAATTAGCTGCAAAGTTCTTTGCAAATAGTTTGGCCTTGTTCTGACGAGATGACCTCTGGTCCATTATAATGGTTAGGATAGAACGCACACTTCTGTTCAGGATCCTATTTGTTATTTGCCAAAATTCGTGGGAACCAAGCCGCTGACCTTGGATTTAACAGATTGGGCTTATAGCTCTCTTGCATTTTTTATTACTCTTTTACAGTAGTTGCTGGCAGTCCTGAAAGCAGCTTTAGTCTCAGTGCATTTATTACGTTGGTAGCTATGGAAAAAGTGATTTCTGTGCGCGATAGCAGCAGCACATTCTGGGGAGAACCATGGCTGGCTGTTAGGTTTTTGTTGGAATTTTTTAGATGGTATGAATTGGTCTATGCCTACAATAAACCATTCGGCCAGATCTGATACTATAGAGGACACTTGCTTTTTAAACATGGAGTGCAGAGGTAAATCAGATATGAATGTACGGAAGCTATCCCAGTCAGCCATCGAGTATCGGTATACAGTACGGTGGAGGGGTACGGCTGGGGACTTATTACATTTCGTTTTTATCTTAACTGATACAACGGAGTGGTCGGAGGATCCTCGAGGAGATAGAACAGAACATGAACATAGCTCAGGGGAAGTTGAGAGAAAAAGGTCTAAGAGGCTTGCATATTGACCGGGTGTATCGGGCACACGGGTGGGTTCGCGAACAGTCTGAGTGAGGTCATAAGCAATTGCAAAATCATGACAAAACCTCCCCTCGTCGTCTGTCTTATTTGAATGGATCAGCCATTCCACGTTATGGACGTTGAAGTCACCACAGATGTGGATGTTAGCCGAGTGATATGCAGACAGGATGTGATCTATTTTCTCAGAGATGCTCTTCAAGATAGTAACTCCGCTGTTGTGGGGCCGACAGAGGGCAAATATAAATGCAGTGTTGTTAGCAAGTGCAACCCTGAAGCACATATAGGGTAAATTAGGATCTTCT
>NC_136500.1:99570773-99645773 GCF_053919585.1 Euprymna scolopes | reverse complement strand
ACAACTGACTTTTCTAATATACCATTCCAATAAAGCAGCATAACATATATTGGATTATCATTTATCCATGTTTACTTTGTAATAAAATTGTGGCTTATTATTAATATCAATATAGATGCGTAACAGAGCGCACCCGATAGAAAACTAAAGTGTAAAAGTTGTACTCTATTTTCTGACCAATCGTCTTTTACTTAGAAACAATATCAACATTTTATCTCTGTATATTTTGCAGGGTAGGAAATAAAAGTCATCAAATCAGAAATATCGAATCAACGTAGCGAGAAAACCTCGTTGGCAAGCGATTGTAACACGGATGAAAGCATATCCAAAGTCCCTTATTTCTCTGTTCAATTAACTGGCTGCCAGCATGGAAGCACGAAGAAAGAGTTATTGAATCTATAATAAAAGCAATCAAGCATCTCGAAGGACGAAAGGCGACATATATAAATGGCGATAAAATGTTCATTGAAGCAAGCGAAAGCAATGGAAAGAAATAAAACAAATCATTCATGTTGCAAATGACAATAATGATTTACTGTAAACTAGTAATGAGATACTTCACAATAAATAATGTTAATAAGTTAAGAAATATTATTTTTAAATTATTATACTATAAAATTCTAATACAGATAAATAGTTTCTAATATTGTTTAATGTTAGAACATGAATAGAATATACAGATTGTATAAGTGTGGATTGTGAACATCGTTTAATTGGAGAAATAATTAAATAGAGGCTGTGGTTTCGTTTTACTGCGATCAAACTATCTCAAGTGAAAAAGCAATCAAAAATCCATGATCAATTGATTGAAAGATATTAATATATTTTCTTCTTGTTTCTTTTTTTTTTTTTAATTCTTTTGCTTAAATTCATAAAGATAAACTACAGAATAATACAATAACATACGAAACAGCAATACCAATATGCTAAATGGAATATTGATATTTAACAGAGTAACTTTTCTGGTTTCAATTTGCTTAAACAGACATTTCATTCTTTAATGCGATATGTATTAAAATTTTCCACCCTGATAATGGAAATATATTTATTTTTAACGAAATACCATATCATTCCCTTGCTTCCATATTAGATAGACATAACTTCAGTTGAGATAACGTGGCCTTTCTTTTACATTTTAACTAAGAAACGAAAATGTTTTACATTTGTCTTTATCGTTTTAATTCGTATTTTACAGTATGCTTCTCTCATCTCCTTCCGACGCCATTCCTTTTTCTTTTACTCTTTGTCATTCTTATCATTCGTTCTTTCCCATCTCACGGCGAAAGGCGCAGGACATGCGTACCGTCAGTCGCTTATCAGCCTTTTCCTTTTCTCGCCTAAAATACACAAATTATGTGGAGATGCCGTTTACTTTACATAAGATCAACGATGTGATATTTTAAACTTTATTGTTGATTGAAATTTAAGGCCTACGTTTCTTCGCATTGTTATTATTATTATTATTATTATTAGTAGTAGTAGTAGTAGTAGTAGTAGTAATAGTAGTAATAGTAGTAGTAGTAGTAGTCGGCTAGTAATAGTAGCAGTAATAGAGGTAGTAGTAGTATTCCATAGAATAATCGGACCTTTTAAAAGTCAATTTCAACTTAAAGCAGTACTAATTAGACTCTTTATCACATGTTTCAACACACATTTTCATCAGAAACAAAATACAACTCTTTTTAAATACAGATGCCCAAAAATTGACAATTGATTTTGAAATATAAATTAACATAAAAATAGATGGTTAATTTAAGGAGACGCTGTATAATCCTTGTTAGCTTGATAATTTTTTGCATAACTAAATACATGGACTAAAATAATAGAATCTTATTTTATTGTTGAGCGATCTTTTCGAGAATTATACCCTTAATCATCCAACGGTGTCATCAAGTTCAGCTGTTCTGAGGTCCCGGTCGGTCACTTGCTAGTGTCAATATCGTCAACTTTTTTTTACACACTTTTACACTAACGGAAGAAAAGGGACAAACAGAATGTGAGTTAATGTTGTACTCAGAAACTTTAATTCAAGCAAACAGCAAGATAGATCTGTGCCGCCGACGTTTGCGAAGAACACAAATGGGACGGTACATTTCGGTCTCGCCGAGGAAGCCGTTTCAATAAATATGCATATTGATGGAAGCTATTTTTGCGTCGGTCACAGGCGATCATATTCTAATCTACTTGACAGCAATTGCATCTCTGGCATAACCAGAATGCTGCCCCCTCTCTCATAGGGCGACTTGGGATGTTAGATGGGAAGATGCGTCTGCAGTTACTTTTTCACCCTCATTTTGTTTGATTTGAACCAACTAGTCTTGGTTTAATGAGTACAACGTAATTTACTTCCAATCGCTTTGTAAAAAGCTCGTGAAATCGGACATTGGACCCCTCCCTAAGATATTCTTCATAGCAAAAATTCTCGGTCTGCAAATTTCCAGTAATTCAGAAGACGATTGTTGACCGCAAATTGTAGCAAATAATTTGAATTGTTTAAATTCCCATTTTTGTGAATGATAAAGTTAAGTTTTTATATTTCACCCAGATAATGCCAGGATCCGGGTCTTGCTTATAATAACTATGATATTATTCACAGATATTTGCGTTTTCTACTTGCGCAATAATCAGTACAGAGATAAACTGCAAATCCCGACTTCGTTATTAATAAAGTTAACCTGAATAACTCTACGAATTCATCAGAAATAAATCTATCCTTATTATACCAAGTAGGCGACAAAGAGTTAGTCGTCATATCAGTGTATAACGGAAGACAGATTTTTTTTTATTACATTTTCACCCCAAACAGGACTTATCAGGTTGGTGACATAAATATCTATAATTTGACAGCCTACATAAGAGCATCCACCCAAACTACAAATAAATATTTAATAATAACATTTATATTAATTACAGACGGATACGCTTTATACTTGCAGAGTAATCCGTGTAGAGATAGGTATTTAAAGCAATTCAAACCCGAAGCAACCGTCACTTTTATCGCTAAATACCGACACCCTAAACAATAAGACTTAAGTTGAATACGAAATTGTAAGAAAAAAATTCTATTACAATCAAAAGAGCAAAGACAAGCAGACGTCATAACAGAGTTCAACAAGAAGGTACTTGCATTTATAGTTATGATTCATTTTTTTTATTTCTTTAATATTGTTGTCCTAAACCAGGAACACCTCAAACTATTTCGGCGATGGCTACCGACCTTAAAAATATGAATTCGCCTTTGCAAGCCAACAACTTCCGGGTTTGAGATCACCACTGACACCAACATTCATTTGTCTGCCTCTCGCCAACCTAACCTGTCAACTCCTTTTATACATCTCCCGCCTGATTTCACGTGACTTCCTCCAGAGCACACCTTTTAAAACTATGGGTGCCATCTTGATTTCTCTCTCTCTCTCTCTCTCTCTCTCTCTCTCTCTATCTCTCTCTTTCGTCCAACCTCGCCCGACATACACGCGATAAGACCTCTTTCGTTTGATCTGTTTTCCCTTTCTTTTTCTCCTTACCTACTGCTAACTTTAAACAACATGCCTCCCTGATCTCTGGATCACATTTCATAATCCCTCATCCACTGTGGTTGTTGTCTTTCCCTGCTTGGTCTCTGAAGTGTCTCGCCATCCTCTCGCTCACATCGCTTTCCACCGTTTCATTTTCCACTGGCCTGATATCAAGAATATGTCACGCTACTCCATCTACCGCAATATTGTTGCTAGTATTATTCCCAGTTATGCATCCTCTGCTCCAGAGGCGCATGAAGCTGGAGAACTAGGTGTGGCTGGTACCTGGAAAAGACTCGCAGTTGATGTCACCCATTACAGGGGTGGGCTTTACATAACAATGATCGACTGTGGCCCCGGGCGCTTTGCTCTATGAAAAAGGGCGCGAGGTGAAAAGGGCAGTGAAATAGCAGCAGCTCTTGACGTGGTGTTTCTGGAGCGCGGTCCGGTGGAAGAGCATCTAACCGACAATCGTACTGCTTTTAGATCGGCAGTAGTTGCGAGTGTGCTAAACAAGTGGAATTTCCATCAATTCTTCAGAGCTGCCTATAGATCCAGTGGCAACGGGATTGTGGAAAGAAACCACCGAAAAATAAAGGCAGTGACAGAGAGAGGGAACACCTCGCCTGAGCAAGCGGTTTATTAGTACAACATGTCGCCTAGATCAGGACAACAGCAAGGGACAGTTCCACACCTGTCAATATTCAAATACTCCTGGATGCATCGTAGGGTTGAACCGGCAAGAAGGGAGACGGAGATAACAGGGACCATCAAACACGGTGACGAAACAGGGGCGAAGCCCCCAGAGAGCGCGATGTACTACCCAGTGGAGCAGAGGAGGCATAACTGGGAATAATACTAGCAACAATATTGCGGTAGATAGAGTACCGTGACATATTCTTGATATCAGGCCAGTGGAAAATGAAACGGTGGAAAGCGATGTGCAGCGGGAGGATGGCGAGACACTTCAGAGACCAAGCAAGGAAAGGCAACCACCACAGGTCGGCGAGAAGCAGACGAACGAAGGTTGGTGTCAGTGGTGATCTCAAACCCGGCGGTTGTTGGCTTGCAAAGACGAATTAAGTTTTTTTATTTCTTTAATTTTGTTGTCCTAAACCAGGAACACTTCACATACATTAGACAAATAGATTATGCATACATTAGGCAAATACTTCGAAGAATTTAAAAAATATTTCCAACTTCGCAGTACATTATTTGCACACGCAAAATCAAGATCTCAACACATTCAATTTGACAATAACACAAACCCATTGCTATATATTATTGACATATATTTTATACGAACGAAATTATATATGGGAAATAGATACGCCTGGTTATTAGCTGAAAACTAACGCAGGTTCCGTGTATCAATATGTGATATCAGACAAGAAAAAGTCACATGGATGAAATAGAATACCACATCGATTTCAATAAGAAATAATAAAAAAATATCATGACTTGCTTATTCTCTAAACATTTCTGTTTTTATTACATTCTATATTTAACATATTTTATTATATGTCTATATTAAACATGAATCGCAGGCTGCGCAAAATTCTATAGAACAGAATGGAAATATGAATAAAGCAGTTTTTACTGAAAAATATGAATTGATTGAAGAAATTATAAAAATATTTTTTTTATTTATATACAACAATATAGTTCAAGTTCAGATATTTCTAACGATAATTAAAACATTGTTTATAAACAAATTTATAACTCATAAGTCTGCATGGAGTATTTTAGATATTTTTTAATGAAAGTAAGCATGGTTTTCTTAACGAACATATTGTACTCCCGGGAAACGCTAGATTATTATAGATCTAGGAAACAAACAAAAAGCAGGCTACATTATGTTACAAGTGAAATGTTATCGAATATGAAAGGATTTTCCCCAAACGAGGAGACTCTAAGAAAATAATAAAATATAATTGTAATAAAAATCACTCGCGCGCACGACCTCGTGTTTGCTTAGCCTGTAAAATGCCAGCAGAAAATGTAGAAAAGAAAAAAAGAAGCATAATTTTGTAGGTCGCTCATTGGTGAACGTATGCCATTAATTTGCATATGTACATGAATAGTAACTGTTTAATGGGATGAATTTTGAAGGATGGGCGTGGAGTGGAGTTTTTAGTTGGACAGCTTTGGACGAAAACGAACAGTAGGAGATAATATCGAATACACGAGGATTTGTTGCAAGTTGAGGAAAGGAAAAAAGACTTCGTGTGTTGTATCGGCAAGAGGGCGGTTTGACACTTCCATGTTTTTTTTTGTTTTGTTTTGTTCCCTTTCTTTTTATAAGCTATTTCGGCGTTTTTATTTTATTTTATTTTTAAGTGACTTTGATGAGCGTTGACTTAAAAACATGGGAGGATTCAACATTCGTTTAATACTGGAATTAGGTGGATCTACTGCTGGGCTGTTTGTTGACGAATGGATTCAGAGGGCTGAGCGTATTTGCAAATTGTTTAGATAAAGGAGCCAGCAACATCCATTCCGTTTGGGTTAACCGGATTGGGCATATGCAGTGTGCCAGCAACTCGGGGATGAACCTGACTGGAAAGAAATTAAGCAGGGCTTATATACAGCATTTGATACGGATCCTTTGGTTGCGTGGCAACAGTTCACTACCCGGTGACTACATCCCAATGGAACGGTGACGTTTACTTAGCTGATTTACGGAAGTTATCAGCACCGTTTGGTAGGGGTTAACGACAAAATGTTAAGCTCTGCCTTTTTAGTGGGCTTACTCGAGGAAGTCAGTAGACTTTTGCGAGCGTCGTCAGGTGTTGACAGATTAACAACCAATTACAGCAGCAGCCGGCACTAGCCGTGCAGCATCTAAAATCTATGGAGACAACGCTAAGCGTGAGAACCCTGTCTACTATAAATGTAGGAGTCCTAACAATTTTGCTAAGGAGTGCCAGAGTCGAATTAGTACAACGAATGTTTATCCAGGAGCACACAGAACACAACGATGTTATTTCTGCAATGAGTTAAGTCACATATCTCGCAAGTGTTCGGAAAACAAAGTCGGGGCAAGGTACTGTCGCTACCCTTGCCCTTTGTCAAGCAATAAACACAGCATTGCCTGTTGTCGGCGTCCAAAATTAATGAGGTGCATTGTTCAGTACTTGTAGATATGGGATGTTCTCGGTCTATAGTTAGCGCAAATTGCTGTCAGACATGGAGAAAGCAACAAGTGTAGTTCATGGCTTATCCCAAGCATGCTGTGGTATAGGGACTGTTACAATCTGCACTGATGAAGGTGTCACAGTTAACGTCCTATTGATGCAGGGAAACCCCTTAGATACGACTTATTACTTGCTTGGAATTGACGCAATAAGAACTCTAGGAAGTCTCATGATTATAGCAGCCGGAGGTATAATGCTTGATAGAGGAAAAGAACTATGTGCAGCTATTTCTATTGAGGAAAAGGACTTCATAGCTACGTTTGACGACAAAGAACGTGGTGCGAGGTGGAAATAGATCATGATCGAACCGCCAGACAGTTTATGCAATACCATTCCAGAGTATGCAATTTTTACCTAGAATCGGGCTAAATACGAAGAACTTAAGTTGTGGATTGATAACGGTTGGTTATCGACCCACAAGAACGTCTAGGGCCACCCAAAGGATTAATTCCACTCGTGGTTATTGAGCAATCGACTAAACACAAAATTCGACCCGTGATGGATTATCGAGAAATGAATCAGCATGTTGATATCTTTACCGGAATGCAGATGTATGTGCTGTTAAACTACGAGAGTGACGTCAGAAAGGGAGTAGTTCTGCTGAATTTGAAGAGAGCCTACCAACAGATACAGTTCTCTAAGTTCTGGCTATTTCAAACAGCGATAATCAAGGGTAAACAAAACTGTTTGACACGCTTAGGGTTTGACCTAAACGTAGCCCCCTTAATAAGGATAGCTATCATTCAAACTTCAGCTTACATTAATGACATTTACGTCAATGAAGACATAATATCTGCAGATGCGGTTCGAATGAAACTGGAATCTTTCGGTTCAATAGGCAAAGACCCTAAGCGCTTAAGGAATGGGGCGCTCGTGTTTGGCTATGAGGTCTATATAGAATATGATACTTTACAATGGAAGCGAGGGAGTCCGATTCCAGATGTGCATAGTGTGTTAACGCGGCGCATCATGTTTTCTATTTGCGGTAAATTAGTAGGAAATTTACCTGTGACAACAGGGTTACTAAAAGATTAGAAATTGTCCCCTTTCTCATTTTATAAAATGTAGATAAGAAAAGTAAACAAAGAGGCTAGAATGTTACAAAAACAATAATTTACATTAAACATTAAGATGACAGAGTTGGTGACGTCAGATAACTAGGAAAAAGTAAAGGTTGTAATACAGTCACGTAAACAGTATTGACAGTCAGTCTGGGTTGATCAGGATTTTGTTTTGTGGTCCATGGAAGCACCTCTTAACCCACAAGCTACGATGTAAAACACAGAGAAATGCGTACAAGGGAATTACACAAAGTGAATAAATATTCTATAAAGAAAATATAACTTTGCTTATAGCGTTTTCCTTCGGAAGGAAGTATTTTATTCAGAGTACAAGACGAATAAATGAAAAAGGTATTCCTCTCATTTGACTGATGTATCGCCACAAACATGTTATTCGTCCTGGTAAAACATTGTTTCTTGTTATGTTATTGTCTTATTATTGAACTCTTTGTTGAATGTCTACACGAGCCACATTATAAAGCATATTATATAGTATGTACATACTAATCTTTATTTGGAATATGTTTACACAAACACACCGCTAAGCTATGTGTAACTCTACATTAAACATTAATAGACGTTTGGTTAAGGTGTTATTTTCAATAACAAACATTTTCCGCGACATTGCATTCATTCATTTTTGCTTTGAATCACAATAAAAACGATTGAATATAAGAGATTAAGATTGCATAAATTAAAGAGAGTCCTTTAGAGTCTGTTGCGAAAATAATATATATATATATATATATAAGTGAAAGTATCTGTCTGTGTGTCTATGTGTCTGTGTACATTTCCTTACGCAATAACTCTACAGACTAGAAATTTGATGTACAGCATACACCTCCAACCACCCTGGCAACGCCGGGCACCCATGCTAGCATATCTATAACAGTGAACGTGTCTGTATGTCTGAATGTCTATCTGTCTGTGTGTCTGTGTACATTTCCCTACGCAATAACTCTGTCAATTTTAAACCTACAGACTCGAAATTTGATATAAAGGATACGAAATTTGATATAAAGGATGTGATCGGTTTTCGGGCAGAAATTTAGTGATTAAGGGGTCAAAGTTCAACGATTTGACCTTTGAGAACTTTACCAAACTTCTCCAATAATTTTGGGTCTACACACTTGAAATTTTAGATATAGGTTCCTTGGATATGGATCTAACTTAATAACTTCATTTGAGCCCAAAACAATAAATGTTGAGGGGTAATAATAAGGGTCAAAGTTTAAAAAAATTGACCCTTTTTTTTTTGCTCAACATAAACCTCCAAATACCCGGGAAACGTCGGGCACCCATGCTAGTATATCTATAAAAGTGAACGTGTCTGTGTGTCTGTCTGTCTGTCTGTGTACATTTCCCTACGCAATAATTCTGTCAATTTTTAGTCTACAGACTCGAAATTTGATATACCACGGACTGAGATTTGGGAAAATCGATATGATCCGTTTTCGGCCAGAAATTTGGCTGTTAAGAGGTCAAAGTACTACGATTTGACCTTTCAGAACTCTACCAAACTCCGACAATTTTGGGTCTAAATACTTGAAATTTTAGATCTAGGTTCATTGAACATTGATCTAACTTAATAACTTAATTTGAGCCCAAAACAATAAATGTTAAGGGGTCAAAAAAGGGATCAAAGTTAAAAATATTTACCTCTGCGGTTTCTTCCAAATTACTCAGACAATTTTTGGTCTAAACATTTGAAATTTTACATAAAGGGTATTCAGAAAAAGGGTAAGCTTTTTCATCGGGTTGGGTCGAAAATTTTTAGTTACCAATATATAAATGTATGTATGTATGTTTGCATGTCTGCCTAAAACTTTTGACAGAGGCGACGGATTTTACCAAGATCAGTATCGTTTTGAAGTTCGATCTTTCATACGACAAATATCGAAAAATTGGCTAAAAATATTAATATATTCACCTTCAACTAGGCACTTTTCTACAGGGGGGGGTCACTTTTTTCGCCGATATTTTTTTAAGTTATCTTCTCCTTTAGATTGTCTAGCCTTAATTTAAAAAAAATGTCGCTTCCGGTTTGGCGGTGGTCGTAACAGCATAGACGTAAGGTTTTTACCCCGTTCTTTTCCTCCTTCGCGATACCGGTTCGAGCCTCCCTTCCTACTACCACATTTTTTTTCAACAGACACACCCCAAACACCCGGGGTAACGCCGGGCTGAAATTCTAGTTATAAATAAAATATGCTTAATTAAAAAATATATTCAATAAAATAATATTATGAACCAGGAGGAAATGGTGTGGTGTAGAGAATCCACAGAAGTGTGAAAACCATTGCGACTAGAAAACCATGTTCAGTACCAGAAGTGGTTTAACATCATGGTAAAAGACAGTGTGCCAACATCTACGGCGCCATCCATATCCACCTACGACGTCTGCATACGAGGTGTTGGCTCCATGGCCAGCCCTTATGTGCAAGATGCCTTGAGGCAGTACCAAGTAGGAGAAGTTGTTTGGGTTAAAATCACTCGCAGCAAGTGTACGGGCCAGTTTATGATAGGCCGGATGAATGAAATCAACAAAATCCATCAGTCATGATTGTTGATGGAATCATAGAACGTATGTGTGCCTTGTCTAAGAGCTCAAATACCATTCAATAACAATTGTGACTCGTCAAAAAAAAAAAAAAAAGCTAACACCTGAATAGGCCAAGGTCGGTATTGATGATGATTCCGACACTCGTAGCTCAGAAACATCTAATGATGACTGCCTAGCAACGATGACGATGATAATAAACCACCCGAAAATAGTCCCCGGGCGTTATTTTTCTGTGGATAAAATTGCTCTTCCTCCATTCTGCAAGCCTGGTGTACAATGCTTGTGATGATGACATCAGAGGGAATGTGGCGAATGCAATACAAAACGTGACTTACACAAGCGACGGCGCCTCTGCCTATTCTTTTACATGACGGAATCAAAGAAGGCAAGAAAAAAGAAAAGAAATTCGTCTATAGAAAGCTTATTAATATACATATGATATTAATTTGCATTTGAGATCAGCAGCGGCTGTGAAAAGGACAAATGAGAAAGCACAGACGAGTCTTTTTTAACAGTTGGAGAGAATGGACGGTTACGATTACAGTTGAAGCCAGGAGTTGGCAAGAAGGAGGTTTTTAATCTTATCTTATTAACACCAGATTTGTTTCTCAAGTTATGCCTTTTCTATACATTGGGTGGCAACCAAAATAAAGAAACGATATTATTTCTCAATTATGTTTCGATTTATATAAATATCCAGAAGTATTCTTTTTCTGCAATGAAAATCCCAAGGATTACCTGTGAACACATTGGAATAAAATAACAATAAAACTGTATACCAGGAATTGATATATACTGACTTTACTTGCCTACATGTGAAATTCAGTATTCTGTAAAAATATTAATCCAATGTCTACCTTACGAGTTCGTAACTTAAGAGACATATGTACTGCATTCAGATTTTTTAGAACTGGTAACAGTTTATTCAAAATAAGATGTCATTTTCATACATGACTGTGACAAAATACTCCTTTTTCGATGTCTCAGACAAAGCCCGAATGAAGAGGGAGGAGAATTTCGCGAAACCAATATCAGACGTTCATTCTTTGGATTTGACCATCACCCGATCCAGGCTGATTGTCCTTGGAATCTATAGCCGATAAAGTTTATAGCTATTAATCCATTTAGTTAGTATTATTCTTTTCTGGTGATTAAAATAATCTTCCTTCGGATTTAAGTACGTCTCCATTCAGGTACAGCAGGGTGAAGTTTAAATTCGAATCCAACAGCGAAATTTTAGTATATACATAAATATATAATCTCCCCTTCCTTTTTTTATTTTTGGATATATGAAACACGTACAACTTCGAAAGAGATCTTGCAACAGTTCAAAATTCAAATAATAAAGAAAATGATAATACAGAAAAAGTCCGAAGATAACTGTTTGTGCGTCTTACGCGGATTTATATATTTTTTTTTTTATAGCCGCACTTGAAAATAAATACGTTGACGAAAATTATCGATATTCTTAGGAACAAAATAGGTGTGACGCGTATTCAAGTTTTACTAACCGTAACTGGTGGAGTCACTTGTCATCCTCTTATATATTTCCTTTTTTTTATATCCAACGGTTTACAACCTGAAGTTTGGAGTGCGGCCAGCCGTCAATATATGCTGTTATCTCCCTCCCCCAAATTCTGCAACTAATTTTATTTTATCGTCGATTCTCGACTATGGCTAAGAAGTAAAACTTGATCTGATTGGCCGGATCTCGACCAATTATGTTACTGTTTACTATCCTCGTCACCGTCATCATCATCACTATTAATACAGTGTTCACTGATATTATATTGGTTCGCGGCATATTATATATTGGTTATTATCACTGATATTATATTGGTTCGCAATGTCTGGAATTATTTCACTATCAGATCAACTTTTATTTTAAATGTAAATCTTTCGAAATATAAAAATGAACTAAAACTCAGGAAGGAATAGACAAAAATAGTCAGGAAGATCTATTTTAAGAAACTTAATAGTTTTTGTTATAGCTTTTGCGTTTACTATTTCTTTCCGTCGTTTTGATAGCGACGCGATTTACTCACGAGTTTCCCGATAATAAGAATGCATACAGTGTATGATCTGATTGATTGTGTTTTCTTAACATTCATTTGAAAACTTCTATATATTTTGCTAGATTTGCATCTGAGCTATTTGCAGACAAGAACAGTTATCATATTTTCGCTATTTAAAATTAGTTTTATACAGAAACTACTTTTTGAATTGGATCAATCTCTTGTTAAATTTTGTTTCTCAATTAGTACCTAAGCATTAATCGATTTTCCAAGAGAAAGATATTTTGACAATGTTGGAAAAAGCAATGCAAATTCAATTATTAATTAGCAGAATTGTTCTACATTATTTAATGACGCTTTTTCCGCTTTAGGAATCAACTTGTATATGTGTTTCCAGAAATTAAGCCACGATCGGCCACGGTAACAAGTGATGAGTCTTCACTGAAAATTATCTGCTTCCAATGATCAACATATTTTGATAAATACTAGCTAACATTTTACAATTTTTCTGTTTAATTCTTAATGCTGCCTTTGAAATCGGAATGTATCTGTCGTATCAAAATTGATAGAAGTCAATGAAAGTTTTAATCGTAAAATGAATAGAGAATTAATATCCCTGACTTACGAAATTACAGTAGATTAGAATAACGAATTCAAATCATCTAACTCTCAAGATGAAAACAGTAGTTCGATGAATCCATATGTATTCTAGACCAACGTTGGCTTGTTTTGGGCCATGGCTCAAAAGTTATTGGAGACCATTTTGCTGTAAAAGCACAACCTGTCATTTGTCTATTATGTATTTGCTATCTATATCCATCGTCGACCAGTATACATAATTAGGTCCATCATTTTTATTATTCCAGGTTTGTCTATATGAACATCTTTCATTATCCTTTTTTACAATGTTTTTTGATATAATGACCCTCTCGCTGTATAGTTATAGGCTCATCACACATAGAAAATTTGTCCTGCATCTGTGATTTTCTGTTTTGTAGCACTAATGAATTCGTCTTTATGTGTTTCGTGTTTAATTTCATGTAGTTTGACTGAAAACTTGCAGATAATATTACGTATTATTGTTTTAATTTCACTATTGCTACGTAAGGCGTTACGCAGTTATCAAGAGGTTTTAGTTTGTCTCGTCCACATATCCGATCCGCTTGGAGGGTAAGACCACTGTTTGAAATTGTAATTAAGAAGAATAGTTCCCCACTTCAGCTGTTCGAACCAAAGATGATCAATAGAGATTTATGCTCGGTCTGCAATATAAAGAATCCTCCGTGTAAATATTAGTGGAACTTGGTAACTGCGAAGAAAATAGCAAGAGCTTTTTTCTGCTGGGAGTTGAGATCTTGAAACCTGTTTAGTCGTTCTTTTTTTATTTCTACCGGAATTTTTATCCACTCATTCGGTGGAGCCAGTAGATTATGCATATTGGAGATGAATGTCTGGAAATAGTTCCCAAAATAAAAAAAACTTAGTAATTTTGTAATATTTTTGGGGCTGACATATCCTTTATAGTAGTGACCGTGTACGGTCCGGTTTTCTAACATTTTTGTCGATAATGTGTCTTTATTATTTTATTTCTTCCATGAAGACATTAACCTTTCCTTCTTTAGTTTTAAAACTAAAACCCATGTATTATTCGAGAGAATATATTGTGGACATGTTATCTATGTTGTTCACTGCTCTAACTTATGATAATATCATCCATGTATGCCATCATGAAATCAAGGCCGCTTAACATAGTATCGATAATTTCTTAAAAAGTGGTGAGCACCACCTTGACTCTAAGTGACCCCTTATGATTTTAATATTGAGTCTTTATTACTGAGTCCGAATCCGTGCTGAAGTCAGCGCAAACGCAAATTTCTTTTAACTTCTTTTAGACATAAACAATATTAACTGAATCCAACTTTTGATAGGATGCTGTTTTTACAAGTTTTTCAAGCCTCACATAAATTTTCTCCAATGAAGCGAACGGTACATTTCTTTATTTCCTTAACGTTGATTGCATATTTTCGAATCTGGCTGAGATTTTTTTGCATTTTCCCAAACCGTCCAAGAAAACTTCAAGCATATTTTTCTTTTAATTTTGAATGAAGATATTTTCTCTGTCGTAAAAAGTGTTATTTTTTAACAAAAGGTACTAATAAGAAAATCCACAAATTGAATGATTACATTTAATCTGTCTTTATCTTTCATTATTTATTGTATCATTAAAAGTCATCTTATTGACTAGCTGATGTACCCGGCGTTGCCAGGTTTTATTTCATGTATTTGAATATTCTGTCCTCATGCATTATTATTAAATTCATTTAACGAAACATAAATTCTTTCAAATCCTGCATAAGGTAAGAGCAGAAGGTACCTTTTAATTTATAGAGGTCTCGCCAGTAGCCCTAGTTTAATCGTTTATCTTCTTTTACATTTTCAAAATATGATGTAAGAATTGCAATTATTATTCTATATCTTAGTGCGTATTTGAAAACTGTTGAATCTTATTTTGTTTTAACAATTTGAAAGGACAATATATATATATATATATATATATATATTAGATAACATTAGTAATCTATTCTGTTAATGAAAAGATTAAAATTTAGTTTCCAGCTGTGCATAGCTGAACACTGGCAAATTCACTTACAGCATTCATTTTGAAGAGCCTTTACGTAAACAATATTTTGAGTGTGACCTCTAACAGGTGTGTAAATGTACAGATTTTCTGGACTTCCAATGCGTGAAAAACCAACATACATCTTGCCATGAGAAAAGCAAAGTGTCTGAAGATAAAGTCCAACACTTTTGAGGCTTTTTTTTTAGCATTATTTATAGGCATGGCAAAACTAATTTTTATTGCAATTTGTAAACGCCTAGACTAAAATTCCCAGTTATGATAATTGTTTCCAGAACATTAATTTCACAGCAAACCGGTACCATAACACAGTTTATGGGGATCTAAATTTCTTGATAATATAACTGGAGCTCCTCCCTTCAATATCATGTTATGGTCTGGCATTCCTCGCGGTTGTGGTGAATTCGAAATGAATGTATACTGTCTGTACTGTATATTCAAGTTTATTAATTGTTTTATTTCTAGGTGGCAAGATTACTCTTTCAGAAAGCCATCCAACATTGTGGAAATTTTAAGCAATATTTGGGAAAACCTGAGTAATCAGGTTACCAGTTGAATTTACCATCTGACCACATGGTAATTTGTATGAAGAACTTTATTAATTGTTATTTAGATTAAAACATCACGAGACTAAAACATCACGAGACTACTTACAAAACTTCTGCATCAAAGAGATCATTCGAACAGAAAACAAACCCAAAAATTTCAACAGCAATAAATCAATGCGACCATAACAGCATCAAAACAATGACTTAAGAATAAATTTAATTAGCTCCTCCATAAAAACAACACAATCAACAATAACATACCCAACAAAAATAACAACAACGGCGACAATAAGAAACCTACAAAAAACTCATTTGTCACAGACCTGACTAATACCCTAACACCTAACGAAATCGAACTTCTTAGCCGTAGCCTCACACAGAAAATAAATAATAGACTAAAACTCGAAATGGAAACACAATTCTTCAGAACAGCATATACCCTGAAATGGAAAGACTATTCTTCAGAACAGCATATACCCTGAAATGGAAACACTATTCTTCAGAACAGCATATACCCTGAAATGGAAACACTATTCTTCAGAACAGCATATACCCTGAAATGGAAACACAATTCTTCAGAACAGCATATACCCTGAAATGGTTATCCGCCTTCAAACAAAACTCACAAGACACGCATGCTTCCACCATGAATAACACGTCCGAGTTTCCTGTATATAAACCTGGCTGCCTATGACACCCACCTCCAGACAGTCACGAACTAGACTTTAAACTCACAAGAATTTGACACAACATGCTAAATATGATCCAACGTGAACAATTTAACATCACACCCAACCTCACAAACACACAACTCAAAACCTAAAAAACAAAAACTGATATTCCTACCCTCGGATAAAAGTCTTCATCATAAACCAAGATACATACATATTCCTAGCATTAGAACACCTTAACAACGAAACTCTATATTCTACCACCATAAACATCTCTTCCACAGACATTGAAGACCGCGTCATTACAACCTTATCATTATACAAAAAAAAAGAAAAAAAAGAAACACACTCAATAAAATATGTGGAATATCATTATAAGAAACAGCAAACTTCCTAGGTTCTATCACCTAATAAAACCACACAAAAACAGTCCATATACATAGTTTCAATCATAGTTTTAAGCATAGAAGGACAACTATACAAAATATCCCGGCTACTATCACAGATTCTCAAACATGGAGAATTCATACATAGACTACACACATCACGAAACCAACACTTTCAACGCAACATATACGCTTTCAGCCTAGATGTTGTCTCTCTACACATCAGTGCAGCACAAGCAGCTGTGGACCTAATCACATAATGCACCTCCTATAGTAATCTATACTGTTTTAACCTCACCATCAAAGACATACACAAAATTCTCAACATAATAGTAAGGAACGCACACTTTGAATATAAACAAAAAAAAACATATAAACAGATAACAGGAATAGACGCACTACGTAATAATCCGACATTTTCACGAGATATGTAGATGACATCCTCATCCTAACATCATCTCGTGAGGGAGCTAATAAAATATTCATTAACTTAAAAAAACGCAGACCAAGATATAGAATATACTGAAATAGGTCAAATAAACACTAATTTGTATTAAAAAAAATCCGTCTGCTGGAACATTTTCATAAACTATAAGTCGGCACTCTCTATCTAAGCAAAAAAGTTTATGCTACAAATAAAACGAACCGCATTCGTAGCGAATGCACGAATGGAACGTACATGATCACCTCCATTAGAAAATTTCAACAAATCCCCAAGCAAAATGAATACTATACAAAAACCATACAACATATTCAAAGATTTAAGAGAAGACAAACACAAACACTAACTAACGCATGCTTTCTCAAAATGCCATATTTTAATGATAACATAACAACACCCATACGCAAGGCTAATCGCAAAGAGCAACAAGACACACAACTCAAACACTGGTCCAACATTACTACAACACCTATCTAAAACCAAAACTACACCTAAGAACAAACCATACGCATTATCTAACTGGGGTATAAAAAACACAGGACTATGCGAACGCACATAGTCAATATCAAATTCAATGTACCATATGTAATGAATCATATATCGAATATTCAATCACACCGTTGCATACCCGGATCAAAGAACACATTGCCACCAAGATCTCGCCTTTTTATAAACGCGTGTCTTACAAGCATAACCCCAAGAAAAACATAACTGTTAAAATACTAGCAACTGAAAGAGACCAGGTAAATCTCAGATTAAAAGAATAAATACTGATTAAAAAATTAAAACGAAAAAAATTAATTATAAAATAGAAAAATATAACATATTTCTAATAAGGACACAAGCATGCAAATTACTTACGTTAGACGGTGACAGTGCTAATCCCAACAGTTTTTTAAAATTGCCGAATTCCATACTAAGATATAATCATTTCCCTTAGATTAGATCAGAAAATTTCAACAGACAAGGAAATATATTGAAAGCCAAAAATTGGAAATACCCTCCCTCAATTAACGTAATTTTTAAACTTAAAAAACAGCATTCAGAACGAAAGTGTTAACGTAATGACAGCTTGAGTAAAACCAAAGTCAACAGCATAAGGAGTGGATGTACATTTCTACTCTTGAAGATAATATAACGCTGACTGTGTGTGTATGTGTTGGTGTATGTGTGTGTGTGTGTGTGTGTGTGTGTGTGTGTGCGTGTGCGTGTCTGGTCACGAATAGGCTCTTATATGGTTGACTATTTTAAAAAACTGATTACATATAATGATAGAAGATGTATCGAAACAAAGGAATGCGTATGTTTGATCTGGCAGAACGGTGGTTCATTAAAATTGTGGGGTCTGCGTTCGCGCCTGGTCCACAAAGTATGGAAATAAAAAATTAAAAAATAACGTTTACAAGAGTTTTTGATATAGATGTACATAAGAATACTTTGATAAGTATGTTTTAACTAAAATAGGGATGGTATAATAAAATTGTGGCTCTGCGTTTGCGCCTGTACTTCATAAAAATATGGCACCAACTTTTACAAAGACTTTTCATAACTATTTGCGTAAGTATACTTTGATAATTATGTTTCAGTTTGAAAAATATAGTATAATAAAATTATTGGGTGATCTTTCGCGCCTGACCTCCATAGAATGTAAATATGTCACAAAGTTTAACACCTTAACTTTAATCTTAATTCGCGTTAGCTTTTATTTATTTTTTTAAGTTGAATCATATTGTGTCGAATAAATTTACCTAATAAATTCACGATCTTACTAAAGTGAAAACTAAAAAAAAAAATCGGAACTTTAGACAATTCTCGACACAAATTTTACATAACTCCTTTTTCTTTCTTTCTCCACTTGCACGTGGCACCCTTTCGAAAACAGATAAATAATAAAAAATACGAACGTTACTTGTTATCGTGTCAAAAGAAGGGAAAAATCCTGCTCACGTGATTACGTGTATTTTTAAAAACATTTACATAACTTTTTTATTTTTATTTATATATCTGTTTAAGCTTTTTTTTTTGTCAGTGACTAAGAATACTTGTATGTTTATGTCAGAACGGTGGAATTCAGGATTACAACCCGTTCTGCGTGTTCTTTACATTACAATATTACAACCCTGAATCCGATGACGCAATACTACACCGTTCAATACTGTAAAACTGAAACGAGGTTGTTCTGTTTGAAAAGGGCGCCATTTTCTTCTTATTCATATTTATATCGATTCTTTTCTTAAAAAAAAACTAAATAAATTACGTGTTTACTTGTTTAATATCCCATTTTGCTGTTTCGGATTATTTTACTAAAATAAGTAAAGCTTCATTATTTTTCAAAACTGTTTTTGTTTCTTTGTTTTTCGATATTTCGTCGATATTATTTAGTAAGAGTGTTTAGTAGAAACGCCAATAAACAACTACCCGAAAAAATAAATATACAAGAAATAAATGTTACTACAGTCAATGAAAGTTCACTTCATGTTTTTTTTTGTTTTGAAATTATTTTAATGCTCTTTACTTGAAATAATTTCAGCGAACCGAAATTAAAACGAAATTTGAGGCGATAACTACTTAAATGAATTTTTATATAAACTGCACATGCCATAATCGAATATTCCCCAAGCACAAAATAACGGAAAACATTAAAATATGTTTATAAATATTCCTTACGTTGACGGAATTCTCTTAAATTGTTAACACAGAATGCTCAGCTGCCCCTCCTTCAAATTGAAAACGGAGCTCTCCATTTCAAAGTCGCTGCCATTTTTTTAACCTGTTCGTGAATTAAAAAAAACATTTTTTTACAAACTATTTAAAAATACAAGCCAATGAACTTTTCTACCGTAAAAGTAACTTTCATTGACTATGGTAACATTTATTTCTTGTATATTCATATAATCATATTATATAACATTTTCTCTTTGTAAGGAAACATTATTTTGTTGGTCACTCTTGGCTACGAATGGAAAGAAAGTTGATATAAAAAAATATATTTTCGCGAAAATTATCTTTACTTTCATCATATTTTGCTTAGAGTAAAATTTTTGAGTCTCAAAACCTATTTCTTTACAACCTCCTACTTTTCATAGCCTATCATAATTTCATCAATCACAGTCCATTTTCTGTAGCCTGTTTTTGAACCTAGTCAACGACAGGTACTTCTGCTAGTATGTATATATATATATATATTTATCATAATGTAATTTTCTTAAATCTATTATGAAATTGAATGTCTGAGTTTATTCGATGAAATAAAGTGATTCAGCCATTTCCGTAACCGACTCCTTACACTCCTTCACCCGCTTTCACAATAACATGGGGAGTAATAATGTACTTGTATAGTATTCTACTCGAAGAAATAAGGTATTTGTACAGTATTTTCTCTATATTAGAAAACAATGAAAAGTCATACTACTCAAGGATTTGACGTAATTTTTGGTTTTAAAACTTTTTATGGGAATCACAGTTAAGATTTTCTGTGTTTTGTTCATATGGGCACTATACTTTTCAAGTACGTTATTTCCTGGGTCGATTACTGTACATATACCTTATTTCTTATTTGAACATTAATCTACTCCATTATTTTACGTAATTTAAGGTTGTGCTAACGTTTTCGTGCGTTACGGCTAAGAGTTTGTTTTTTATATAGGTACTATACTGTAGAAGCACCTTTTTATTATTTAAAATTTATACTACTCGATGATTTGACGTAAGTTTCTATTTTAATAACTTTTATGCACGTCACAGGCAAAAGTTTCTTTCTAAGTTTCTTTTCTAAGATTTTATTTTTTTCATATAGGTACTAATAGCCCATGTTTACTATAACTAAGCAAAGAAAAACAAAATAATGGTGGTAGGGGTAATGGTGATGGTTGTGGCAGCAATTTTTTAAGTGACTTTTCCGAGAAAACTTTGTTACATTAAATAAAGCAGTTTAAAAACAGAACATTTTCTACGACAAATTAGAAATGACTTTTCCAGTGCATTTTTATAACCAGATGTGACGTTCCCTGGCACTTTTGTAATCTTAAAACTTTGTTACATTGTTTACAAGTGGTTAAGAACAAATCATTTTTATTATGGTTATAGTATCAGTGACATCCAGTTTTTTGTTTTATTAGTCATATGGAATATTCTGCTTTCTTTTTAAAGGACGTCAGAATGATAATGGTCGAAGCGAATTAGCGTATTAATATAAAGGTCATTAGTTTTAACAACAGATCTGTACCTCAACTGAATTAAATTTAGATGGATTATAATATTTAGCTATCTGTTATATTTTGTCTGGTAGAAAGTTTGGGTTCATTGATACAAATTCTAAAAGTTAATTTGGTGCCACCTATGTATCCTCTGCCTTTACACCAGTACAAATGATGTAATCGATATAAAATATATAAAACAGAAGAGTTCGTTTGTGTGTGTGTGTGTGCGTGTGTGTGTGTGGGTGTACAACGCTCCTACAGCCCAAACTACTGGACCGATCATGACCAAACATGGCATGATGATCCACCCCCACCTAGAGATGATGCACACCAATTTTGAAGTTAAGTTCAAAGGTCAAGGTTATAAGTTTTTGGGGTCGCTGAAAACGAAAATAACGTTTAAAATTATGGCAAACGAGTAATTTCAAAGATATGAAGAAATATTAGTTTTTAAAAAGTGAGGGATCAGTTTTCTATATTAATTTAACGTAAAATGAGCACCCCATTTTTTGGCCAAGATTTTTCTCGGGAAGGGGGGATTTCTTTCAAACCTATAAGAGTGGTAATTTTAAAGGAATTTTCAAGGGTGGAGTAATTCTTCATATTTACCGATAACAGATATGCATCTTAGCTTTTGTTTACATGTAAATGTAGTAGTAGTAATATCATCAGCATCCCCTCTCTCTTTCTCTCTCTCTTTCTCTCTCTCTTTCTCTTAATAAACAAATGTAAAAAAAATAAACAATGAAAAAAAATAAATAACTGCTAAATTTTTGTGTCCGAGAGATTTGTTATCATTTTTTTTACTACGAAATAACTTAAAATCAATTATTTTTTAACAACTTTTGAAAGATAAAACCCTGATCTTTATAGAATTAAAACAAAAATATAGCGGTCAGAACACGCTATTCAGATGCAACCTCGAGCGTTCGTAAATGTGTATTCCGAAATTAAATGTCTATTCCAGAATTAAATCCTAACCAATCAAATTTGCCGGAAAGCGTGACACACAAAAGAACACATACGCTATCGTATTAATATATAGATAATCTAAAATAAGAAAGAAATGATCATCTTACCAAAAATACAAAGAAGAGGGATTACACAATGGTCACTTTCATGAATACCACAAAGCAATACTTATGCAACTAATGCACTTTTTAAAAACTAACATTTCTTTATATATTGGAGACTACTCGTTTGCCATAATTTTAAACGTTATTTTCGTTTTTAGCGTCCCCGAAAACCTATAAGAGTGGTAATTTTAAAGGAATGTTCAAGGGTGGAGTAATTCTTCATATTTACCCCGTTATCAAACCTCGAACTTTATGAAAACGACATGTTATTAGCGAAACGAAACTGGTTTTGTACATAAAATATTTTTATAAAAACATTAAATATATATATATATATATATATTAAATGGCACTTAATTTTTCTAAATAAATTATTTTTATTGCAACCTTTTTTTTAACTAAAATAGTTTTATGAAAAACTGTTTTTGGTATATAAAATATTTTAATCTATATATTAATACGATAGCGTGTGTGTTATTTTGTGTGTCACGTTTTTTCTTCCGAGTGTATGCCATTTAATTGTTATGCCTTTTCATTTCTTGTAATAAATAATTTTACCAAGAATTCTTCATAAGTTTTGGTTTCGGTTTCGATTATAGCTGAAGAAACTCAACTTATATATACATGCATTTCTTTTTCTTCATAAGTTTGGTTTTCGATTTTGATTCAAGCTGATGCACACAACCATATGGATATATTTTTACTTTTGAAATCCCAAGTTTATAATGTATAAGAATGGATAAGAAATTGACTCTTATAGTAATATATACGAAATCTGTATACATTAAAATAATATATTTAGCATATTTTACGACCAGGCTATGCCGGGCGCCCTGTTATATATACTTTTGCAGTTTTAACAAAAGAACTACAATAATATCAGGGTGTCTCCATTTACGCTGAACATCCACAAAAATGCCAACATCAATATATGACATATACACTGTGGAATTTCCATAGGTCCCGCTCGTAAGAAAATTAATAGCATATCCATATACTCAACATGCTTTTATATTTTGTTATGAACGCATATTTGTATGTTAAACATACCATGAATTTTATTTGAATAAACACATATTATTAGAGCACAACCATACATAAACTCATCATCATCATCATCATCATCATCATCATCATCATCATCATCATCATCATCATCATCATCATCATCATGCCGCCTGCGTGTTATTATGTCGATTCAATTATTCCATTTTATTTGATCTAAATGATTGAAACAGTTTGTAGATTCACTGCCTTGGGTTACATTATTTACTTTTATGTATCAGTCTAGTTTACGGCAATTTAACGATCTATGCTTGTAACTCATCAATGATAATTGCTTTTTAATTTAATTTATTTGTTATCGTCACATAGGACAGAAACATATTAATAATTTAATTGATGCAGTCGACAATTTTATTTCCATAAAAAACAAAATTACATTTTACAATTTATGTTGTTTATAATTTCGATATGTTTTACATTGTGTAGTAGATTTATCATGTTAATAACTTTTTATAAATTTTTTCACCGATATTTCTCAAGAAAACTGCAGTTTTTTGTTACGTATAAAAGCGTAATTGTAATGAATCTCGACTCAGAACGCTCGACTGGATTTTCCCCCACCCCACCGATATCTTTATGAATGAATAAATATATATATATATATATATATATATATATATATCCTAAAACAAAATCTGAGAATCATTAAACTAAACTGTCTCTAAATTATTTATAACTGTTTTACGATATGTAAGTTCAAAATTCTAAACGGGTGTAGGCATTAAAATTGAAGAAATGCAACATTATCTTTTATGTAAAGAAATGCAACGTTATCTTTTATGTAAAGAAATGCAACGTTATCTTTTATGTAAAGAAATGTAGACAATTCTCTTTATCTTTCATATTCACCTCGCATCTCTTAAAACGACACACTAGTCCAACTGTCGAACAATGGAATGTTTTGTAAGGTTTTATTTTAAAAAGTTGTGAACGCAGAGCTGTATTTAAGGCTAAGACGGTCCCTAGTAGTTTAATTGAAGATAGGCACTTTTAGATAAGTTGTGAATTTGTGATATTTATTTTCTTTTTTTAGATGCAAATGTTTATATTAATTATATTTATTTCACGTTTAAATTTATATTTTTTATGTGGTTGTGTTTTATTAAAGGCATAATACTACGGTCAAAATTTTTTTTGGAATTTTTTGTTGTCAATTTTCGGTTTATGATTCGTTTGCTATTTTCGTTAAAATAAACTTTTGAATCAATGTTTGTCCACGCGTTCCTTGGCATTCATCCCCCCGGAAAAACTGTCGACGTAAATCTTTGCAAGACTTTTAAAATAAACGCACTAATAAAGCGCCGCCTAGCGTCGATTATGATAGCAAAAGGGATAGACAAATTCTATTTAAATTAAGTCGAGAATGATCCGAGGAAAACAGTCGAGTTGGCACAAGAATTACATACGTAAACCTTGCAAACTGAGTTCTGTCTTTCTTTATTTCAGTTAGTAAGAAGGGAACCTATAGTTATATTTCCCTAAATATGTCAATTGACTTTATATTAATTACAATACTTATTATTGTTATTATTATTTTGTAGCAGACTGTAAAAAATGCATTGTAGATGCGTCATCGGTAGCTCCCGTAACTCTCGCTTCCTCCAATTTGTCTCTCAAGCCTCATTTAGAATGATTGATTTTTTTGACAAAGAGAAGAATAAGCTGTATTCTAGGTCGGCAGTATTTTTGCATGAAGAGTTGCCTGAAATGTCAGAAATTTCTGTTTGTATTTCTATCCTTTTTTTCAGGTGCTGAAGATAAACGTTTTAACTAGGTTGATGTTATCCGCTTGATAGTCAGGGATCCGAACATTGGATTAACCACTAAAGAGGCTGTCCTATCAGCAGATGCAAAGTACTGGTGGCTGCTGTATTGCCATTTGGTTAATGGATTCTAGACCATGCAGTAGCTTCTGGTGGGGCTTCTCGATGCCATATTAGTAGACAATTGTAACAACTTTTACGTATCATGGTCTACAAAAATATTTCTTCACTTCTTTTTCTCTCTTACTTTCCCTCTCTGCCCTGCTCTAACCAAGTCTGTCTAACATATCCACAAATACTAGAACTCCGACAGGAAAATTCTCCAGAAAAAATACACGATTAAACCCAGAACTCCAACTTTTAACGTTGAAACCCACTACCATATCTCCTTCCCCAATATCAAGGGTTTACGTTCCAACCTTCCAGAGGTTGATACCCAATTACAGGAGACAAAATCAGACCTATTATTCCTAAACGAATAGACCGACTATTTCCCTAGATGGGTTGGTAATTAAAGAATACTCTAACGTAACATCAAAAATTGTATATTTAAAAAAAATCAACAAGAAATCTATATAAGTTTATGTTATGGGCCACAAATCACTCCTATTTGAGAACTAAGTGGAATCAACCAGTCCTATGAATATCACTAGTTTCAGAGGCTAAATGGAGACATTCATACCATGTTTAACCGCATGCTACGAACACGTTCCTCTCATACAACTCGAGTTGCTCCTGTATTCTTTATGATAAATACATATTATATTTATACAGTTTACACTACTTGTGGTTTCTTTTATTTGAGTCTCTGAAACCAGTGGTATTCATAGGACTGGTTGATTCCACTTAGTTCTCAAATAAGAGTGATTTGTACCCTACAAAACCCTCCTCCCGAGCTTTGCATTATTCTGGAATTATCGTATAGCTCTTTTTCCCGGGATTGATCTCTATCGGGTCGGTCATTTTCCTTTATCTGGAGAACCGGCGTTGTCTGGGGCTGCTTGTGGTGTTATCAGGTCGAATATGTCATATATATATATATATATATATATATATATATATATATATACATATATATATATATATACATATATGTATGTATATGTGTGTGTGTGTGTGTGTGTGTACAGAGAGAAAGAGGGAGAGAAAGAGATAGAAAGAACGAGTGTATATGAGAGAAAAAGAGAAAGACAGCGAGAGAGTGAGAGAGCGAGAAAGAGAGAGAGAGAAAGAGAGAGTATGTGAGAAAGTAGGAGAGATATTTGTTTGGTATGGCCCTTTGGTTGTGTTTAAGTATACAACGATGTTACTGTTTTATTTTTTTTTATTATCTAATATTGTAATCAATCAAAATTTTCTATCAGTAATAATTATGTAAAAACTTAAAGAAGTTATTTTACCTAATTAAATTTTACATATGATTACTTTAATATTTTTACTTAAAAAAGAAACAGAAAAACAGAAAATAAATTATGTTGTGAACGTGTGTGCTAAAAATTTGATGGTCTTATGATTTTGATTTTTTGAGAGGGGAATACAGTTAGTGTTGTTAGTTTAATTCATACCAAAGTCTGTTATACTTGAAGTATTTAAGTATATTATCGTATAACCTTATTCCCCTACTTCTGCTGTGGTTATGTATACCGAGTTATGCAAATAGGACGTTATAGTTTTGTGTTAAGAATTTTTTGTTTCCTTGAACTTAATTTGCGTTTAAGTGATTATATGTGGAAGTCGGCTAAGTGCTATTACACTATGTCAGTTGGCCTTTTATCATTTTAAAAGAGATGTTTATTTTACGCATACGTTACGTAGTAGCCAGGTGTGGCATAGCATTTACTGTACATAAATGAAGTACAATAGTATCCAAGATCCTTAGCTTAGTCGGAGCAAACCCGCTTTTTATTTACGTAGAAAACAAAGATATATTGAGGATGCATGATTAATTTAGACTAATACATGCGTTGAAGTTTCTGTCCACTTTTTGCAGCAATGTGTGATGTTCCTTTTTCTTTCCCACGAGGTCAAAGTTAGGCACAGCTTCAGCGTTTAGTATAATAAAAATTAAAAAACAATAATACAAGTAAATAAAAATAACAATTCAAATTTGAAATCTTTTATTAACTGAAATGAATTAAATCAGTAGATGAAAATAGCTCGAAACTTTTGTGTATCTCAACGCACAAAGGACTTTATAAATTCAATAGATTGGCATTTGATATAAAAGTAGCACCTGCAATTTTCCAACAGGTAATTGATACTTTGCTAAGCGGTTTGGATTTCGCAATAGGCTATCTGGACGATATTCTTATACGTAGTCAAAATGTTGAACAACATAGAGATCATGTATTTCAAGTGTTTAACAGAATAAAAGAATACGGCTTCACATTGAAGGAAGCAAAATGCGATTTTTTTTTATCGAAGAAACCCGATCCAAACAGGTCCACAGTTATAAAAGACATGCCAGAACCTCATAATGTAACTACATTGCAGAGGTTTTTAGGGCTCGTGAAATATTATCAAACGTTCATTAAGAATATGCATGACTTGCGTGCACCATTGAATGTACTATTAAAAAAGGACAAAAAATGGGACTGGACACCTGAATGCTAGACAGCGTTTAAGAAATTAAAAGGGATATTAACGTCAGATTTATCCTTGACTCATTGTAATGAGATTACGCCAAATGAGACTAAATAGAGACATTCATACCATGTTTAACCGCATACTATGAACACGTTCCTCTCATACCACTTTAGCAGCTCCTGTATTCTTTATGATAAATACATATTATATGTTATATACTTTACACTACTTGTGGTTTCTTTCATTTGTAACCCCTAGCACGGGTCTACAACAATAATCTATCTGCATGGCAGATTTTTTTCGAAGGAAAGTATTCAACTTTAAAATTATAGCTAAGGAGGATTGTACTTCGCCTCGGAAGTGTATTTTCTGTATTGCACCAAACATAGTGAATAACGGTTTATGGTTTTTCGTAATGTAAAATATCTTACGGAATACAACCGTGAAATTTTTTACCTGCGAAAACGATTCCTAGTCTCTCGTTTTCGATTTCAATTTTTTTCTCAACAAGCAGCAGTGTCCTCTGTTCATGAGCGATAGGTTTACGAGTTCCATTTAGCATTTTATGGAGAATACATGAGACCTTGTGTCGTTAGCAACTATTATTTCGAAGTTCGGTTTATAATGTGTGAAAGTAAGTTTGACGTTAGGATAGTTGTATCGAATGTTTCCTTCGAATGTTCATTCCTACATTTTATTATTTTTTAAAAGTTTTTTTTCAGCGAAGCACAACGGTTATGCATGTTAGGAATTAAACATTGTTACACCCAGAAAACTTTGTATGTAAGGTTTTCAGAAGGCGGCATATCAAGTGGCTCATTCAGTATTCGTCTTCCTGTCATTTTCATATTTTTATGCTAAAGTTATTTGATTTCTTTCATGTAGAAATCATAGATTTTATCTTTTATTTTAAACATATAAATCTGTATTTGTGAAAAACGCACTGTGGGCGTGTTCCCGATATTGTTTCATAGTTTTACTGAGGTCATCCTGGTAAATGATAATAAAATTAATTCGCCCAGCATAGTGTCCATTACTGGCTAGGAAATTGCTGGAGCGAAAAACAAATCTTTTAAACTTGTATAATCCTTGATGCGTGTTTATACATAACTTGGAACACTTTTCAACGGATATTTGGAGGTAAGCACAAGTAATGTTAATCTTTGGAAAATATTAGCTTCATTTATTTTCGACAAATCTTTTTCTTGGAAGTGTGCAATCATAATCTGTGAAAACGAGCATTAAACGCGAATATGTCTGCATTTCTTTCTTATGTTATATTACATTAAAAAATATGTTTGCATTTCTTTCTTATGTTATATTCGATTAAAATATTTTTGCATTTCTTTCTTATGTCATATTCGATTAAAATATGTTTGCATTTCTTTCTTATGTTATATTCGATTAAAATATGTTTGCATTTCTTTCTTATGTCATATTCGATTAAAATATGTTTGCATTTCTTTCTTATGTTATATTCGATTAAAATATGTCTGCATTTCTTTCTTATGTTGTATTCGATTAAAATATGTTTGCATTTCTTTCTTATGTTATATTCGATTAAAATATGTTAGCATTTCTTTCTTATGTTATATTCGATTAAAATATGTTTGCATTTCTTTCTTATGTTATATTCGATTAAAATATGTTTGCATTTCTTTCTTATGTCATATTCGATTAAAATATGTCTGCATTTCTTTCTTATGTTATATTCGATTAAAATATGTTTGCATTTCTTTCTTATGTTGTATTCGATTAAAATATGTCTGCATTTCTTTCTTATGTTGTATTCGATTAAAATATGTCTGCATTTCTTTCTTATGTTATATTCGATTAAAATATGTTTGCATTTCTTTCTTATGTTATATTCGATTAAAATATGTCTGCATTTCTTTCTTATGTTATATTCGATTAAAATATGTCTGCATTTCTTTCTTATGTTATATTCGATTAAAATATGTTTGCATTTCTTTCTTATGTCATATTCGATTAAAATATGTCTGCATTTCTTTCTTATGTTATATTCGATTAAAAAATATGTCTGCATTTCTTTCTTATGTTATATTCGATTAAAAAATATGTTTGCATTTCTTTCTTATGTTATATTCGATTAAAAAATATGTCTGCATTTCTTTCTTATGTTATATTCGATTAAAATATGTTTGCATTTCTTTCTTATGTTATATTCGATTAAAATATGTTTGCATTTCTTTCTTATGTTATATTCGATTAAAATATGTCTGCATTTCTTTCTTATGTTATATTCGATTAAAATATGTTTGCATTTCTTTCTTATGTTATATTCGATTAAAATATGTTTGCATTTCTTTCTTATGTTATATTCGATTAAAATATGTCTGCATTTCTTTCTTATGTTATATTCGATTAAAATATGTCTGCATTTTTTTCTTATGTCATATTCGATTAAAATATGTCTGCATTTCTTTCTTATGTTATATTCGATTAAAATATGTCTGCATTTCTTTCTTATGTTATATTCGATTAAAAAATATGTCTGCATTTCTTTCTTATGTTATATTCGATTAAAAAATATGTTTGCATTTCTTTCTTATGTTATATTCGATTAAAATATGTTTGCATTTCTTTCTTATGTTATATTCGATTAAAATATGTTTGCATTTCTTTCTTATATTCTTATATTCGATTAAAAAATATGTCTGCATTTTTTTCTTATGTTGTATTCGATTAAAAAAAATCTGTTTGCATTTCTTTCTTATGTTATATTCGATATAAAATATGTTTGTAGTTCTTTTTTATGTTATACTCGATTAAAAATATGTTTGCATTTCTTTCTTATGTTATATTCGATTAAAAATATGTTTGCATTTCTTTCTTATGTTATATTCGATTAAAATATGTTTGCATTTCTTTCTTATGTTATATTCGATTAAAAATATGTTTGCATATCTTTCTTATGTCATATTCGATTAAAAATACGTTTGCATTTCTTTCTTATGCTATATTCGATTCAAAAATATGTTTGCACAAATCTGTCGTATTACTCGTTAATTTTTTATAACGAGACAAAATGTAAACTATTTTTGTCTTAAATGACATCTATTGGTCAAGTTTTTGCTGACATTTTTTACACTGAAAGGCCGATCGAAAAATTTCGTACAAGGATTCTTTTAATTCCTTTTTTAGTTTTTCTGACTCGGTTGTCAGACTTTTCTACTTTTTGGTAAATCCCAGGGATTGAAAAGTTGCATTCAGTGTGTGTCAAATAAATGTCGGTATTTTTAATGCGTGAATTTTAAAAAAATATTTGTAACTCCGTTGAAATTAACGTTTACAATCATTTGATAATCGAAGTTAATGTTCGTACCAGTCACTGATCTGGCAATTTTGTTGGTTTTCGGCATGGTGTGTTTGTTTAAATTCTTTCTTGTATGCAAATTTATTATGACGAATCAAACTTAAAATCTAATTTAAATTGGATACGTTTTGACGTTTTGTTAATTTTTCTTGTGGATTTAACCGAGTTTCATTCGTGACCATCGTCATAGATGGCCTGTCAGCGTAAAAATGGCGTCATTGCTATAGGTCGTAGCAAACAAGATAAGTGGAACACAGACTGTCGATAATGAGCAGACATTTTTTACTGAAAGCGTTAGAAAACTTCAAAATTCGAGTAAAAAAGATAAACATGATACTTTGTGCTGAAACTCAACCAATATTAATAACAAAAATATTAATAATAAAAAACGAATTGAAAGGGAGAAAAGTTGTAAAAAAGTTTTAAAAAAAAAGGAATACGATTTGATTTGTATGTAACTGAAGTTTATTCAATAGAAATAAATAAAAATGAACAATAAATATTTTTAAATAAACAAACAATATTCTAAAAATCAAAACTGAAAAACAAACGATAAATTAGTTCAACTGAAATACGAACAATTAATTAGTTTAACTGAAATACGAACAATAAATTAGTTTAACTGAAATACGAACAATAAATTAGTTTAACTGAATAACGAACAATAAATTAGTTTAACTGAATAACGAACAATTAGTTTAACTGAATAACAAACAATAAGTTAAAAATTAAATTCAAACAAATGTTAGTATAAACAAAGTTACTAAGCCAGAATATTTTAAACATTGAATATTAAAACTTAAAAAAATCTGTTATAGTATTTAATCTAAAGTTTGAATTTTTCTTTTTCTGATATTTTTTTTTACAAATATTGTCATTCTTTTGGCGACAAAAATTGTTTATAAGGGAATTCGATGAATTTTGAACAGCCAAATTATTTAATGTTATGTACATGGCTAATTTTCTCTGATGAATCGAATGTAAAAAAGAATCGCATTTTGTAAGTTTGTTTATAACTATATAATTATATAATATAAAATTATTAGTTATATCATTTGGGTATAGCAGAGAACCTCTGTTAATACCATGAAAGTAGCTGTTTAATTCAGCTATTTCTTCAACAGCCTCTCTCCCGGATATTAAATTTTTGCAGCTATTGCATTTCAGTTTTTTTTTAACTGCATGACAGCAATAACTTGTTAAGTATAATATAACAGGAAGTACTTCCTTGCATTGATTAACACCATTAATAAGGTTAATCTTCGAATGGTTGAATAGCATGTTACAATTACATTTTTAGTGTCTCTTAACAGTCTGTACCCTCTAAGGGAGTAGTTATATAATAAGAAAGAAAATACCATCATTTCACTCGAATAATTAACCTTATTCATTGTCATTATGTTAATTTGATCGTATATGAATTAATGGCATTAAAATATTTAAATGATTCATCTAGCACTAATAACAAAAATGATAAGATTAATTTTAATAAAGAACTTATATAAGAAGTTTTCATTTCCTGTTCTTCGATGTCCATTTTTTTAATGTTTTCCATCAAAATCTGCAGAGTATTTTCCTCTGTTACATGTTTAGGAATTCTATACTCCCTATAGCACTCATTTCCACATCACTACAGAATACTCTAACGGCTAAGTCCGGTTCAATCACCATAGACATTTTTATTTTGGGGCATGGGCATATCTTTACATGGCATATAATGATGGTATTGCCTTGCCTAATAGAAATCCAATAATTTTTATCTATAACGGTAATTTTTTTTTTCTAAATCATCAATATTATGGAAATTTTTACGTTTCTGTAACTCTAACTCGTCATCAACACTTTCACATAATGCACGCTTAAGAGCAGAATTTTCTAAACGCATTTTCTTTGCGTTAGGAGACTCTCTAAAAGTGATTGATGACGATAAATAGGAGGGACAGTTTGGTAATATTCGAGGAATAGCACCATCCTTAAGATATAAATTTTTAAAATTTAACACTAACTGTCTTTTCAGTCTTTTCATCAAATGTTGATGCATCTCGCTGTATGTCTTCAGGTCGAAAATGAAGTTCCCATACCTAAAAAAATAATTTAAAAGAAAATCGTACCATGTTTGACTTCATACAAAAAAAAAAAAGAAAAAAAGAAAATTACATGACAAAAAACGATAAAGGTGAATGTGCAGAATTAGTCCATCCTCGAAAAATCCTTTTAAATTACCACTTTTATAAGTTTTCGGGGGTGCTGCAAACGAAAATAACGTTTAAAATTACGGCAAACAAGTAGTTACCAAGATATAAAGAGATGTTAGTTAAAAAAAGGGAGGGATAATTTAACCTAACACGGCCACCCACTTACGGCCAATTTTTTTTTTTTTTTTTTACATGGGCAACGAGCATTTTTTTTTTTTTAAATTACATTTTCACCTCAAACCAGGCGAAGTGCCTTTTTGATGTAGGAATGAGCACAACAATAGTTGACCCCATCTCCCCGACAAAAATTCTGCTACACATTTTGAAAGGGGGTGCTCATTTTACGTTAAACTGTGTTCGTTGTACGTTGACTCCCAACCCCCAACATATAGGTGGCTAAACTCATTTTTCTTCGCTTTTATTTGTTAAAAAGAAAGCGCCCTAAAATAAAAAACGATGGATATAAAGTGGGTGCTTATTTTACGTTAAATGTTTATAGAAAAGTGATCCCCCATTTTTTAAAACTAACATTTCTTCATTTCTTGGAAACTACTCGTTTGCCGTAATTTTAAATGTTATTTTCGTTTGCAGCGCCATTATCACTATTTGAATTTTGGGGGAATTTTTGACAACCTTAACACAAAACTGCGAATAATATATACAAAACTCGTAATTTCTCCATTTAAAGTGGGTTGTTTATTTTCTTTATGAAATATACTTCCAAAATAAACTATTAAAATGACTTAAAAAATAATAGAAATATTATTATTTTTATTGCCGGCATTTTGTAAACACTTTTTTTAAAATAAAAAAATAATATTTCCATTATTTTTTTAAACAATTTCAATAGTTTATTTTGGAAGTATATTCTCCAAAATTCTGACACCTACATGATATAAATATTGCACAGTAAAATAGTTGAACTAAAAAGATAAATGATTTTTCTTATTTAGAATTATTTAAACAAGGAATTCCGTTTTTACGATATCGCTTTTATTAAATTGTTAGGTGAAAGTACATAATATTTTCACCATACTCCCCATTTTAAATAAGTTTCTAAATAATAATTTATTATTTCAGCACATAACTTAAATTACATGTAAAAATCATTTTTATATACATACTTTCATATCTCAAACATTTTAACACTTACTCTGCTATATTTAGATGGAGTAAAATCCTTTCTTTTTATTGCATTAAATAACCTATTTAATTATTTCCTTTTTTGGGGGGAGGAAATGAAAACACGGTAACTTTTGGTCCATAGTTACCTCGGCATTTTGGAACTATACATCTCGACGGAATGTTTAAATTTAACTTTAAACCAACTTCCGGTTTAGTCATGAGATACGTGACCAAATTTTAACAGGCCGATGTTCATGACGTCACCAGACTAAATTATAATCATCGCTAGGCCATCATATTACGGTAGCCACGGTTTCATTTCCTTTATTCATTCTGCAATGTAAACAATTATGCCCGACTTTATTACAAGCCAGACAGGTTTTAAAACGATATGAGTAATCTCTAAATCAACGAAGGGCTAGGTGGTATTTTTCTCTGATTTTTATCTCGTTAACTTGTCTTTGTAGGAGAGCAATAAAATCTCTCTTTTTGTTTTGAATTGCTTTTGAAGGAGAATGTGCTTCATGAGCAAAGCCCGAAACTTCAATATTTTTAGTTATTTGTATGATACTTATAAGTCATTAGCAATCATTGGCTAATTTTTGTAAGGTTATGTCTGATTCTCCTTCAAATTTTGTTAGTTTTCTTTGTCTAATTTCTGCAATTTTTACGCATACCAATTCCTGCACGAATATAAAGCATTTGTCTGTGAATCGTTCTGAAAATCTTAATTCGTCACAGTGTTTATTTAAGATGTGTGTAAATGTTAAGTAATCTATATTGCTTTTTATTGTTAAGTTCATATATTTTCATCTTTTATAGAACATGGAGGTTTGGAGGCTAAATACTTCGGTTAGCAGTTTAACGGCTTTAGCATAATTCACGTTGCTAGCTTTTCGAAGTAAAATATGATCTATTACTTGTTATATTTGGTGGTCATTTGCTATTGTTTTAGTAGCCTTTCTTCGTTCTCTTTTTGTCATCTAGGTAATAGGACAAATGACAGTTCCAGTGCAGTAGGATAGTTGGGTTCATTTCTCACTGCAGTAGAGTAAAATGCTGTGGAAGCAGGCTTGATACAAGCTCATTTTTGTGTTCATTGTTAGCATATTGTTATTCTACACTCTCTTGGTAAGGAGGGCCATACCTGCTGCTGCTTTCTCGGTGCAGGTGTTAAGCTCAGCGTCTAGTGAGAGATTATTGGAAATGGTGGAGCTTAGATAGGTGAAGTCGTTCACCACCTCCAGTGTGTGATCGCCAATGGATATGCAAGGGACGTTACTAACATCTTGTGCCATGACATTAGTTTTCTAGATGCTTATTGTCAGACCAAACTCGATGCAAGCATGGACAACGCTGCCAATGAGTCGTTGGAGGATACCTCAAAATGGGCAGCTAACGCTGCCTCATCTGCGAACAGCATTTTTCTGATGAGGACTATGTGATCTTTGGTTTTGGCGCATAAGCTGGCCGGGTTGAAAAAGCTTCCATCTCCTCTTGTGCCAGCATCAGTTTCATTAAAAGCGTATAGTAGCAGAAGTGAGAATATATGTCAAAAAGAGTTTGGGTAAGCACACAGCCCTGTTCCACACAATTGAGGGTGGGGAAAAGTTCCGAAAGTGATCCATTGAACTTAACGGAGTCCTTCAACTCTTTGTGGAAGGAGATTATCATCTTCAGACGCTTGGGGAGACATCCTATTTTTGCAGTAGCGCGAAGTGTCCGCTTCTAATAACTAGGTCAAATACCTTTGTAAGATTAATGAAAGCGAGGTACAATAGTTTCCTCTGCTCTCGATACTTAGCTGTAAGGAAAATACCATGTCGACCTTTCTGCTCTAAAGCGACATTGCGCCCTTGTTTTTTCTGCAAGTGACTGGAGTCTGTTCAATACTACATGAGCGAAGACTTTTCCGACAACGCTGAGCAGGGAGATACCGCGGATTATTCACATTCATTATACTACAATCATCTCGATGACTTTTGTTTTTCTAGAGCATTGTAATGTTGGCGTCACTCATGCCTTGAGAAGTTGATAGAGATTAGCAAGGAGAACTGCATTTTTACCGGCCTTGATGATTTCAGGTTCAATGCCATCACCATCTGGAACTTTTCCGCTAGCGAAAGTGTCAGTGGCTTCAGATAGTTCGTCAGGGGAGGGTGGGTTACCCGCCTCATCCATTAGTGAATCTCTTGGCAAAGGCTTCCTTTCTAGTGAAATTGCTCTTGACATACCAAAGGTCTTCGATAAGGTATGACACAAAGGCCTTCTTCACAAGATTTTCAGCTACGGTATGACTGGAAATGTTTTCTCAATTATTAAATCATTTCTCTTTGATAGATTCATAAGAGTAGTGGTTGATGGGCAGAAATCAGAGGCCCACAGTATTAATGCTGGATTCCCTCAGGTGTCCATCCTGAGCCCAACTCTCTTCCTGATCTACATCAATGATCTTCCAAAACACATACTTAAATCATTCGTTGACATCTATGCTGATGACACGACTATCTATGGCAACACATCAAAGACAAAGTTCTCTCTGATTCTCTCTCCTCTGATCTTGAGTGTGTGGTACAGTGGGGGAAGAGGTTGCTGGTTACTTTTAATGCCAAGCTTTTAAAACCAAGTTCCTATCAACGCTCTGATCCTCATCTAGCATCAGTTGAAATTGCTGGCTCTCGTCTTGGCGAGGCTCCATGTTTTGACAAGCTTCTGGGATTTACCTTTACCCCTGATATGAAATTGAACACATACATTAAGTCTGTTGCCAAGGTCGCTGGAAAAATGGCGGGATCCTCCTGTCGCTCCATAATATATCTCACTGCTGATGCAATTCTCTATCTATATAAAAGCCAAGTACGTCCAAGGATGGAGTACTGTTGCCACATCTGGGAAAGAGCTGCTAAAAACAGCCTGTTCTGCATTGGCAGAATACAAAATAGACTTGGTGTCTTAGTGGGGCATGCCCTTTTCTTTCTCTGCAACCTCTCTCCCACAGAAGAGACTTTGCGAGCCTGTCCCTGTGTTATCATTATTTTCATGGCAAGTGCTCGTCTGAGCTCCAATATCTGATCCTCCTCGCAAATCTTTCACGAAAAACATCCGTCTAGCTGAAACCGCTGTCAATAATTTTTCCCACTCTTTATCTGTGCCTAAATCAAAACGTAGATTCCATGAACAAAGCTTCTTTCTTAGAAGTGCACGCCTGTGGAACTCTCTTCTGTTTGCCTGTTTCCCACCTGACTACAACTTGGCTGTCTTCACGTCCAACATAAACAAATTCCTGATAAACCGTCTCCTTAAGTAAGTAAAATCTCCATTACTAACGATTAACGCGATAGTATCCCATTGATTACTGTACACGCAATAACCCTTATCCTCGAGTGGCTTCTGAGCCTTAATAAGTGGCGACTACCATGTAAAAAAAAGGGTGGGATGCCTTCAATTTCTGTGTTAGTGATGATATTCTCGCGTGAGTATAGCTGTTGATAGTCCATCTCTCTATTTGCTTTCCATCTCTATATTTGCTTTCCACGGCTTGTGATAATGTTGCCTGATTTTGCCTTCATTGGTGCAGTCTTAACTACACTTGGGCTGAAGACCATCTTCAATCCCGGATACATTCCATGAACGTTTCCACAGTCAGTAGAAAGTTGGATGCTACTACATATGTTCAGCCAGTATTTGTTGGCAGAGCGCCTGGCAGTCCTTTCGGCATCACTTTTGGTCTTCCTGAGTGCAGCGGGTGTTTTCTCGGAAGAGGATCTCTTGTACTCAAGCAGCGCAACGCGTTTAGCTGAGATAACTGGCTCTTGTTCAGTGATCCCTGCCTCAAACCAGTCTGAATTCTTCTACTCTTGCTTGCCAAAGGTTTGCATAGCAGAGTTGTAGATGGCCTCACGAATGTGTCCTCATCTCTTTTCCGCCATAATGCTGACAGTCTTCTAAGGCCTCCTGAAGTGAGTCTGCGAAGCGTGCGCACACGTTGAGAAAGGAGGTGAAGGCTATATTTATACAGGGTCGTCCTTTTTGATTGGTGTTGTGGATTCTCTTAGGTTTGAGACAGACTTTAGCTGCAACTAGCGTGTGGTCAGTATCGCAAGTATTCCAGATGTAATTCAGCGAGTCTCTTCTGGTGATGACGAGATACAGTTGGTGCCAATGACAGAATAGGAGGTGTCGCTCTGTGATATGCACCCATTTTAAAATCGAATCTGTTCGTGCGTATTTGTGGTGAGCATAACGTGACCATCAATCCAGTCACTTAATTGGATAAATATCCGATACCACAAAAACAGAAAATTTGTACAGAACATTAGAAGGAGGTGAATGCCATACTAAGATTTAAGCCAAATTTACCAGCAATTATTGCTGGATAAAAAATCAAGGAAATTAACGACAATCAATACTCATAAATTTTCAAGGTTATGATGTGGGTTATGCGTTTTCAAGTACGATAGGTTATGCTAGGGCTCGAAATCAGCTTCGGCAATATTCTATATAACTATGGAAAACATTTTGCAGAGCAGTGAAAATGAAATTATTAGAATTGGTGACGTTCTACTGACAGACAAAACCAAGAAAAAACATTTTTAAATCCCGGAGATAGTTTTGAACTGACCGGACAATTTGGAATTCGGGTAAACCGGGGAATGCAAATTTTAATTTCCGATGCCTTATATCTAAGCCACATAGTAAATAGAGAAGTCATAACACCCGCATATCGATGCCTCCGTAGGGGCAGCTGCGCGTGTAACTGTGAGGCAAGTGTTAGAAATGCAGACTGGCTGAGTAGGTTGTCAATATTGATGGTGAATGCTATTACATGCATAGTAGCTAGAATAGTTTGTCAGTTTTTCTGATCGCGATAAAGAAGTGTGTTGCGTCATGGTTGTAACCGGATATGTTAGGTATTATCAGGTTGTATAAGTGGGATATGAATCGTTATATAGTCGTTAGTGTGCCACCTCTCGATATTAAGAGATTTAGCTTAATGATGGTGTTATTTTAATCGAGAGAAGACTTTAGATCATAATGCTCAAGTAATCTATATAGATCTAATGTTATGACAAGTGTTAATTATTTTATAATAAGACCGCCTTTGATTTTTCTTTTGTCTGCTCCTTTAAATGAAATACTAACCCGATCACATTTAATCTAATGTTGATAATACATTGTTAACTCGTTAATATTTTTATTGGTCTTTTTTTAAATCCCGTAACGGAAGCAATATTATTCAGATATCAGTCATCGTTTTATTTATTGTAGTTCGATTTGAATGACGTGTATCTATACATTAGTCTATATGATGTCTTGTTAAAAAGAGTTTGTCAAGATAATCATATTTTCTGAATGTATGGAGTATACCATATTGTATGCAGAATGGCACAATTTTATTGTTCAGTAGTTGGCGTCAACCCAGATGGCATTTAAATAAACAACGGATCGGTCAGAGATAGCTAATGAAGTCTCAGTCTTTTTTCATTTTAATCTGAAACCAGTAGCCAGCATGGGGTGGTGTACAGTGGCATTTTGGTGACAGCAGATGATCGATCGTCATTATTATTACTGTAAATAAACGGAGAATAAAACATCATTCCGATTAAATGCTTAAAATAGACAGATTAAGCATTGTTTTATGGTTTTTGTCATGTTGGCCAGTATTCTATATTGGTATTTAAAGGATTGCATATTAAAAGACTTTGCCAGGAACAATTCAGAGGATTTGTAGTTTCAGCAAAATGCCAATTTTATACTGGTTATTTACATCATCAGATGAGCGTTCGTTAGCTCAAAAGAATGGAGGCGCCACACTAGCTTTGCGCAGTGACAGTCGAAAGCCTCAAAACTTGGGATAGCGATAAATGCTGCCATTTCATGACGAATGCGTTTCTCCTCGTTTCTACAAAGTTTTATCTCAGCCAAAAGATTAATCATCTTTTAAACTCTTGCATGCTTAAAGTAATTCATTAATATAGTATAATAAAAATACGTTATCAATGCTAATGAAATTTTTAAAGTGTGTGCGTGTGTGTTGAGGTAAAGCATAGTTATAGGTTATAGTTGCTTACTTAACGCAACAATACTCAATTATTTTGTGGACTTTTTTAAAAAGATTTTCACGTAGAGCCCAATTTTCATATGCACTTAGGAGGACACCCGCATGAACACTAACCTCCACAATAAATGACGTACTTCTATACCTTATAAGCTAGTCGAAACTTGTAAAACCCTCTCGATCCCTGTCAATGAAAGAGTCTTACCTACATCTCCCTCTGCAAATAACATTACTTTGTTTTCCCTTTCTCATTTTCTCCCCCCCCTGCGTTCAGCTTAAAATTCCCTTTATTTCTTTATTATTTCTATTTGTCTTGATTTCAAATGTTTCTACTCTTAATTGACTCCAAACAAGGCACAGTGCAACTTTAATGTAAAGGGTTCCTAATTCGGACAACATTTACAATTGAATACTGTGTAGGGAGTTGAGTAGCGAGATATCTGTTCACATTACACTTGAACTTCTGGATGTCAGTACAGTTAGAGAAGCAGGGATCTGGAAGAGAATTCTAAATTTCGAGTGAAGAAATTATTTGAGTAGGATATTTTCCAGAATCTTGGGATCTCTACAGTGTAGGGGTGAGATTTTGCTGCTTATGAAATTAATCTATGGTACCACTGCTTTGAGTTTTTAAAAGCATATTCCATTAAAATATTTGTAAAACAGGCACAGAACTGCAACATTTCAGCGATGGGACAGAAGTTAGAGTTTGGTTGCTAGTGCGGCGCCTATTATGTTGATGACTATTTTTGAACTCTTTCCATGAGTGAACAACTAGTGGCAGGTGCACCAGCCCAGATGAGGCAACAACATTCCACACATGAACAAATAATGCTTTTGTGAATGTATAGGATACTCTCAGGTGTTTCTATCTTTCTAATATCGTAGATGGAGCCCATGACAATGATTGATTGAGACGGTATCTTGTAATCTATATAAATAAAACAGTAGACGTATGTGTGTGTGTAAATATCTAACGGCTAAACTCATAAACTACTGGTCACATAACACTAAAATTCTCAAGGAATAATATTCATGCACCAAGGATGGTTTATAGGGAGTAATATCTTTGTTTATATACATGAGCAACGCGTACTGACATTGGCAAATTTACATGTAATTTGTACATTGACTACTAGCCGAAATTTTCTTCGCGCATGCGCACACTTTTCACAAAAAAACCCATCAGACTGGGACGCTACATATTTTTATTATGACTTTGCATTAATAAAATTTGTTTTTGAAATAATACGTAATTTTCACTCGAAGTTTTGAATTTGTAAATACGCAGAGAAACCTACATATCTTATTACTCATTTACCGATTAAACACATAGATATTTACGTTACTATGCCAACAATACATACACAATAGCATCGGTTTTTCAGAAGTTAACACTTTTGAGTAATCAGAACTTTTTTTAATAAAATAAACAATGTAAAAAAAAAAACTTTTAAAAAGGATGAACACTTTTTTAACAATATAATTCTTTTTTTATCAGTAGTTTTTTATTTGAACAATATTCACATAACGTTTTGTATTTTTTTTAGTTTTACGCAATTTAACTAAACATTTGGTGTTTATATATTTTAGGTATTTTTTCATGTTAAATTCAAGTTTCACAATATCTTTGTTTTTATTATGGTGATATCGAATATGGCATTTAAATTTTTCGCATATAAGTATTTTTTCGATTATTAAACATCATACTTTTTTAGGTTACATGTGGTGACTGGTGGCCATAGTTGTGAAAGAGAAAACACGTGAAAATTCATACAAAAATCAGGGTAATATACCCAGCGTTACAATCTTCAAAGGAACAAAATTTGAAAAAAAAATCAAAATAATTGAAATAGATTACACGTTAACAGTACTAAAAAGGTTTAACATTAATTTATATCATTTATAACCACTCAAGTGAATTAATAATAACCACATACTTCAATTTTGAATTAAAAATAAAGTTTTTTTTTTGACATTGCGTAAAGTTCTATTTATATTGTTTAAACTTAAACGTTTTCATAGTTTACAATTACTACAACTTCTATTCATATTGTTTACATTTTTTATACGTTCTGATAAATTACTATTTACATTTATATTGTTTACAAAAGCATTCATTGTTTAACATTATAGAAAAAAAAATTGTTTACGTCGTTTACATGTTAACATAATGGTGACTACCGGACTTTTTGCTACTTAAACTCCAGTCTGGGTGCTTTTTATTTCATTTTTAAAGTACTAAGAATTTCTAACGTTGCTTTTTCCCCCTTTATATATAGGCATAAAAAAATTCTGACGCTAACTCAACCATACGAATATATATATATATATATATATATATATATATATATATATATATATATTCTTTGTTCTTTAACTGATTAGATAAACAAATATTAGTTTCATAAAAAAAAATATGTTTCGAATGCGTGCGTTTTTTTTCCTGGCATTATCTTTCATTTACGATTATATATTTTTCATTTATCGATTAGACACACAAATATTACTTTTAAATAAAACCAATTCTAACGCCTCCAATTAAGTGCTTTTTTTTGTTGTTTTTATAAAAATGAGTATTGCAGATAATAAAATGAGGACATACCTATAAATCTTTTATTATTATTTGTTGTCACACTAGATACACAATTATTAATTTGAATTAATAATTTCAAAGAAATATTTGGTGTTTTCCCATTGTATGCACCGTGTTACATTTCAGATAGAATTTCCAAATTAAATTAAATTAAACTTTTTCTGGTATCTTCATTTTTACTTAAATTTTTACGTGGAAGTGCAGACCATTTAAAAAGCCCCCGTCCACATGTTAAGAATGCCTTTCTATATAACGTTATTTTTCAGTATAATTCATAATTCGTAGACTGCACAAGTACCGAAAATTCTTACGTTTCGAATGCGTGCGCTTTTTTCCCCAGACGTTACATTTATGGATATCTCTCTCTCTCTCTCTCTCTCTCTCTCTATATATATATATATATATATATATATATATATATATATATATATATATTAAGTAATGTGATTTATAATTTAAAAATTAAAAAAAAAATCTTAAATTTAAAAATCAAATTTTAATTAAATTAAAAATCAGTTTCATAAGAAGGAACAACAACAAAGTCAATTATCTGTACGATCGTTTCGGAAATCCGTGCTTTTTATTTGTGGTATACATAAAGTCACGTAGAACAATTATACATAGTTTTTTTGGTAAGCACGGTCTCCTCATCAGCAAATTTAGGAGGATTTATATTGAATTTAAAAGACACCAAAAATAAACCTAGCATTAAAAGTAAGGCAGATGAATCTGAAAAATTGAAATAAAAGGTTTGGATTTAAAATTTATAAGAAAATTAGTATAGGTTAGAGATAGAAATGAGTAGAAAAAATATATATTTTTTGAATTTACATAATAAATTTGATTTAAAAATATATAGAGATAGTTACCTTTTAGTTTTTCTTTTTTTGAAATCAGGAACTGTGTTTAAAGTAGTCATTTAGATGTTTGCTATAGCTTTTTATTTTATTGAATGATGAATTTTAAAAGGGCGACTCTCGTGCAGAAAATTGTTTCCGTTAGCGTATTTTGATTTAAAGACGCTACAGTTAATATATATAGAGAGAATATTTATTTTGCAAGTTTTTAAGGGGAGATAATTGTCATGTGTTATTGGCTTTATTTATTATTTGATTTACGGGTCTAAGGGCGGTAATTTAAATCTTTATGCCAACACAAAATTATGCCAACACAAAAAAACAGGTGTATTTCTACAACAAAAAATGCTAAGATACAATATCTCACTTCTTATTTTACATTTATGATTAAAAAATACATGTACTCTGTTATCTTCGACACAAAAACAAATCATGTATTCACCTTCGATTCATCGACTGAAGAAAATCCGCCAAAATGGTCAGATTGTCGTCTGCTACATATTTCAATCAAAACACTGCTACGCGATTATTTGAAGACATAAAAGTTGACACGAAAGCAATCATTCAAACATAAACAGATTCTCTTGTCCATTATTATTTTTTTTGATTAAATGAATTTTGCTTTTTCTCAAAAAAATCAAAATTTATTTATATAGTTTCGTTCATCCCCGCCCCTACATCGATACAAGTGCCAGTCGACATTATAATATTGTAAGTATATTCAAATTCTTTTTACTTTCTCCTTAACTTAATACACCTATTTCCATGAGATAAGTTTCTTTTCTCCAAATAATATCCTTACTTTACATACCTTCCTCTCTTTTCTTGATATAATTTCTCCTTTCCTAAGAATTTTAGACACTGCATTAAATATACGATGCCATGCATCTGCCTTAATTATACTTACAACGATTAGATAAACAAATATTGATTTCATGCAAACATTCTAACGTTTCCGAATGCTTGCGTTTTTCTTTATTTTTAAAGAAATAAGTATTTACGCCATATATACGTATACATAGTTATATACATTTCTTATTATTATTCTCAAATCGATTAAACAATTATTAATTTCAAAGAAAAATTTGGCGTTTGTGCAGCGTACGCACCGTGTTACATTTCAGATAGGATTTCAAAGTTAAATCATAATTTCATGTTTTTTTTTCATTAAACTGTTAGATGAAAGTGCAGAAGGGCTTCCTAAAAAATAATGTTATTCTTTCAGCATGGTTCGTACACTGCACAAGTATCAACAATTCTGGCAAGCCTTGAGTTTAAGTGATAAAATAATTTCGAAACCTCTCCCAAATAAAAGGAAATAAGCTACCAAATCACCGTTACGTTACTATGCCAACAATACATAAACAATGGCATCGGTATTTCAGATTATTACTACTTTTGAGTAACTAGAACTTCTTTTTTTATATATAAAATAAACAATATGAAAACAACTAAAAACAAAAAAGGATACACACTTTTTTCTAAACAATATAATTCTTTTTTATTATTGTTTTTTATTTGAACAATATAAACAGAAGTTTCTGTTTTTTTTTTTAGTTTTATACAATTTAACTAGAAGTTTGGTGCTTATGTATTTTAGGTACCGCACTATTTCAAAATAGTTTTTCCAGGTAAAATTCAAGTTTCACGATATCTTTGTTTTTATTATGCTGCAATCGAATATGGCATTTCAATTTTTCACATATAAGTATTTTTTCGATTATTAAACAGTATACTTTTTATGTTACAAGTGCTGGCCATAATTGTGAACTGAAAGAGAAAACACGTACAAAAGCATACATTTCAAAATAATTGAAAGAACATACACGTTAACATTATTAAAAGGTTTTAACATTAATTTATATCGTTTAACACTACTCACGTGAATTCTATTGCTTTTAAATTTTGGCCTTTCTAAGGTTTGATTGATAGGCCTTTTTAATGCTAAATTTGGCCTTTTTACGCACTTTCATTCAAAACAATATGGCGGCTAAAACAGTTCATGAAAGAACGTAAAAAATACCAAATTTGGCCTTAAAACAGCCAATCTGTCAAACCTTAGAAAGGCCAAATTTAAAAGGCCTCGGTTGTCATATATTTAGTCTAATAAAAAAAATGTCGAAAAAATAATAAAAATGAAATTTTATCGAGTTTTATTTCAGCCTAAGGGTCTAATAATGTGTTTTATATAAAATAAATATTTTTATAATTTTTCTCTGTCAATAATTTACGCCGCTAAACTACACATTTGCCATTTTTCTAATTGTGCACTTCAAGTGTGTAAATTATTGTTAAGTCATTAGTGGCCATTGTTTTCATATTGTCATTCTTTTTTCCAAAATTAAATGCACATTTAGAAAAAGAAACCAAACCAAAAAAAAAAAAAAAAAAAAAACGGCGGCCAAAATCATGGTTCCATACAAGAGCGTAAAAAAGGCCAAATTTGGCCTCAAAAAGCCCAATCTGGCAAGACTTAGAACGGCCAAATTTTCAAAACAAGATAGGAGTCGTACACTTAGCTTAACAAAAAAATGTTGAAAAAATAATAAAAATTGTATTTTTTCGGGTTTTATTTCAACCTTAGGGTCTAATAACGTGTTTTATATAAAAATATTTTTTATAAATTTTCGTCTGTCAACTAATTTGCGCCACTGAAATACACATTTGCATACACTAGATAATATTACCTACGTTTCGATTAATTTCAAATAAAAGAAAAAGATAAATATTTCGAATGCTTGCCTTTTTATTAAAATGTTTGGAGGTTATTGAGCTTCCCTATTCACGAAAGATATCCCCCGGTAATCCATCTTGATGTACACTTTGAAAATGGGCAAAGAATTTACTTTAATCCGGAAAACCCACGCAATGTTGAACAGCAACTTCATGCTCCCAGGTCAACTACCCTTACATCTTTTTTTTGAACTTTGCAGGGAGGATGATTTTGCATGTACTCTTTTTTATAATCAACTATCCAAATATTATACATGGGACAATGCTCGTAGGAAATGGAAACGTAGACAAAAAGGAAATAGAGTTGAAGGTCAGTTAAATGTTTTCAATTCCTGTGCACTTGGCAGAGTGTACACTGTCCATCTAACTAATTTTGAATGCTACTTCTTCCACATCCTTCTGCATAATGAGTTTCCAAGACCTAAAAACAGTTAATGGACAAATTTTTGAAACATTTGGACGTACATGTCTCTCCCTCGGTCTATTACAGGATGACTCACACTGGGACAAAACTATGGATACAGCATCACTTTTCCAGTCACCAAAGAAGTTACGAAGCTCATTTGCCATCATGCTTCATAGCTGCAATATTTCTAACCCAACAGATCTGTGGGAGAAGCATTAGACTCATCTCAGCGAAGATATTCTGTACAGAGTCCAGCAAAATAATCCTCATGCCAATCTTTCAGATGACATCTTAAATGAAGTTTTGTGGGATCTTCAGGAGAAGCTTCTCCATTTAGGTGGAAAACATCAGAATATGGCTTGCCATCACCAGGGATGCATATGCTATTCACCATGACATTGTTCGTGAAACTTCATACAACTTACATGAGATGAGCAAGCATGTGTCTGAAAATGAGTCAAAACTTGTTGATGAACAACAAACAATATATGACTATATTGTGAATAGAGTAAATGATCATGCGGGTGGGATTTTTTTCCTTGATGCTCCAGGTGGTACTGGGAAAATATTCCTGTTTAATCTTCTTCTTGCCAAAGTTAGCTCTACTGGTAACATTGCATTGACGGTTGCTTCTTCAGGTATAGCAGTAACACTTCTAGCTAGGGGTCGTAGTGCACACCCTACTTTCAAGTTGCCTCTTGATTTGGCCAAGAAATATGAAAATGAGTGTATTTGCAATCTCCCACGAGGTTCAAGCATAGCCAATTTATTACAACGACCTAGATTAATAGTTTGGGATGAATGTACCATGCCTCATCAAGGAGCACTCCATGCATTAGATTGTAGTCTTGGAGACTTGAAAGAAAACAACACTTTAATGAGAGGTGTCACTGTTTTGCTATCTGGTGATTTTTGTCAAATCTTACTTGTAATTCCCAAAGGCACTAAAGCAGATGAGCTAAATGCATGTCTTAAGGCATCACCTCTTTGGCCTAAAGTTTAAAAAAATCACTTTTACTATCAATATGAGGACACATTTATTTGATGATCAGTCTGCAGCACTTTTCTCAGATCATCTTCTCTCCATTGCCAATGGTTCAATAATATTAAATAGAGATCTTCAATTGCATACATTACCATGTGGCCAGATGGTAAATTGAATTGGTGACCTGATTACTAAAGTTTTTCCAGATATTGCTCAAAATTTCCACAATGTTGGAATGGCTTCATGAAAGAGTAATCTTGACCCCCTAGAAACGATGCTGTTGATATGATCAATTATAAACGTTTGCAAGAGTTACCTGGGTTAGAGCATTGTTATCAATCCATTGATTGTGTTATTGATGAAGATCAGACAGTAGAATTTCCTGTAGCATTTCTAAATTAACTACAACCGCCTGGCCTGCGACATCATAACCTGATATTAGAAACTATGAACTTTTATTATTTATTTGTGAAAATATTACAGTCACTTCATAACCATTTTTCGTTTTTTTTCTGGTAGGGGGAGGGGTTCATTGTTTACACCGTGGTTACTTATTTACGTTTTTGAAAACATCCCATTCAGCGCGCACCCATGCGCGTTTCGTCGTTTTCCTTGAATTGTTTACAATAGATTAATACATAGCTTATGCTACGAGGATGAACTTACGTTTAATAAAAAAAGCCAATTTAATCCTCGTTACATAATTTGGATCTTTTTAAAAATAATGCACGTGTTTTTACAAATATATATTTTTAATTTTTATTCGCTACGTAAATGTATTTGTGTTGTTTTGCATTCGAAAACAGCGAATTCAGCTCCCTTGTTGGAATTAAAAAATAATTAACGTGGTTTTTCATATATATATATATATATATATATATATATATATATATATATATATATATATATATATATATATATATAATAGTTTTTCGCTAGATAAAAATGTGAAAACAAGTTGGGGGTTTTTTCTTTAGAAAGTTGTTTTTATGACTGAATGAAACTTGGCGCGTGGGGTACTTTTGGCATGTTGCTGTGACAATGAAGAATTACCGCGTATATATGTACATATAGCTCTACTTTAGAGTTTTCCTCACACATACCGTCCGTTAAAAAAATACCTTATTACTTATTTGTATGAGTTTTCTTTTATTTATTTAAAAAAAAATTTTTTGCAGTTCGAAATTTATTTACTTTAGTTAGAGCGACAGACACTCATAAAAAAGAATTCTTAATTATATTTTATTTTCGTAAGAGATATAACGATATAGTAACTCGCTTTTACGAAATTTTTATTACGGGCACACGAGATAAAACTATCATTTTATTTTTGTTTTATTAAAAATGTTTCACTAACTTTACATGAATATATTTTAATCAGCTTATTACTGCACATGTGAGGTGATTTTGTTGGTTTTGTTTATGTATGAAAAGTTATTTGTGCATATTACTTAAGACCTAATTAAGCGCCGAACTTCCCCATGTTAAGAACGGTTTTCGAAATAAACACCCCAACCTCCCTGTGTTAAGAACGGCTTTCAAAGTTGGGAGTGTTGATTCCGAAGGCCCCGTTCGAACAAAATATCTTATTACTTATTTTACGAGTTTTCTTTTACTTATTTACTTATTTATTTATTTTATTTTTTACATTTCGGAATTTATTTACTTCAGTTAGAGTGATACACGCTCATAAAAAAGAATTCATAATTCTATATTAGTAAGAGATATATATTAGTAAGATATATAACAATATAGTAATTCGCTTTTACTAAAACATTATTACGGACACACGAGATAAAACAATCTTTCTTTTATTTTTCCTTTATAAATCTTTCCTTTAGTTTTTTATTCTTTGTCCACCGAGAATCATGGAAAACCCGACTTTAAACTGCAGAAGTACCAACGTTTGACCATGACTACATTTTTTTTATATTTAAAGTGTTAAACAATTCAAAGTACAATTTTGGGTACTTACGTATTTTTGTTATCGTGTTACTATTGTTTATATTTACAAAGCCATTTTAACCTTCGGGAGGAGAGGGTGTTTTGTCTCTATTAGAATAATTAGCGTGAAACATCAAATTTAACCTAAAAACACTATTTACAAATAGCGCGGTACCAATAATGCATAACCAATGTAAAGGATGCATATGATGGCAGAGCGCGATACTATCTGCCATCATATGCATCCTAGAATGCTGAAGCACAGATTAGTTACTAAACAAGTTCATTCATTTAATCTTCTATATAAAAAAAACAAGTTCATTCATTTAATCTTTTATATAAATAAAACAGTACATGCATGTGTGTGTAAATATCTAACAGGTAAACTCTTAAATTACTGGTTACATAACACTGAAATTTTCAAAAACTAATATTCATTAACCAAAGATGGTTTATAGCGAATAATATTTTTGTTTACATGCATGAATAACGCGTACAGACATCGGCAAATTTACATGTAAAATGCACATTAACACCGAACAGATATTTTTTGCGGTCATGCGCATGCGCATGCGCACACTTAATATAGAACACCACATTAAGCTGGAACGCTAGATGTTTTGATTTAAATTCTAGCTGATAACACCAACTCTTTTTTTTTGTATTAATAAAAACAGAATGAAATAATTTTACTCGCGGTTTTGAATTTGTAAGCCTATATATCTTTTATTTTACGATCTCATATTTATTTCATATATATTTTAAGATGGAGGGGTGAAAAATAATATACATAATACGAACCGTGCCGAAATAATAACATTTATAAAGCCATTCTTAATATGGGGAGGGAAAAGTATTTTTTAAATTATTCTGTACAATCACCTAACAATGTATTAAAGCAGAAACTGAAATACGGACCATGCTGAAATAATAGCGTTATTATTTTGAAAGCCATTCTTAATATTGGTAGGGTAGGGTATACTTTTTACTATTCTTTACTTTCTCCTAAGAATTTAAAATAATTGTCTCAGTCGTGAAAACCAAGCAACCAAGTTGTTTTCACCAGGCATTTTCTCCTCCTTAAAAACAAATGATGGGAGTGATACCATCGCTGAAATGCTGAACCAGAACTACACTTTGATCTTAGCAAAAAGGCCAAGTAAGCGTAATATAGTTTCCTACAAAACATTATCTCCTCCTTAAAAATAACAAAACAAAGTAAAGATACAAAATAATCGACACAGAATATATTTTAAGAATAGACGGGGGTATGGAGTTAATCCCGGAAATGGCTGAAGCAGTTTACGATCTCAAAAATACTTTAGTTTACATTTAATATTTATAAGAGACAGGGAGGATATAAAGCCAGCCCCATAAATGGCTGAGGCTGTTTTGGATCTCAATATTCCTTTATTCCATATTTATTTTTAAGATGGGGTGGTGGTGATATAGAGTCAGTCCCGGAAATGACTGAAGCAGTTTACGATCTCAAATTTTCTTTATTTCATATCTATTTTTAAGTGATGGGATGATATGGAATCAGTCATGGAAATGGTTGAAGGAATTTACGATTTCATACTTACTTTATTGCATATATATTTTAAAAGAGGGTGAGGGAAACTGACATTCAGAATAGGGACCGTGCTGAAATAATAGCGTTATTATTCAGAAAGACATTATTAATACGGAAGCGTATGTTTTTAATCATTCTGTACTTTCATCTAACAATTTAAAAATTGAAAAATGGCACACAAGATACAGACCGTGCTGTTATTATTTAGAAAGCTATTCTTACTATGGAGAAATTATTATTTTCGTTAAGGGGAGAGGGGCGATAATGTGGGTTACAATTATAAAATTGATTTCGAAATTAGTAACATATCCAAGAATTATGAAAAATGATGAAATATAAATTAATCGATTGGTGTGTTTGTAATGATATAATCAGCCCAGATAGTATATAAAAGTTATTATTTCGTAAGAGGGGGTGAGATTGTATATTAAAATCATGTAAAATTGTTGTCGCAATTAGTAACATATCCAAGAATTTAAAAAAAAATGATGAAATGTTAGTTGATTTGTGCATTTGAAATGAAATAATAAACCCAGACAATATATCAAAGTTATTCTTTTCGGAATGGATAAAGTGATAATGTGGGTTATAATTATAAAAACTGATTGTCAAAATTAGTAACATATCCAAGAATTATGAAAAATGATGAAATATGAGTTAATTGATTGGTCTTTTTGTAATGAAATAATCGTCCCAAACTATATATCAAAGTTATTATTTTAGTAAGGAGGTAGGCGACAACGTGGGTTACAAATATCAAAAATGATTGTCGAAATTAGTAACATATCCAAGAATTATCCAAATGATGAAATGTGAATTAATCGATAGGTGTGTTTGTAATGAAATAATCAACCCAGATAATATATCAAAGTTATTTCTTTTCGTAAGGGAGGCGATAATGTGGGTTACATTATGACAAATGATTGTCAAAATTAACATAGCCAATAATCATAGAAAAATGATGAAATGCGAGGATTGGTGCGTTTATAATTAAATAATCAGCTCAGACAAAATATCAAAGTGAATATTTTCGTAAGGGGGGGGCTATAATGTGGGTTAAAATTATGGAAAATGATTGTTGACATATCCATGAATTATGAAAAATGATTAAATCTGAGTTAATTGATAGGTGTTTTTTTAATTAAATAATCAAACCAGACAATATATCAAAGTGTTTATTTTCGTAAGGGGTGTGGCTATAAGGTAAGTTACAATTATGAAAAATGATTGTCGAAATTAGTAACGTCAAAGAATTATGAAAAATGATAAAATGTGTGTTAATCGATTGGTGTGTTTTTAATGAAAAAAAAAATCAACCCAGACAATATTACAAAGTTGTTATGTTGGTAGGGGGGGAGGTGATAATTTTCGTAAGTGGGTGGGATAATGTTAGTTAAAATTATGGAAAATGATTGTCGAAATTAGTAACATATCCAGGAATTATGAAAAATGATGAAATGTGACTTGATTGATTGGTGTATTTGTAAATAAATAATGAACTCAGACACTATATCAAAGTTATTATTTTCGTAAGGGGTGGCATAATGTGGGTTAGAATTATAAAAAATGATTATGGAAATTAGTAAACTATCTAAGAATGATGAAAACTGATGAAATGTGAGTTGATTGATTGGTGCGTTTGTAATGAATTAATTGGCCCAGAAATATATCAAAGTGTTTATTTTCGTAAGAGGGGGGGGCAATAATACGGGTTAAAATTATGAAAAATGATTGTCAAAATTAGTAACATAGCCATGCATTAGGAAAAATAATGACATGTGAGTTAATTGATTGGTATGATTGTAATGAAATAATCAACCCAGACAATATATCAAAGTTATTATTTTCATAAGAGGGGGGCGATAATGTGGGTTAAAATTATGAAAAATGGTTGTTGAAACTAGTAACATATCCAAGAATTATGAAAAATGATGATATGTGAGTTAATTGATTGGTCTGTTTGTAATGAAATAATAAGCCCAAACAATAATTCGCCCAGACAGTATATCAAATTTATTATTTTCGTAAGGGGGGGGGGCGATATATTGGTTAAAATTATTAAAAAATACTGTCAAAATTAGTAATATATCCAAAAATTATGACAAATGATGAAATATGAGTTAATTGATTGGTCTGTTTGTAATGAAATAATCGGCCTAGAAAATTTATCAGTTTCTGTAGGTTGTTAACAATATTTTTCTGAATTTTCAATGTTAACTTCGGGGAATAACGTCACAGTTGTAGTGGTGAGTAGAAAGACACATGATTATGTTGCTTTTTAAAGCGCTCTAGAGTTCTCTAGCAATTAACAAACCTTTACTTTTGGGGTGGGACTTGAGGGAGTAATGTCCATTTTTGGGTTGCTATGTAACCTCCCACAATGTCATATTCCAAAAATATAGAATAACTTTGGAATCATATTCCGGAAATGACATCTTTTCTCTTACTAATATGTGGTTGGTGGTTGTGGTAGGAAGCGGGGAGAACTATATTAATATTGAAAATTGTGGTAAAGTAAAATTTGCCTGATGATCATTCGCGTTATTTTGAAAACCTTCTGAGTCATTGTCAAGAAATGATATCATTTCACTTAAAATGATGGCGTTAGTAGTAGAGAGGAAAAGAACACAATTATGTGGAATTTTGTAGTGAAGCAAGGGTTGCCTAATCTAGTGATTAGGCAACCTTTGCTTCACTATACCTATTTTTATTTGTTTGTAATGCCTGCTGAGTAAATCTTCCAAAAATGACGTCTTTTTCCAAAAAAATTTTGTTGTCGGTAGTGGTGAAAAAACGGAACAGATTAATGTGGAATTTGATAATGAAACAAGGGTTGTCCCTTAACTGTGTCAATGTATTTATGCATTAGTTTTAAAATCCTGTTGAGACATCTTCCAAAAATGACATAAATTTACTTACAATAATAGTGCCGATAGTAAGGAAGGAAAGAAACGTAGTAATGTTGACATTTGTGATGAAACAAGGGTTGCGAACTACACAATGTATTTATGTATTAATTTCGAAATCCTAATGACCAATCTTCTAAAAATGATTTCAATTTTCTTAAAATTATGGTAGCAATGATGGGAAGAGAAATTATTTCATATATGTTGTACAATACCTGTCGAGAGTATGTTAAATTGTTTCATATATGTATATAAATTACCCGTCCGAAGGTAGGTAAACATATTTTAAATATGTGTTGTAAATTACCCGTCTCAAAAAGGTAAAATTATTTCATATACATTCTGTAAATTACCTGTGCCAGGACAGGTACAATTGTTTCATACATATGTAATAGCCGTCCTAGTGTAAAATATTCTTTTGCTTGAAATAGCAAATGCTACATAGACATTAAAAGTTTCTCTCTCCAAAGAATAACAATAACAATTATATTCACAATCATCTTAAATTTTCTTACGGTCCCGAGCAACGCCGGATAACGATGCTAGTAATGAATAAATATCGAAAATTACAGGATAATATGATTATCATTTGATTTTTTCTAGATTTCTTAAACGTGGGTACGTCTACGGCTTCATGAACATCACTACATAGGAACGATTTTTGTCTTGCATTTACATTATTTTGTATGCTTTAAGAAATTTGTAAAAATTAGTACCAGTTTATTTAACGCTTCTTTTAAATGGTAAAAAAGTAAGGATGATAACATCAAATTACCTTTACATAATGTTACATACAGGTTACAGCTGTGGCCAGCGTTGGAGGTACATATTATTATTACACTTATTAAAAAAAATAAAACAACTGATCAGGCTATTTTGGCAGTACAGACCTTAGTAATTTAATATTAGCTAACAACAAAAATAACAGCAGTATTTGAAATTTTTATGTCGTGATGGGTACATGCTACCACCGGCAACGCTAGTTTTACATATATAAGATCAACATTGCCTCCTTATTATACGTGCAACAAGCAGATGGGCTTGAAATAAATGCATTCTAGATTATGTAGTAATAAAATTACAAAGAATGATAAGTGACAATGTTTAAGAATTAAACGCAGTTTTAGAATATGTTTTTTTCTAATGTACTTTCCTTTACATAACGCACCACTGTATAAGTTCCAGCCATGCCATATAATTAGCGTCATTACTAAAAACAATGTAATCTTTATAAAAAAGTAATATTAAATTTTAAATAATTTGAGACAAATCGAATTATTAGCTTACAAATTACAATTCAAATTTTCGAAACAACGAAAAAATCTAAAATTCGTGTGTTGATTTCTGATATAAAATACCGTTCAAGAAAAGCACTATCTAGCCTATAATATTAATGAAAAATGTATTTAATGCTGATTTTAAATGCGCTTCTAAATATACAAATAATGCTGAATTCTCAAGGCAATATCCACCGACTCGTTTATCCAATCGTAAATTGGAGTTGCATGCGATGGCATTGGAAGATATAAGAAGTGCATTCACCATCGTGCATGAACATTATTCAATGAGAAAGCAACGTTTGTTTACAGTCAATCAAAAACAAAAATAGAAGCGTCAACGGTTCAACGTGTCGTGTGCGACTGATCAATGCAACAAAACTTTTTTGCCAATTGCTGTAACTTAGACCAGGATTTTTGCCAATTGCTGTAACTTAGACCATAATGTTTGCCAATTGCTGTAACTTAGACCATAATGTTTGCCAATTGCTGTAACTTAGACCATAATGTTTGCCAATTGCTGTAACTTAGACCATAATGTTTGCCAATTGCTGTAACTTAGACCATAATGTTTGCCAATTGCTGTAACTTAGACCATAATGTTTGCCAATTGCTGTAGCTTAGACCATAAATCAAATCAGCTATCAGATGAATGGAAAACAGAGCGGTAAAAGACACAATCACTTAGGTCTTAGCCTCCATATTTTGGGATGTGTAAATTATTTTTTCATTTATGACGTTGATAAAGGATGAATTATCAATAGTGATTATTATGCGGCCATATTAGTGCGTTTGATGTAATCGCCAAAATACTGCTAAAAATGATGAATAAAATGTCTTTCCACCAAAACAGTAAACAAAAAGACGATAAAAAATACATGAATTGCATTCTGCATCCAACTTATTTCCCAGACCTAGCCTATGTAAACACGTCAAGGAAAAAGATTTATATTTAATGAAGAAGTGATACTAGAAATGTATGTATATTTTGCAGCCAGAGACAAAAAGGCATCGAATTGTTAGATACATATTGCAATACATCTCTAAAAAAATGTGTTATCGTAATAAAACAACTAATTTTTAGGGAAAACTCAACTTTATTCATCTACACCAAACGTGTTGTTTTAAGCTCTCTCTATTCTTGATAATACACACGTTTAATTTCAGAAATTCATAATTACCAAAACAACAGATACAAAACAAGAAACAACTGGAATATATAAAAAGGTTAATTTTGGTGAGAACAAGAGAAAAAAAAACTAAGATACTCCTCTTCGGACATTTTCTTGTTGTTGAATTCTTTTAGCAGTCCATTACTAAAGTGGAATACATTTGACCTTCACTAATAACTCACATCTCTGACCTTGCGTCAGACTAAACAAAACTAAGTATAAAATCGAAATAAAAAATAATTGCCTCACGAGAAAACCCAATCAGTTATTGAAAGTAATTAAAAACGCTTTACTTCATCATAAATCCAAGAAGTGCCAATCAATATTCGCAATCAAGTGCACATAATGATGATAAAATCCAAGAAGACGGACATCATTTCTAATTAATTTCTGAAAAAAAATCTCTAATTTGAAATACAAGCCGAAAAAATACTGCCTTCAATTTTTACTATGAGTAGAGTTAGTTGTTTCTCTCTTTTACAAATCGACTCAAATATATGAGTAAATTTGAACTAAAGACAATAATAAAATACCAGAGGCTTGTATTCTTTATGTGTCACCTGATTAAAAGCTTTTATAAAATACTAAAGAACACTATACACTTGATTGTGAATAAAATAGCAAAAGAAAAATGGATTTTAAATTGAAATGAAATTCTAATTTGAATCCATCCCTTTATATTCGTTAAAATGATTTATTATGTTTCATATTGACTGTAAAATTATACATTATATGTTCAACTGATACTGTATGAAATTATAAAACTCTGTGGACATTACTTGCTTCCTTGCTTGCTTGCATCGATCGGGCAATTCATTCTTAAAATAAAAACGGAATGACATATGAATCTCTCTCTCTCTCTCTCTCTCTATATATATATATATATATATATATATATATATATATATACACCAAGTTAAAGGTATTCAGGAAACAAAACTCATGAATTAAAACGAGAGTATTAAGAGTGCTCAATAAAAAGAGCAAAATATAATATGTTTATTTATATAAAGAAATATTACATAGTCGCTACATTGAACATTCTAATGTTTCGGAAAAATTGGTTTGAAAGAAACCAAAAGTCACTCGTCATGCAACATCTGGTTCAAAAATGGAAGAAGTGAAATATATTTTTTATTTATAAAAATATTAAAACGCTAAATTTAAGTGGGAGGGATGACATTAAGTGATATTTCAGACCCAAAATAGAAGGCTATAACGGGAAAGAGAACGTAAAGACATACCAGGATAAATGGAAGGAGTAGAAAGGGATGAAAAGGGAAAGGAAAGGACAAGGAAGAAGAAAAAGGAAAAGAAAGAAAAAAAAACAGAAATACGAAAGAAGGGCTAAGGAGTCAGTATGATTGCACGCCATTACTATAAAGAATGGGAGTGGGTGAAAACATTAAAAATCAACTTAGATTAAGGGTTTAGAGTTAACGTATATCAAAGAAAGAAAGAAGTCAACGTAAAGCAGATAGGGTTTCCAGTAAGGCATACACACACACATAGTTATATGCGTATCAGCAACCTAGTCGGACACATACACAGATACTCGCACATATGTGCGTAAAGAAATATCAAAACTTGAGACAAACTTATGCATAGGTAATTAGGCTGTGTTTTCTTAAAGGTAAGTCATATTTATCACAATGAAGTTTATAATTTAAAATTAAATTTTCCAGTAACCAAAATTAAAGATCCAATAATAATAATAATAATAATAATAATAATAATAATAATAATAATAATAATAATAATAATAATACATACATACATACATACATACATACATACATACATACATATATACATACATACATAGTACATACATGATAACAGCAACTCGTTCTCGAGTATTGCCATTACTTAATATATCTCTGGCTCAGATGACGCAAACACGAGCGTAACTAGCAGCATGTGCCGGTCAGTCACCTCAATGAACCTTCTATAGTCCAGCACATCCAGTGATGACCGGGTCCAATCTGTGGTGCCCTGAACACCTACCAGGCCAGGACAGGCCCTGGAAGTTTCAGAGCCTTTATTGCCAGTCACGCCCATATCTGCATATCTGCATCCTCGTTGAATGTCCGTTTGCCGTTTCAGGCTACAGACAGCCTTTTTGTTATTGAGATACACACTGATTGCAAAATGTGTATTCCGTTGCATATCAAGTAAGGCCTGTGCTTGAAGCTTTTTATAGCGAGGAAAGCTTTTTATAGCGATGAAAGACTTTGCACTCGATAAGAACCAACCACATCAAAGCAAAGATCGACAAAACACAAGAATGCAGAATCTGTGGACAAAGAGACGAAACGATAAACCATATAGTAAATGAATGTGGTAAACTAGCTCAAAAGGAATATAAGAACAGGCACGACCAAGTGGGAAAAGCAGTTAACTGAGAATTGTGCAAGCAACTGCATTTCGAACGCATAGACAAATGGTACAAACATAAGCCAGCAACGATAACTAAAAACAAGAATCACAATATTCTTTGGGACATGGACATACAAACGGATAAACTCATCCAAGCAAGAAGACCGGATGTTGTAATAATTAATAAGAAAAAAAATGTCCTGCCAAATCGTAGACTTTGCTGTTTCAGCTGACCACAGTTAAATATCAAAGAAAAGGAAAAACGGCACCAATGCATAGAGCTAGCGAGAGAACTGAACGGGATATGGATGATAAAAAAAATCAAGAGAGTACTTATAATAGTAGGAGAACTAGGAACAATTCCGAAAAACTTTGAAAAAAGAATGAAAGAAATTGGAATCAGATGAATGACTGGAAAATACAACGAATAACAACGACTAACAATAATGAAAACAGCTGAAATATTAAGAAACCCCTTGAATGCGGAGACTAATACACATGAGCCACATGCGCCGACCAGACGAACTGCTGCAGAGACAAAACATGAAGAAGAGTTACATGGAACAAAGAACATTGAAGATACATATCTATAAAGTCTCTATCCCCTCCCATCATCTTTTATTACCCAATCACCGCCCCTTCCCACAAAAAATAAATCCAAATAGCCGAGAAGAGTCAAGGAGGATGGAAATACCAAGGAGAGAGCACTAAACAGACCTCCGCTGGACAAGTACGAAGAGAACTGGGACCTTGGTGAGGCTTATTGCCACTCAAATTTCAATGAATTTCGCGCAAGGACAGTGTCAAAGTTTCACATTCAGAACAGACCAATTGAGATACTACATCATATGTAATGCTGAATATTTCTTCAGTTTGTTTGCACAAAAAAGGTACATGCACCACATGAAAAAATGCTAAGACATTAAATATTTCGACATGTCTATCTAACTTATAAGCGCTTTCGCTTTGCGAGAAAATAATTGTCTGTTTCTTGCTTTTCTCGATTTTCTCGTTATGAACATATATGTTCGTTATTTCATTCTACACACTTGTTTTTTAGAGAATTGAAAATGTTGACTCTAAAAGTGTTATTTAAACATTTATGTTTTGAAATTTGTATTTTTTATTGCATATAATGAGATGGTTGCATAGTCGGAATAATAGGAGAATAGAGATGAAAAGAATGAAATAAATAAAGAGATATGTAATCACAAATACAGATTGAAAAATGCTATTTATAATACTAATTACTAAAACTCTGTGACAAGTATTGTTTGTGACAGGCATATTAGTTTGTTTATTTGAGCACATACTTTAATACTAATAACGTACCTAGGATTAGAAATTTGATTTTATTAGTACACTATGTCGATTGATAGTTTTTAAAACCTATGCATTTCAGAATAAATTATTACGTACTTACGTGTCACACGCAAGATAATTAAGGTTTCCACTTACCTAGATAAGTTTTTGTGCTTTAACCTATATTAAATTGTTTTTATTACAAATACAAGTAGTGTAAATTACTCTCAAATAATAAAATAAAGTACTTGTAGATCATAATTATATATCTATGAAATCATGTCATTCTTTCTAGGGCGACAATTTTATAGTTCCACCCTGTAATGATACGGGGTGGAACTATAAAATTGTCGCCCTAGAAAGAATGATACGATTTCATTTCCGTTTAATGAAAACCGCTTTTCTTTTTTGTTGTTGTAGACAATCTACTAGTAGGCCAGTTGTGTACAAAGCCCAAGAGCGGTAGGCTCCTTCTATCATGTCTGAAAGTGACTCAATGTTAACCGAGCGAGTTCGAAGATTAGCCGCTGTGCAACTCATGCTCTCCACTGATCCAAGTTATGACAACAAGACTATTGTGATACCCCCAAAAGGTATTGCGAGGTTAATATGAATGACAGGGACGTGCCCAGGGAGATGTAAACAAAGTTTCCGGCTACGGTTATGATATTTGGTGTGGTTTTAAGTAAGGGCCATATTATGCCACCTCAAATTTTGAAGTCGGCTTGAAAGTCAACACCAACGTAAACTTGGATGTACTGACGAGTATAGTGATCCCTTGATGCAATCAGGTGGCCGCTGGCAGACTCTGGGTGTGGCAGCAGGACTAAGCGCCTTCCACAAGTTCAAAGAGACTCAGGCATGGCTTCAGAAGGAGTGCTAAGACTGTACACTTCTCTCAACGCCCCATACTCCCTAACCTGAACCCGTTGGACTATTTCGTTTAGCCATATGTCGGGAGCAGCAACATGACCCCCCTACAACACCAAACACAGCCTGATTACCGCCATCCGCCGAGTATCTACCGAGTATTCGCCGAGCTCTCAACGGCCCTTGTGGAAAAAAAACATGCACATAGTTCTGGACAAGTATCGAGGCGGTGATTGAGACTGCAGGCGGTTACATTAAATAAATGTCAACTCTACTATATAATCAAGTTATCTAAATTTAGTTTTTCCAATAAAGCTTTTAAAATAAAGCTGCATTGTTGTTTTAGGGGGAGACATTTATCGTTCCACCATGTAATTGCTAGCCACTGGATGAATTAATTTTTTCAAGTGCTAAAAAAGGATCGTAATTTAAAATAAACCCAAAGCAATTTTTAGATTGAACTTAAATAACATTTTTATATTTTATTTTATAAAGTTTATGAAATTACATTTTTATATTTTACTTAAAATAGTTTATAAAATTGCATTTTTATATTTTACTTTATAAAGTTTATAAAATTGCATTTTTATACAGTTTATAAAATTGCATTTTTTATAAAGGTTATAAAATTATACTTTTATATTACACTTTATAAAGTTTATAAAATTGTATTTTTATATTTAACTTTATAAAGATTATAAAATTGTATTTTTATGAAGTTTATAAAATCATATTTTTATATTTTACTTTATAAAGTTTATAAAATTGTATTTTTATATTAAACTTTATATAGTTTAGAAAATTGTATTTTTATATTTTACTTAATACAGTTTATAAAATTATATTTTTATGTTTTACTCTATAAAATTTATAAAATTGTATTTTTATATTTCACTTTATATAGTTTAAAAATTGTATTTTTATATTTAACTTTATAAAGTTTATAAAATTGTATTTTTATAAAGTTTATAAAATTGCATTTTTATAAAGTTTATAAAATTATATTTTTATATTTCACTTTATATAGTTTATAAAAGTATATTTCTATATTTAACTTTATAAATTATATAAAATTATATTTTATATTTAACTTAATACAGTTTATAAAATTGTATTTTTATATTTAACTTTATAAAGTTTATAAAATTGCATTTTTATACAGTTTATAAAATTGCATTTTTTATAAAGGTTATAAAATTATACTTTTATATTACACTTTATAAAGTTTATAAAATTGTATTTTTATATTTAACTTTATAAAGATTATAAAATTGTATTTTTATGAAGTTTATAAAATCATATTTTTATATTTTACTTTATAAAGTTTATAAAATTGTATTTTTATATTAAACTTTATATAGTTTAGAAAATTGTATTTTTATATTTTACTTAATACAGTTTATAAAATTATATTTTTATGTTTTACTCTATAAAATTTATAAAATTGTATTTTTATATTTCACTTTATATAGTTTAAAAATTGTATTTTTATATTTAACTTTATAAAGTTTATAAAATTGTATTTTTATAAAGTTTATAAAATTGCATTTTTATAAAGTTTATAAAATTATATTTTTATATTTCACTTTATATAGTTTATAAAAGTATATTTCTATATTTAACTTTATAAATTATATAAAATTATATTTTATATTTAACTTAATACAGTTTATAAAATTGTATTTTTATATTTAACTTTATAAAGTTTATAAAATTGCATTTGTATAAAGTTTATAAAATTGTATTTTTATATTTAACTTTATATAGTTTATAAAATTGCGTTTTTATAAATTTTATAAAATAGTATTTTTATAAAGTTTATAAAATTGTATTTTTATATTTAACTTTATATAGTTTATAAAATTGCGTTTTTATAAAGTTTATAAAATAGTATTTTTATAAAGTTTATAAAATTATATTTTTATATTTAACTTTATATAGTTTATAAAATTATAACTTTATATTAAACTTTATGAAGTTTATAAGATTGTATTTTATATTTTATTTTATAAAGCTTATAAAATTGCATTTCTATAAAGTATATAAAATTGCATTTTTATATTTACCTTTATAAAGTTTATAAAATTGTATTTTTATAAAGTTTATAAAATTGCGTTTTTATGAAGTTTAAAAAATTATATATTTATTTTTAACTTTATAAAGTTTATAAAATTGTATTTTTATATTTAACTTTATTTTGCATTTTTATAAAGAATATAAAAATGTATTTTATATTTAACTTTATATAGTTTAGAAAATTGTATTTTTATATTTAACTTCATAAACTTAATAAATTATATTTTATATTAAAGTTAATAAACTTTATAAAGTTGTATTTTAATATTTAGCCTTATAAAGTTTATAAAATTGCAATTTATTATGTGTATAAAATTGCATTTTTATATTTAACTTTATAAAGTTTATAAAATTGTATTTTTATAAAGTTTATAGAATTGTATTTTTATAAAGTTTATAAAATTATATTTTTATATTTAACTTTATAAAGTTTATAAAATTGTATGTTTATATTAAAATTTATAAGGTTTATAAAATTGTATTTTTATATTTAACTTTATAAAGTTTATAAAATTGTATTTTTATAAAGTTTATAAAATTATATTTAACTTTATATAGTTTATAAAATTGTATTTTTATATTTAACCTTATAAAGTTTATAAAATTGCATTTTTATAAAGTTTATAAAAGTATATTTTCCTATTTAACTTTATATAGTTTATAAAATTGTATTTTTTAGTAAAATTTATACAGTTTCTAAAATTGCATTTTTATAAAGTTTATAAAATTATACTTTTATATTTAACATTGTAAAGTTTATAAATTTGTATTTTTGTAAAGTTTATAAAATTGCGTATTTATAAAGTTTATAAAATTGTATTTTTGTATTTAACTTTATACAGTTTATAAAATTGTATTTTTATAAAGTTAATAAAATATCAGTTTCATAAAGTTAAAAAAAAATTATTTTATATTTAACTTAATAAAGTTTATAAAATTGCATTTTTGTAAAGTTCATAAAATTGCATTTTTATAAAGTATATAAAATTGTATTTTTATATTTAACTTTATAAAGTTTATAAAATTGCATTTTTATAAAGTTTATAAAATTGTATTTTTATATTTTACTTTATAAAGTTTATAAAATTGTATTTTTATATTTAACTTTATAAAGGTTATAAAAAAATATTTTTATATTTAACTTTATAAAGTTTATAAAATTGTATTTTTATAGTTAACGTTATAAAGTTTATAAAATTGTATTTCAATAAAGTTTATAAAATTATATTTTATATTTTAGTTTATAAAGTTTATAAAATTGTATTTTTATATTTTACTTTATAAAGTTTATAAAATTGTATTTTATATTTTACTTTGTACAGTTTATAAAATTGTATTTTTTATATTTAACTTTATAAGTTTATAAAATTATATTTTTATATTTAACGTTATAAAGTTTATAAAATTATATTTTTATATTTTACTTTATAAAGTTAATAAAATTGTATTTTTATATTTTACTTTATACAGTTTATAAAATTGTATTTTTATATTTTACTTTATAAAATTATATTTTTATATTTAACTTTATGCAGTTTATAACATTATATTTTTATATATAACTTTATAAAGTTTATAAAATTGTTTTTTTTATATTTTACTTTATATAGTTTATAAAATTGTATTTGTATATTGTACTTTATAAAGTTAATAAAATTATATTTTTATATATAACTTTATAAAGTTTATAAAATTGTATTTTACTTGATAAATTTTATAAAATTGTATTTTTATATTTTACTTTATACAGTTTATAAAATTGTATTTTTATATTTAACGTTATAAAGTTTATAAAATTATATTTTTATATTTACATTTCTAAAGTTTAGAAAATCGTATTTTCATATTTTACTTTATAAGTTTATAAAATTGTATCTTTATAAAGTTTATAAAATTATATTTTATATTTTACTTTATAAAGTTTATAAAATTGTATTTTTATATTTTACTTTATAAAGTTTATAAAATTGTATTTTTATATTTTACTTTATACAGTTTATAAAATTGTATTTTTATATTTTACTTTATAAAGTTTATAAAATTGTATTTTTATAAAGTTTATAAAATTATATTTTTATATTTTACTTAATGAAGTTTATAAAATTGCATTTTTTAAAACTCGCAAGAAATGCTTTTCATACTTATTTGCATTTAGAATAGTGCTTCCCACTTCTAATAGTAATTTATTATATATATCAAAGTGAACATTCTGTGTCTGTGTGTGTACATTTTCCAACGCAATAACTCTGTCAATTTTTGGTCTACAGACTAGAAATTTGATATACAAGGCACTGAGATGTTGGAAAATCTTTGTTATTGGGTTTAAGCCAGAAATTTAGCTGTTAAAGGATTAAAGTTCAACGATTTGTACCTTTTAGAACTCTACCGAACCTCTGACAATTTTGGGTCTAAACACTTGAAATTTTAGATATAGGTACCTTGGACTTGGATCTAACTTAATAACTTGATAGGAGCCCCAAATAATAAATGTCAAGGGGTCATAATAGGGGTCAAAGTTTTAAAAATATTGACCGCTTTTTTTGCTGGAAATACGCCTCCATACACCCGGGCAACGCCGGACTGAAATGCTAGTTGGTTATATTTTTATTGTTAGGTTTTATAAAAGTGATATCCTCGTCTAAACAGATGACGATGATGATGATGATGATGCTCATCATCATCATCATCATCATCGTCATTATCATCACCACCGTCACCATCGTCATCATCATCATCATCATTAAGAAGAAACGGTCAAATGTCATCACAAGCAAATGATATAAACTAGCTCAAACAAAATATAAAAGTTGTATGACTTAAAAACGTGCAAACAAATGTAATTTTAACATACAGATAAAGGATAAAGCAAACACGCGACCAATTATTGGAAAATAAAAGGGTATAACATTCTTTCTGGCATGGAACTAAAATTGCATAAAAGGTCAGAAAAACGGTAATATTTAATAACCGGGATTAAACTGTAAAATAGTAGACTTTACCACATTGCAATATGGAGTTATTGGATGCAAAAAATATCTTAGAAAGTATTTGGAGCTTGTCAGGGTGTTAAAGAGAATACAGAAAATTATGTGGTGATACTAATACACACTGTAGCGAGAAAGGCAAATATATACAGCCTTATCAGTCTACCAGTGAAAACGATGTATGCAGAGAGATATGCTTTCATCTTTGCTAATAAGTTGGTCTCTTGTAATACGAAGTATTCAGCATTGGTGGAAGGCGTGCATAGCTTCAGATGATGCAGAAAACATCCGCTTTAACTGCGAGCTTGTCTCACATTCCACTATTGTGTGAAGTTAGGTAAGTAGAGAGAGATAGAAAGAGAGAGAGAGAGAGAGAGAGAACATAGAAAATCTAGCGCTTCTAAGCTATCAGGAAACAATTGTTTCTTCAAGGATATGAGTATCCTTATGGCGTCTGGGTTAGGGTTACATTAAATTGGAGAAAGCTTAATAAGCAAAGATGGCAAAAAAGTGTATTTTGAAAAGAGAACACTACGGTTCAGATTCAAGGTACATTTTTAATTTAATACAAGCGGTGTATATTTTATTTTAAATAAAGATTCAGTTTCCTTCTAATTAGTTTTTATTTGCATTTATATTAAGTATTTCATGTATTGAATAAAATACTTTGTCAGAGATATTTTAACAAGTGAATAAATTAAAAACTATTCAGAATAAAACGATACCGTTTTGATTGAACCGTAAAAGCCATTTAAATTAATCAGTGTACATTCGTCTCATTATGAATTTGATTAAAATCATGAATGCTAATAAAATAGAATGATAAGAATTCAAACCATCAATAGAAACAAGAATTATAAATCTCAAGAAAAGTTTAATAAGGAAGGGAATTTTCTATTTTCTGATTTGAGTTAATAATCAGCCGGTCAGCAATCGCTTTATCTTCGATATTTAATAGATACATTCAGCCTGTTAAAAGTATTTCGAAATTACGGTTTCTCGCAACTGAGCAGGAAGTCGCGTGTTTGAAATAGGTTCAACAGAATTAAAAAAAATTAAAGTTTAACATATTTTAATCCCTCACAGATCATACTATGATTGTTCGCATTTGAATTTTTTTAAATTTAAACAGAATATAATTTTGTATTTCTTACAGTCATGTACCTGCCGAACACATATGAATATTATACATTCCTATATATTCATTAGGAGCTAAGTAGATATCAAATTATTGCAGAAGTTGCTCATACATATACAAATTAGGAAGAATATCGAATTTATGTCCAGAATTAAAACTATAAAAAATAGTGAAATAGTTTACTTATTGCCAAATTTGAAATATATTTGAAATAATGGGTTTGAAATACATTTAAAATAATTTGTTTAAAATATATTTAAAATGTGTTTGAAATGCATTTTAAATTCTGAGTAATATGTGAAATACATAATAAATTGCGTTTAAGATAAATTTCAAATAATGTGTTTGAAATACAGTTAAAATAATGTGTTTGGAACACATTAAAAATATGTTTGAAATATATTAAACATAATGTGTATGAAATACATTTAAAATAATGTGCTCGAAATACATTTAAAATAATGTGTTTAAAATACATGTAAAAATGTGTTTAATATACATGTAAAATAATGTGTTTGAAATACATACAAACTAATACATGCAAAATAATGGGGTTGAAATACATTTAAAATAATGTGTGTTAAATATATGTAAAACAATATGTTAAAATACATGTAAAATAATGTGTTTGAAATACATGTAAAATAATTGGTTTACAATATATTTAAAATGCGTTTAAAATACATGTAAAATAATGTGTTTAAAATACATGTAAAATAATGTGTTTAAAAAATATATAAAATAATGCGTTTGAAATACATTTAAAATAACGAGTTTCAAATACATTTAAAATGTGTTTTAATATATTTAAAATAATGTGTTTGAAATACATGCAAAATAATGTGTTTAAAATACATTTAAAATAATTAGTTTAACATATCTGTAAAAAATATGTTTCAAATATATGTAAAATAATGCGTCTAAAATATATTTAAAATAATATGTCTGAAATACTTTTAAAATATTAGGTGAAAACTACATATAAAATAATGTGTTTAAAATACATGTCAAAAATGTGTGTAAATACATGAAAAACAATGCGTTTAAAATACATGTAAAATAATGAATTTTATATACATTTTAAATAATGTGTTTCAAATTCTTTTCAAATGATGTGTTTAAATACATTTAAAATAATGTATTTTAAATACATTTAACAGAATTTGTTGAAAATCTATTTTAAATAATGTGTTTAGAATACATGTCAAATAATGCGTTTACAATACATTTAAAACAATGTGTTTGAAATACATTCAAAATAATGTATTTTAAATACATTCAAAATGTGTTTTAAATACATTTAAAATAATGTCTTTGAAATACATTTAAAATAATGTGTTCGAAATACATTTAAAATAATGTGTTTAAAATACATGTAAAAATGTGTTTAAAATACATGTAAAATAATGTGTTTGAAATACATATAAAATAATACATGCAAAATAATGGGATTGAAATACATTTAAAATAATGTGTGTTAAATATATGTACAACAATGTGCTAAAATACATGTAAAATAATGTGATTGAAATACATGTAAAATAATTGGTTTACAATACATTTAAACTGATGTTCTTAAAATGCATGTAAAATAATGTGTTCAAAATATATGTAAAATAATGCGTTTGAAATACATGTAAAATAACATGTTTCAAATACATTTAAAATGTGTTTTAATATATTAAAAATAATGTGATTGAAATACATGTAAAATAATTGGTTTACAATACATTTAAACTGATGTTTTTAAAATACATGTAAAATAATGTGTTCAAAATATATGTAAAATAATGCGTTTGAAATACATGTAAAATAACGTGTTTCAAATACATTTAAAATGTGTTTAATAAATTTTATATACATTTTAAATAAGTGTTTGAAATACATTTAAAATAATGTTTTTAAAATACATGTAAAATAAATGAGTTTTAAATACATTTTAAATAATGTGTTTAAAGTGCCTTTCAAATAATGTGTTGAAAATACATTTAAAATAATGTGTTGAAATACATTTAACCGAATGTGTTTAGAATACATGTAAAATAATGTGTTTACAATACATTTAAAACAATGTGTTTGAAATACATTTAAAATTATGTGTTTTAAATAGATTTAAAAAGGTGTTTTAAATACATTTAAAATAATGTGTTTGAAATACATTTAAAATAACGCGTTTGAAATACATTTAAAATAATGTATTTTAAATAACTTAAAAATAATGCATTTAAAATACATTTAAAATAATGTGTTTTAAATAATCTAAATAATGTGTTTAAAATACGTTTAATATAATGTGTTTAAAACACATTATTCTAAATGTATTTAAACCACATTATTTTAATGTATTTAAAATACATTATTTCAAATGTATTTTAACCACATTATATTAAATGTAATTTAAACACATTATTTTTCATGCATTTGTAACACATAATTTTTAATTTACTTCAAACATTTTTTTAAATGTATTTCAAACACATTATCTGAAATGTATTTTAAACAAATTATTTTACATGTATTTAAAACAATTATTTTAAATTTATTAAATACACTTTATTTTCAATGTATTTTAAACAAATGTTTCTACATGTATTTCGAACACGTTATTTTCAATGTATTTATAACACATTACTTTAATGTGTTTTAACATATTATTGAAATATATTTAGAACATATTATTTTACATGTATTTTAAACATATAATTTTAAATATATTTAAAACACATGATTTTATATTAATTTTAAGCAGATTATTTTAAATGTATCTCAAAGTCATTATTTTAAATGTACTTCAAAACAGATTATTCGAAATGAGCTTTAAACACATCATTTTAAATGTATTTTAAACACATTATTTAAATGTATATTAAACACATTATTTTACATGTATTTTTAACAAATTTTTTAAAATGTATTTCAAACAATTTATTTTACATGAATTTTTACACATTATTTTAAATGTATTTTAAAAACTTATTTTAAATGTATATAAAACACAATATTGTACATATATTTAAAACAAATCATTTAAAATGTATTTAAAACACATTATTTTACATGTATCTTAAACACATTACTTTACATGTATTAACCACACATCATTTTACATGTATCTAAACCCCATTATTTCAAATGTGTTTTATACACGTTATTTTAAATGTATTTAAAACACATAATTTTACATATATTTAAAACACATTTTTATCATATATTTTAAACTCATTATTTTTAATGTACGTCGAACACATTATTTAAAATGTATTTTAAACACTTTATTTTGAATGCATTTCAAAATTATTATTAAAAATGTATTTAAAACAATATTTTAAAAGTTATTAAAAACACATTATTTTAAATGTATTTAAAACACATTAGTTTTCATGTACTTTAAACACCTTATTTAATATGTATTTAAACATATTATACAAAATAGATTTAAAACACATTATTTGAAATGTATTTGATCACAATATCTTAAATGTATTTTGAACACATTATGTTCAATGTATTGCAAACACATTATTTTAAATGTATCTTAACCACATTTAAATGTATTTTAAAAAACTTGTTGAAAATGTATTTTAAACACATTATTTTGCATGTATTTTGAACATATTATTTAAATGTATTAAAATACATTAGTTTTCATGTATTTAAACGCATTATTTTATATGTATTTTAAACACATTATTATAAATGTATTTTAAACACATTATTTTACATATATTTCAACAACATTATTTTAAATGTTTAAAACCACATTATTTAAAATGTATTTAAGCCCCATTATTTACAATATATGTTGAATACGTTATTTTTAATGTATTTAAAAACATTAGTTTGAATGTATTTCAAATACATGATTTTAAATGTATTTAAACCACATTATTTGAAATGTATTTTAAACACATTATTTGACATGTACTTTAAATGCATTATTTGTAATGTATTTGAAACACATGATTTTACATGTATTTAAAACACAGTTTTTTAATGTATTTTAAATACAAAATTTAAAATGTATTTTAAACACATTATTTAAAATGTATGTAAAACTCATTATTTTAAAAAGTTTTTAACCACATTATTTAAGATTATTTAAAACACATATTTTCAAATGTATTTAAACACATTGTTCTAAATGTATTTTAGCATATAATTTTAAATGTATTTTAACACATTATTTTTAATGTATTTTAAACCAATTTTTAAATATATTTCATACACATTATTTTAAACGTATTTTACACAGATTATTTTAATGTATTTTAAAAAACTTTTTTTAAATGTATTTTAAACACATCATTTGAAATGTATTATTTTTCATGTATTTAAAACGCATTATTTTACATGTATTTTAAACACATTATATTACATGTATTTAAAGATATTATTTTACATGTTTTTTAAACCTATTATTTTAAATGTATTCGTACAAATCATTTTAAAAGTATTTTAACACATTATTTAAATGTATTTTAAAAACGTAATTTTTCATGTGTTTTACACACATTATTTTAAATGTATGGAAACATATTATTTTAAATGTATTTAAAACAAATTATTCTAAATGTATTTCAAGTATATTTTTAAATGTATTCAAAACACATAATTTCAAAGGTATTTTATACGCATTATTTTAAATGTATTTAAAACACATTGTTTTACGTGTATTTAAAACTCATTTTTAAATGTGTTTTAAACACATCATTTTTAATGTACTTCAACTAATCATTTAAATGTATTTCAAACACATTATTGTACAACTATTTCAAACACATTATTTTAAATGTATTTCAAAATTGTTTAAAACAAATTATCTTAAAATTATTAAGAAAACATAATTTTAAGTGTTTTTAAAAATTATTATTTTACATGTATTTTAAACACATTATTTTCAATGTATTTTATGCACACTATTTTACATGTCCGTTACACCCATTATTTTACATGTCCGTTAAACACATTATTTGACATGTGTTTTAAATACACAATTTAAATTGTATTTTAAACGCATTATTCATATCGTTTAAAATGTATGTGAACACATTATTTAAATTTTATTTTAAACACATTATTTTAAAGGTATTTTGAACACATTATGTTTAATGTATTTTAAACACATTATTTTACATGTATTTCAAAACACGTTATTTTAAATGTATTTCAAACACATTATTGTAAATGTATTTTAAACACATTTTTTAATGTATTCAAAACACATTATTTAAATTAATTTTAAACACATTATTTGAAATGTATTTTAAAAACATTACTTTTAAATGTATTTTACACCCATTACCTTAAATGTATGTTAATCACATTATTTTACAAGTATTTCAGGCACATTATTTTTAATGTATTTTAAACAACTTATTAAATTTTTATTTATTTATTTAAAATGTATTTCAACCGAATTATTTACATATATTTTGATCATATTATTAAAAATGTATTAAAAGACACTAATTTTCATGCATTTTACACGCGTTATTTTACGTGTATTTTAAGCACTTATTTTACATGTATTTTAAACACATTATTTTACATGTATTTCAATCAAATTACTTTAAATGTACTAAAACACACTATTGTAAATGTATTCAAACACATTATTTTACGTTTATTTTAAACACATTATTTTAAAGGTGTTTTTAACACAATATTTTAAATGTACGTAAAACATATTATTCTAAATGCATTTAAAACACAATATTTAAATTTATTTCAAACACATTATTTTAAATGTATTTCAAACAGATTGTCTTACATGTATTTCAAACACATTTTAATGTATTTTAAACAGATGAGTTTAAATGTATTTACAACACGTTATCTTACATGTATTTTAACCACATTATTTTTAATATATTTCAAACACATTATTTTAAATATATTTAAAAGTTATCATTCTTAATGTATTTTAAACACATTATTTTAAATGTATTTAAAACATCATTTAGTATGTATTTAAAACACCTTATTTTAAATGTATCTTTAACACAGTATTTAAAATGCATTTAAAACACATTAAATGTATTTTAAACAGATTAGTTTACACGTATTTCAAACATATTTTAACACACTGTTTTTAATGTATTTCAATCACATTAATTTAAATACATCTTATACACGTTATTGTAATGTATTTTAAAAACATTATTTTACATGTATTTTAAACACAATATTTTAAATGTATTTCAAACACATTATTTGTAATGTATTTCAAACGCATTATTCTTAATGTACTAAAACACATTTTTTAAATGTATGTGAAACACGTTATTTTAAATCTATTTTAAGCACATTATTTTGTATGTATTTAAAACACATTGTTTTAAATGTATTTTAAACCTATTTTACATGTATTTTACACACATTACGTAAAATGGATTTAAACATTATTTTAAATGTATTTTTAACATAATATTTTATATGTATTGCAAATGCATTATTTTAAATATATTTAAAACACATTATTGTGCATGTACTTAAAACACATTATATTAAATGTATTGAAACATATTATGTTCAATGTTTTATAAGCGCATTATTTTCACCGTATTTTAAACACTTTTTTAAATGTATAAAAACACAGTATTTTAAACACTTTTTTTAAATGTATAAAAACACAGTATTTACTACATTATATTAAATATATGTCGAACTCATAATTGTAAATATATTTAAAACACATTATTTAATGCATTTCAAAAACATTATTTTACATGTATTTAATTTTCAAAAACATTATTTTACATGTATTTACATTTTTAATTATGTGTATTTAAGAAATTTTAAATAAAAGATTTTAAATACATTTTTAAAAAATGCGTTTAAAATACATGTAAAATAATGTGTTAAAAATATATTTCAAATAATGTGTTTGGCATACATTTTAAATAATGTGTTTGGAATACATTTAAATAATCTGTTTGAAGTACATTAAAATAATGTGTTTAAAAATGCATTTGAAATAATGTGTTAAAAATACATGTAAAATAATGTGTTTTAAATAACAATTGTGTGTGGAGTGATGGAAGAATTAAAATGCAACTAATAAAAATTGAGTTGTGTTCCATAATATTTTTCTACGAATAATATTGTCGATTAAATTTCCAGTTAAGAAATAAAGGAAATGTTCTGACAATCAAGAACCAAAATAAACATTTGTGGCTAGTACCCCTGGTTCATCTTTAACCATAAAAGATTCAACAGTCGACATTTATTTTATAACAAGAGTTAATGTAACGATAAGAGACAGAATTGTGTGAAAATAATTTTAAAATAGTATTTTCGCCTTAGCTTAAGTTAAGCAGATACGTGGAAATGCCCACTAGAAACAAAAGATTAAAACTAGGC